>NC_081405.1:484957835-485269306 GCF_030272615.1 Cryptomeria japonica | reverse complement strand
TTAATGAGTTGAGAACAATGCCTAATACATCAGTATCTAGAGATACTTTGGTTGGAAAAATTTTAGTATTTGAGCTTGAAGAATTTGGTCTTGTTGCTACAGTCAAGACTGATATGGCCTTCAAAGCATCATCATCATCATCATCAGACAAATCTGATTGGAAAGCACCTAATGCAAAATAACTTGAAGATATCATAAGAGAAAATGAGGAACTTGAAACAAGGAAGGTGCCTAAAGGTCCAACAAGAAGTAAGTATGAAGGTAAAGCACCTTTCAAATGTTTTAATTGCAATAAAGTTGTTCATATTCCATCTATGTGTCCTGATAGACATTCAAGTCTAAGAGATTAGGAAAACAAAACATATAAGCCTAACCCTAAATATAAGAGATATAGATTTAAGAAAAACAAAGATAAGTCATGTTACTATGCAGATGAAGGTGTTACAGATGATTCTGATGAAGATCCAATAGAAAGTGGATGGGCATTTGTTGCAATAAAAGAAGATCAACCGACACCTATTGTCAAACTGGTAGAGAAGGCATTAGCAACAAAAGATGAAGAAAAAGATGAATAGACCATAGATAGAGGATGCTCACATCATATGACTAGTGATAAAAGCAAATTCTTATCATTTCGGGAAATTCATGGAGGTCTAGTAAGGTTTGGAGATGATAAAGCTTGTTTCATCAAAGGAAGAGGCACTATATGTTTGGATGGTAAGCACAATACTGACAAAATTATTATGTAGAAGGTTTAAAGCATTATCTTTTGAGTGTTGGTTAGTTAGTTGAGAAAGGATTTCAGTTACAAATCAAGAATGGAAAATGCAAAATCATAAACAGAAGTGGATTGGAGATTGCAACCGGTAATCAGACTAAAGGTAATATCTTTCACTTGAATACCAGTGATAAGACATGTTTGATTTCTCACATAGATGAAAGTTGGTTATGGAATAAGACACTCTATCATGTGAATTTTGATTGCATTGTAAAGATTAGTTCAACTAAGGCAGTAAGGGATTTACCTAAGATTGTGAAACCTCATAATCTAGTATGTAAGGAATGTCAATTGGGAAAGCAAGTTAGAACAACATTTAAGAGCATTTCTGAGAAATCCAATAGTATTCTGGATTTAATTCATACTGATTTATGTGGTCCAGCAAGAACAAGAATTCCTCACAGTGATAGATACTTTATGCTAATAATTGATGATTATTCTAGAATGTGTTGGGTTACTTTTCTTGGGGAGAAATCATAAGCTTTTGGGAGATTCAAGATATACAAAGCAATGGTAGAGAATGAAATTGGCAAGAAAATCAAATGTTTGAGATTTGATCAAGGAGGAGAATTTATATCTAGGGAATTCAATGCATATTGTGAAGAGAATGGAATCAAAAGACAACTATCAGCACCCCGAACACCCCAGTAGAATGTTGTTATGGAAAGGAAGATCAGAACTATACTAGATGCAGCAAGAACCATGATGATGGAAGCAAATCTACCTCATATGTACTAGAGAGAAGCCGTAAATATAATAATTTATACTTTCAACAGAGTTCACATCAAAGGTAAAACTGGTAAGACCCCTTATGAACTATGGTTTGGTCATATTCCTACTCTTAAATATTTTAGAATATTTGGAAGCAAATGCTATATTAGGAGAGATGAGTCTATTGGAAAATTTGATCCTAGAAGTGATGAAGGAATATTTCTTGGTTATTCAACTAGAAGCAAGACATATAGATGTTATAATAAAATATTATAGAAAATCATTGAAAGTACTAATGTGAAGATAGATGAACATTTTGGAGGATAATCAAGATCTATAGGTTCTAAACTGGCAGTAGAATTGATTATAAATGAACCGGCATGGATTATAGCATAACAGAATGAAGAACCAGTCACACCGACATCATCAGAGAACTCAACTATGATTGAAGAACAACAACCTTTGAATGGAAATCAGAAAAAACTCAGGTATGTAAGATTGAATCATTCAGAAAATCAGATAATTAGAAAATAAAAATCAAGGTGTTATGACAAGAGGAAGATTGGCAAATGAAGAGGTGTGTTTAATCTCTCAAGTTGAACCAGCATTGGTTGTTGAAGCATGTAAAGATAAACATTGGATAAAAGCAATGGAAGAAGAATTAGAATAGATTGAAAAGAATAAGGGTGAACTCACAATAATGGTTCCCACTTTTTTGCCCCTTTTGACACTGAGATGTACATTTTTAAAATAATCTTCAACTTCCGAGAACTATAACTTTTAAACTATAAAAAATTTGAAGATGATGTAAATTAGTGATTTGTAGCATTTTGTTTGTAGATTCTATATATATATTTTTCAAATTTTTTTGAAGGATTTTTTTAAAAAATTTCCATCTCCCTCGAAAAGTAGTTTTTTTACAACAAACTACATTTTTTAAGAGTGACGTGCCTCCCGAAATGCATAACTTTTTTTCTATAAATGATAAAAACTCAATTCTTTAGAATTTTGGTTTGTAACATCAATATCTAGTGCTTGCATTTGGTTTGGTAGTGATATGTTTAATATTTTTCATTTTATAAAGTTTTGAAGTCCGACCAGTCATAATTCAGACATAGGTTTAAGTATAAACAATTAACTTGTTCTATATATATTGAAATTCAATTTTTTTTTTGTTAGAAAGAAGACATCAATACTAGGGGCTTAGATATTTTTCAGAATTTTTTTGAATTGGTTTCTTATTTTTCCCAATGCATTGAATAGAGAAGTTCATGTTCGGTGAAAAACCAATTTTCCATAAAATTAAAAAAATAAGAACATAATAAATTCAAAATATAACAAAATTATACTCATTGGAAAGCTTTCTCCAAGTACTACCATCTAATATTTTTGGGTTATCAATATTATTTCATTTGTGCTTTGAACCAGAGCTCCAAAGTCATAAATTCTTCAGAACTCTAAAAATTTTTGGGAGAAACCTCTAATAGGAGGGTTCGAATGAACAGTACTTCAATCAAATTGGGTTCGCTCGAACCATAAGGGGTTTGAGTGAACCCCCATTCACTCGAACCCACGGGCTTGATTTTGGCTCATAATTTTTCGTAATGGCCAGATTCAAACGAACCTGACCATTTTTAACTATCAGGTTTCATCAAACTCTAGCCAATGCAATTTTTTTTTTTTCATTTGTGGAGTCGTATAAATGTCCATAATTTCTTTCATTTTTTATCACACAAATCATTAAAATAATTCGCATTTTTGGATGAGAGAATACATTTGAAAATTATTTTGAGGTTAATAATTTGAAGGTTTTTTTAAAAGCATGGGGAACAAGAAGAGAAGGCAAAATAAGACTTCAAGGAATTATTCCTCGAAACGGAAGAAAGATATCGAGAACAAAGAAGACAAAGATATCATGATGCAAGTATGTATTTTTAATTTTATTTCTATTTAATTTAATATGTATTACGTACCAAAAATAGTGTTTATTTGTTAGTATTAATTTGTTCAATATTTTTAATGAAAATTAATTTAAAAAATCTTAATTAAATTAATTGGAAATAATAGGATTAAAAATAATCTTGTTTTAATTGGAAAGCATAATTAACTTGAGATAATACATGTGTATTTGCAAATTTCAAATTCCATCAACTTGCTTGTTGTGTAATTGCATTTTTCTCCTATATAATTAAGTCCATTTATAATAGATAAGACCTATTAAGTCATAAAATTAATAAGACCTATTATGTCATAATTTAGGTTCTAAATTATATATATTGAATATTTAAGACATGTACTTAATTTCATGTGATAGGTCCTTTAATATCACATAATATATCTGTCTTAAGGGGAGTTAAGTATATTAATTGTGAAATGTTTTTGCATACGTGGTCATATTGATTTTAATAATAAGGCCTATTAGGACTATTACATTGATTATAGGTCTTAAATGTGACATAAATTTATAACCTATTACATGTTGAATAATTTAGGTTCTATTTATATGACTTCACGTATGCAAAAAAATTTCAGATTATGAGGTCTATTATGAAATAATAGGTCTTAAATACACGTGCACATGTGACAAATTATAGTCCACCTACATTATAGTCCATAACAAATTAATATGAGGTCACCTTTATCGTATGCATGCATCAAAATATTTGTACTTTTAATTTTCAAAATTGGAATTTCTAATTTATCAAAATTTTATTTTATGTTAAATTAGTGCTCAAAATTAGAGATTGAGGTTTTCAAAATAACTCATCAATATTTATTTCCACTTTATATGTTTATGTTTATTTGTTATATTAGCCCAAAAAAAAATTTAACCTTAACACTATACGTAAGGAATAACATAAATTAAACGATAATAATAAACTAATTATAATTCTTCATGTGTAAATCTAGAATTAAACATCAGAAAAAAAATTAAATTAAAATAATTATCATCTTCTTGAAATATTAAAATTACTGAACAAAATTTAACTCGAACTCTAAACCTACTTGCACAAGTTAAATTTAAATTTGAGCCCTAATCCTAACCTAAGAACAAATTGAACTTTAAACCTAAACAGGTAATTTAATTAGAGTTATAACAGTAAGGTCCTGAAAGTAATGAAATTTAATAAACCAAATTGAACAGGCTAATTTTAACACAAAGCTTTAAGACAAATTCACCCCTATTCTTAAACCTAATTGAATAATCTAGATTAATTTGAACCTTACACAAACTCTAAAATTATGTGCAGAACAGGCTTGAGAAGAAGGGGGTTCTGAAGTGAGAGTCAAGGCAAACAAACCTATTTAAGAACACAATATAGTTGATGAACATAGGGAGGAGATTGTCCAAGTTGAACCAATGGAGACCTTTGAAGGAGAGGGGTCAGGCTCCTTACCTCCTACCATTGATATGGATGAGCATATTGTGGATCTAGCTAAATAGGTGAAGAGAAATATTTCTTATAAAAATTTAGATCATTTACTTGAAATGGATGTGGATGAGTTGAAACGTCTCAGTGAAGAACCTAGACATACTAAAAGGAGGTCAATGAATAAAAGTAGAAAAGAAATAATGTCTCATTTCAACAATCTTGATACTGCACTAGAAAAAGCTCAATTGTTATCAATTATACTTACTCATAAAGACTTAATAGATCCAATGAAATTGTTGGGTATAGATACAACAAGTCAAAAGAGGAAAACTTCTCAGCTACAAAAATATATTGTTGATAATGTTAAGAAAGGTTTGGTGAACATTGGTAAAAAATCTCAAAAACTAGATAGGACGATTTCAAGAAGAGTGATGTTGACATCTTTAGTAAATGAAAGATTTACTCAAAAAAGACAAATCTCTTCACTATCATCTGAGTTTGGTTTTAGTAGAAGGACAATATCTAAATATGTTAAAAGGAGAAAGATTTTGGATGATACTACCTCAGAAGGGAATTGGGCAATTATGTGTAGATCTCCTCATTCTGATAGAATTGAAGATGTTGTTAGGAACTTTGTGACAAGTTTTTCGAATGATAATACTCGTCCTTCATCAAATAGTAGAGATGTTATCAAGTAAAGGATTGGTCCTGATCATTATGATCTCCATGTAAAACATTGGATAGACACAACAAAACATGAATTGTATGTGTTTTTTACTAAAACAAGCCCTCATATAAAGATTGGACAAACCATGTTTGAACGGTTAAGGCCATATTATGTGAAGTTAAACAAAGTTTTTGAAATTTGTTGTTATCATTATCATGTCGAATTTGACTTGTACTATCAAGTGTTTTGAAAGATTAGAGAAGATAGTGATGGTTATGAAAATGCTCCTCCTAAACAAACAAGTCAATTCATAGCATCCATCTTATGTGATAAATTAGATGATAATGCAACCAGTCAAATAAATTGTATAAGAGGAATTTGTGGAACATGCAGGGACTTGGCTAAATTACCTTTGAGAGATGAAGATACTGACACAAGGAAGATGGTAAATTTCAAGAGTTATAAGTACAAAAAATTTGAAACAAAATTTGGAAAGGAATCTACAAGGCTAGATTATGTAGAAGAGGAAAAACCTATTGGAACATTCATGGAACATTTTCGTAAGTTGATAAAACCATACATATGCCATGGTTTTTTTTCCAAGTGGCAAGCAGAACAATTTAAAATATTAAGAGACACTTTCCCACTTGGAACTATTCTATCTGTAGTTGACTTCGCAGAGAATTACTCTTTTGCACATCAATAAGAGATTCAATCAGAGTATTACTTTTCAAAGCAAATCACTATTTTGGTGCATGTGTGTTATCGACATGCACAAATGAATTTGGATGGTGTTGATAGTACATTTGAAAATAATGTCATTAAGAAAGAGTACCACTTCTATATTAGTGATGATAAGGAGCATGACACACTTTCTGTACAACATTGCTTTAAGAAGTTTTTTGAATATTTGAAAGATAGAGGCATAACAATAGTTAAACATTTTGTTTGGTTTGATGGATGTGCGACACAATTCAAATCTTCAAGGCCATTTTATGCACTATGTAGATATCATCAAAATGAAAAAATACCACATGTTTGGAGTTTTTTTTAGAGTGGTCATGGAAAGGGTGAACATGATGGTGCAGGAGCTTGTATCAAACGTGCTCTAAGAAAGCATCAAATAAAGTACACAGGAGATCGTATAGAAGATAAACATGATGTTGTTGAATGGTGTGAGAAACAATTTGAGCAACCTAATTATCTTGGGGAATCATCATCGAGAACATACAGACCCATTTCATATAGAGTGTTTTGGGAGATAAATGGTATGTGTTCTCTTTTAGTGTTTTATTTAATTTTTTTTAATCTTTTAAAAAATACATGTTCCTAGTTCAAATGTTTCAATTTAACAACTTGATCTACATGTACATTCTTGTACACATGTACATTTTGCCGATGTGGATAGAAAATCAATGCATGGATGCAAGAGCATGGAGAGGACAAGATCTTTGCATTGTGTCATGAGTACAAATAATCGCCCATGGACATTATACACTAGGGATTATTCATGTTTTTGTTCTGAATGTATTTTTGAAAACTATGTTGATTGCAAGAACCAAGAGCTTGGATATGTTAGTGAATGGAAAATGGTGCCACTAGATGTTTCTGACACATACAAGGATTCAAATGAGGATGAAAACTTTGAAGACATTCCTTTGATTTCTACTGATTACGATCATATTTCAGGATTGATTAAAAAAGGTACATATGACGTACACATGTAAATATTTCCTTAAAAATGACATGTAACTTTGAATTTATTTAACTTGTGTCAAATTGTAGGAGATATTTTTGCAGTCATAGTAGAAGATGGAAATATAGAAGGTGTTAGTTATTATTCATTGCATTGCACAGAAGAGATAAAGAAGTTATCAAAATCTGAGATGAGTGATGGAATGTCATTTCCCACAGGTTTGAGTTCTGATTTGAATATGTACATGTACAAATTGCTTACGTGGAAATTTTTAATTTCTCACGTTTCTTATATACATGTACATGCAGGCTCAGTTGTAGTGCAAGGGACATATTTCAAACAAGTTAAAATTGTTCAACATGGGATTCATTTCACTGAATACCAAATTGACAACAAGGTATATCAGTATAGTCACTTGGTCATTGTTGTTGGCCTAATTCTTCAAATAGTTCCACATCAAGGGCGGTCTCAAAAGTGGAGACTAGATAGTGAAGATCATGACAAAATATTAAGTGTTATTGAAGAGCGTTCTGAACCACTTGATGTGTTATGAACTATATATATTTAGTAATCCAAAGTTAATTCAAGTACATGTACATGTTTAAATGCATGTTTAATTTGTATGTATAAGGTACTGTATCTAATTCTAAATGCATGTAATTTGTAAGGACCACTAGTTAAAATAATTTAATTAAAAAATGCATATTTAAATTAGAATGTAATATGTACATTTGTAAAATTGATATAATATGGAATTAGGACATGTGTAATTAGGACCTATTAAGTTTAGTTTGTTCATTTGACACATACTCTTTCGTTTGAACATGTGCACGTGATATATATATATATATATATATATATATATATATATAATCCAGTTCAATCCATCGAACATAAAGTACATATATAATCTAACATGTATGTACATGTGCACATGGAATATATAATCTAACACATGTACATGTGCATGAAATATATAATCTCTAGTCTAAACTTCATATCACATGATGCAGCAAATATATATAATCCAATCAAACACAACGGAGATATAAAGTATAATCTAGTCTAAATTTCATACATGATGCATGAAATATATATAATCCATATAAAACACAATCTAGGTATAAAGTATAATCTACTCTAAACTGCATACATGCATGAAATATATATATGTAATCTGATCAAACACAAACAAGGTATAAAGTATATAATCTAGTCTAAACTCCATGTACATGCATGAAATATATACAATCTGATCAAACACAAACCATATATAGAGTATAATCTAGTCTAAACTTCATGTACGTGTATGAATATATATAATATGAAAGTCTATAAAAAGATAAATGTAAATGAGCTATAAAGTCTGGAGCAAATCAATAGGGATCATGTCAGCTATGAACTGAGTGACCATCTGAGGGAGAGTCTTGCAAAAGTAGAATTTATTTAAATATTAAATATAATATATCTATCTCTCTAGACATGCATGTACATCAAATCCAAGTATAGTTAAATAAAAATTTAAATATAAATTGTAACGTGCATGTATACATACATGTACATATATGTACCAAAAACCATAACTAACCTATCCACTAATAGCATCTAAAGAATCTCTCCTATGCACACGCTCAGAGCTCAAGGAGTGACATGAGCTAACTGTCAATTTAAGGATTAGTCCACAATCGATTTAAATGATCTACAAATTAAAACTTAGAACTAGATTATTTATTAAACATGATCTATATATATATATATTTATCCTACAAATTTACAACATGTATACATATCTTCTAAAAATTTAAAGGCACATGTACATGTACATACCTGTGTATCATTTGGAGTAGGCTATATAGTTTGATCCATTCCCATTATCATATCAACAACATCACTCATGCCTACATATCTCTCTCTAGCTGTACGTATCACTAAGGAGTACAAGGGGCTAACTAGATGAGTGGGCATCATGGATGAAGTGTCTGAATGTAGTAGCATGTCCATAAACCCAGTATGGCTCAAATCTCTCAGCTGCTCCTCAAATGAGTCCAAACCCTCATATGTGATATGGACCTGATCATCTCATATCTCCTCCTCAAATGAATCCAAGTGGCCCTCATATGTGATATGGACCTGATCAGCTCGTAGCTCCTCCTCTGTAGCAACAGAGTGATTTGTAGTGGGGTCAGTGCCTAGAGCATGCGTAGAGTGATGAGAATGTTGTGACTACCTTGGGGTATGTGTCAATGCCACTATAGCCTGACCATCTCTAAGAATCTCCTCTCTAACAGCAGCCAATGGTATCCCAAGTCGAGATGAAATAAAACTATAAGCATGTAGTATGTCCTTGGCTAAATATTGTGACATTTGTACATGTCTACTACCTCTGACTATAGCTGCTACCTCATCTGGGGAGGAGATGCCAGTAGTAATATACTGATCATCTGAATCTAAAGCCCCCCATGACTAGAAGATGCATGATCTGTGGATGATCGCGAACATGGTCGACTCATCATATATCTGCCCAGCCTATCAGAAGATATGGTGGCTACTGCTGATGCAATCTATCCAATCCTATCAATTGCTTATCTCTGAGAAGAAATCATAATGTGATCCACTATGGGGGCCATGGTTGGGACTACTATAGGAAATCTCTGGCCAACAAGGTCCCTATGTCTAAGCGGAGCTCTATCACGCCTACGATATGCATCTCTATCAGCAATCCTGCCCCTCCCCTATCCATAATATCTTGGAATATCAAGGTAGTCTAGTTTCATCTGACAATGAACCTCAACAAATACCTGTTGTACAAAGTATAATGGTATTTGGTTGTTATTAGGATAACAACCATGGGTAGCTAAGAAGCATGGGTAAATCAGTGATGCAACCTATGGGTCGATACATCTGGTAACCTAATATTCCCTCACCTTACTCTTCTCCTGATATTGTGGAAAGCATCTCTCCTTGATGGTCTCCTTCAAGGCCACCCACACAACATCAACAAAAGAATGAGGACCCCTCACCTCACTCCTCAACTATCTATATATATCCTCTATAACCTTAGGTGAGAATGAAGTGTGAGAAACTAAGCGGTCCCTCAATGTCTGCAAACTATCAAAAATGGACGTGCATGTACTCTTGTACACACAATCAGTACGAGGGTCATCTAATATGGCCCTCAACCTATGCAACTCATGATCATTGTACTAAAAAATTGTAGCAATGTCGGGCAAGGGGGGATCCTATTATGGAGGACCAACATCATCAATGTGTGGCTCCCGATCAGGAGCCTGCAAAGGTATATCCTGTTATAACACATGCGTGACCCCTCAAGACCACATATGACCCCTTAGGACAATGTCATATGTATAGTAGGATGTTATAAGGGGTCATATGTGACCTACTAAGGGTTCACACATGTGTTAATGCATGTGTGACCCTTTAGGACCACATACGACCCCTTAAGACACTATGTGATGGACTAAGGGGTATGTCGTTCACACTAGGATTTTATAAGGGGTCATATGTGGTTCTAAGGGGACATGCATGTGTTATAAAACATGTGTGACCCCTTAGGACCACATATGACCCCTTAGGACACTATGTGATCCTAAAGGGAATGTAATATGTATAGTAGGATGTTATAAGGGGTCATATGTGACCTACTAAGGGATCACACATGTGTTAATGCATACATGACCCATTAGGATCACATACGACCCCTTAAAACACTATGTGATGGAATAAGGGGTATGTCATTCACACTAGGATTTTATAAGGGGTCATATGCGGTTCTAATGGGTCACACATGTGTTATAACACAGGCGTGACCCCTCAGGACCACATATGACCCCTTAGGACACTATGTGATCCTAAAGGGAATGTCATATGTACACTAGTATGTTATATGTGATCCTTTGTGATGGACTAAGGGGTATTTCATTCACACTAGGATTTTATAAGGGGTCATATGTGGTGCTAAGGGGTCATGCATGTGTTATAACACATGCGTGACCCCTTAGCACCACATATGACCCCTTAGGACACATAGGAAATGTCATATGTATAGTAGGATGTTTTAAGGGGTCATATGTGACCTACTAAGGGGTCACGCATGTGTTAATGCATGTGTGACCCCTTAGGACAACATACGACCCCTTAAGACAATATGTGATGGACTAAGGGGTATGTCATTCACACTAGGATTTTATAAGGGGTCATATGTAGTTCTAAGGGGTCACGCATGTGTTATAGCACATGTTTGACCCCTAAGGACTGGCATATGACCCCTTAGGACACTATGTGATCCTAAAGGGAATGTCATATGTATAGTAGGATGTTATAAGGGGTCACACATGTGTTAATGCATGTGTGACCCCATAGGACCACATACGACTGCTTAAGACACTATGTGATGGACTAAGGGGTATGTCGTTCACACTAGGATTTTATAAGTGGTCATATGCAGTTCTAAGGGGTCATGCATGTGTTATAACACATGTCTAACCCCTTAGGACTGGCATATGACCCCTTAGGACACTATGTGATCCTAAAGGGAATGTCATATGTATAGTAGGATGTTATAAGGGATCATATGTGACCTACTAAGGGGTCACAAATGTGTTAATGCATGTGTGACCCCTTAGGACCACATACGACCCTTTAAGACACTATGTGATGGACTAAGGGGTATTTCATTCACACTAGGACTTTATAAGGGGTCATGCATGTGTTATAACACATGCATGATCCCTCAAGACCACATATGACCCCTTAGGACACTATGTGATCCTAAGGGGAATGTCATATGTAGAGTAGGATGTTATAAGGGGTCCTATGTGACCTACTAAGGGGTCACGCATGTGTTAATGCATGTGTGACCCCTTAGGACCACATATGACCCCTTAAGACACTATGTGATGGACTAAGGGGTATGTTGTTCACACTAGGATTTTATAAGGGGTCATATGCAGTTCTAATGGGTCACGCATGTGTTATAACACATGTGTGACCCCTCAGGACCACATATGATCCCTTTGTGACCCCTCAGGACCACATATGATCCCTTAGGACACTATGTGATCCTAAAGGGAATGTCATATGTATAGTAGGATGTTTCTTTCTGAGGTTGTTGGCAAATGGTGTGTGTGTATCCAAGTGAAGAGATACATGATTCTTGCTAGACCAGATGAGATAAGAGGATTGATTCCTACATTGTGTGTGTGTAGAAGGAAGGAACTTAAGAAGATTTGCATTAGGCATTGAGTGCTATTATCAGATCATTGTAATACTTGTTGATCTTTAACAACTTCAACAGTTGGAAAATCCCTTAACTGGGTAGCTTTAATCAGCTTGTTGTAAATCCTTTAACAAAGTGACTCAAACTAATTGAGTTCTTGAAATCCTCTAACAAGGTTTAACCCTTAACTGAGTATTTAGCCATCCCTAAACTAGGTGATCTCTAACAGGATCGGTTCCTAGTAGAACCTATTGTAACATTCTTTAACCGGACTAGGCTCCTAATAGAGCGAACTTCTAAAGAGTTCAAAAGCAGCTTGTGGGTATTCATCCCCACCATGGTTTTTCCTAGTTGGGTTTCCACGTGAAAAATTTGTGTGTCATGTGTAGTATTTTTCATGTGATGATTTAAGTGATTTGTGTCTGAAGGTAAATCATGTTGAGCTAGCTGTTATTATATTTCTGATGATAGATTACCTATTCATGCATTATTGTGAAATGGAAGTGTAGTATTAAGTTGAGTGGAAAGCTAAGTCATCAACTGGTCAATGCTAATCATAGTTATTCTTAGCTTTACCGATTGCACTCTGTTTCAGACCGGTGTTACTGTCTGTCAGACATTTGCAATGTTTGCAGTCAAACTGGCTCGTGAGAAGATATTGTGACTGTACTGAATTACCCCCCCCCTCTCAATATCGGTTTGGTACTTATTGTTCATCATTGATTTATCAATTGGTATCAGAGCGTCCTCCAGGTCCTCTGTGTTGTAATCTTAACCACTTGAGGGAAAGATCCTATTGTAATGATGAAGAGAGAAGGTCCAGAGTACAATAGAGATAACTTCAAAATTTGGAAAGACAGAATGAAGATTTACATCAGAAGCATGGGTGGTCAACACTGGAGCTATGTTGAGAATGTTTTTGTTATTCCTACCGGCACTCTCACCGATGATCAAAGGAGAGAAATACAGGAGAATGGGCAAGTCATGGAAGCCCTAATCAATAGCTTATCTGACATTGAGTTTATTGATGTCCAAGATAAAGATAATCCCAAAGAAGTATGGGACACTCTTGAGAATATTTATGGTGGTGATGAGCATGTAAAACAAGCTAAGGAAGAAAGCCTTAGAAGGAAGTTTGAAGACATGCGGATGGTTGAAAGTGAGACCATTCAACAGTATGGAATAAGGATCAAAACTATTGTTGGAGATATCAAGAGCGTAGGTGGTAAAATGGAAAATTCCACTATGGTAAGCAAAGTTCTAAGATCCTTATTACCGGTCTATGCAATAAGGGTTGCTACTATTCATGAGTTGAGATCAATAGACAATACTAAGGTATCCCTAGACTCCATCATTGCAAAGTTGATAGCTTATGAGCTAAATAGCTTTGATGGCAGTGTTCAAAAGACTAAATCAGCTTTTAGAGCTTCTATTGTACCATCTAGAAAAGGAAAAGAAGCAAGCACTAGTGGCGAACCAAGACAGAGCAGAGAATTGGATGATGAGGAGATCCTGATGGAATTCAAATCTCTTCTTGCCAGGAAACTTCCTAAAGGAACCGGTAAATACAGAGGTAAGCTCTCTTTGAAATACTTTTCTTGTAATTGGATAGGACATATTGCTATAAATTATCCTAATTGTGACAATAAGGACAAGCCAAAGAGATTCAAGAAATTCAAAGGAGGAAACCAGAGAAACTATTTTATTGCAGTTGATGAAGTTGTCACAGATGAGGAATCATAAGATGAAGAAAATGAAGATATTGTGTTTGTTGTAGTAAAGGAAGATGTGTCAAACAAGAAGGCTCTTGTCTCCCACTTTGATAATTCCAATGAGTGGATTATTGACAGTGGTTGTTCTCACCATATGACTAGTGACCGAAGCAAGTTTCTATCCTTGGAAGAATATGATGGTGGTGTCGTTCATTTTGGTAATGATGCACCATGTATGGTTAAAGGAAGAGGGTCCATCTCTCTAAATGGAAAAAGTAGTGCTGACAATGTGTATTAGGTGGAAGGTCTCAGACACAATCTATTGAGTGTTTCCCAACTGAATGACAACGGACTCACTCTGGAATTCAAAAATGGAGCTTGCAAAATCAAAGGAAAGAATGGTGAATTGATGGCCATCTGTATGCAGACCAAAGGTAACCTATTTTAGCTGAATGCAAATATAAGTACATGTCTTATGGCTAAATTTGATGATAGCTGGATATGGCATAGGAGACTCTGCCATGTAAACTTTGATAACATTGTGAAGGCTAGTAAGACCAAGGCAGTCAAAGGATTGTCGGTGCTAAGCAAATTGGGGAAAATGTCTTCCTTAACTTTCAAAGGTAAATCTTTCACATCAGACAATTTACTTGATCTTGTGCATACTGATTTGTGTGGTCCTATGAAAACTAGGAGTGTGCAGGGAGATAGGTATTTTATGATTCTTACAGATGATTGCTCAAGAATGATGTGGGTCACATTCTTGAAGCACAAGTTTGAAGCCTTTGGAAAGTTCAAAGCTTTCAGAGCATTGGTAGAAAAGGAAAGTGGTAGAAGAATCAAATGCCTTAGAACTGATCAAGGAGGGGAATTCACTTCCGGTGAATTCAACAAATATTGTGAAGAGAATGGTATCAAGAGGCAACTATCTACCCCCTAGACTCCACAATAGAATGGATTAGTAGAGAGAAACAACCGGATTGTGGTTGAAGCAACTAGAACTATATTGATCCAAGGAAAAGTTGCTCACACCTTTTGGAGAGAAGCGGTGAGCATTGTAGTATACACAATGAACTGGGTGCTCATCAAGAAAGGGAAGGATAAGACTCCTTATGAGTATTGGACTGTTAAGACACTAGTGGTAAGCTACTTTAGAATGTTTGGTAGCAAATGTTATATCAAGAGAAGCGAACATGATGCAAAATGTGATGAAGGAATATTCCTAGGATATTCCACCAAGAGCAAAGCTCTCAAATGTTTCAACAATAGGACTCAGAGAATTGTTGAAAGCATCAATGTTAGAGTTGATGAAAATCCTGGAAAACCTAAGGAAACCGGTAGTAAGCAAGTAAGAGATGAACTGGTAGTAACCTTCTGGGAACCAGTTGCTAATCAGCCAAGTACCAGTAACAGTGCTGCTACACTGGTAGATGCTGATGCTGATGAAGATGAGGATGAAGAAGAAAAGGAGGAATCAGTCAAGAACATTCCTCGATATGTCAAACTGAATCATGATCCAAAGTAGATCATAGGAGATAAGGATGCAGGAATCCTTACAAGAAGAAAGGTCAGAGAAAGTTCTTGTATGATCTCTGAATTTGAGCCTAAATCATTCAAAGAGGCACACAAAGATGAAGATTGGATCAAGGAAATGGAGGAGGAACTTGACCAAATAGAGAAGAATGATACATGGTCTTTGGTACCTAGACCGAAGCATAAAAATGTCATTGGAACCAAATGGGTTTTTCATAAACAAGTTGAATGAGGATGGCATAGTGGTAAGGAACAAAGCCAAACTAGTAAGTAAAGGATATGCTCAAGAAGAAGGAGAAGACTATGGAGAAACCTTTGCCCTAGTAGCCAGATTGGAAGGAGTTTGTATGCTTCTTGCATATGTAGCTTTTAAAGGATTCAAGGTATACCAAATGGATGTAAAATATGCATTCCTAAATGGAATACTTGAAGAGGAGGTGTATATAGAGTAACTAGATGGGTTTGCCCTATCAGAAGATAGTAACATGGTGTGTAGGCTACATAAAGCCTTGTATGGATTGAAACAGGCACCTAAAGCATGGTATGAACGCTTGCACTCCCATCTTGTGAAGATTGGATTTGAAAGAACAAGTAAAGATAGCAATATCTACTTGAAATCAGAAGGAGATCATATTCTGATCTGTGAAGTATTTGTTGATGACATCATCTTTGGAGGAGATGACAAGATGAGTCATGAATTTGTTGATGAGATGAAAAAGGAGTTTGAAATGTCACTCATAGGGGAGATTGAGTTCTTCATTGGACTATAGATTCAACAAATGAAAGATAGAATCTTTATTACTCAGTCCAAGTATGTCAAAGAGGTGTTGAAGACCTTTGGCATGGAAGATAGTAAACCGGTTGGTACACCAATGGTGACTAGTTGTAAGCTATCAAAAGAAGATGACTCAGCAGTGGTAAATGAGAGGATTACCGATCAATGATTGGTAAGTTGCATTATGTAGTGCATAGCAGACCAGACATTGCACATGCAGTGGGTATTACCACTCGGTTTTAGCAAAGCCCTAGAGAATCCCACTTGGTAGCAGTCAAGTGGATTCTTAGATATCTTAAGGGAACTATTGACTATGGGTTATGTTATCCATACAATAATGATTTCAACCTAAAAGTGTTCATAGATGTTGATTGGGCTGGTAATGTAGATGACCAGAAGAGCACAACCGGTGGTGCATTCTTCCTTGGTGGTAGATTGGTCTCATGGATGAGTAAAAAGTAGAGTTGTATCTCTCAGCCTACAGCAGAAGTGGAGTATGTTGCAGTTTTTATGAACTGCACCTAGACTATTTGGATGAAGCATGTATTGAATGGCTTCAAAGTTCCTATATCTGAATTGGTAAGCATATTTTGTGACAATACAAGTGCAATTAACATTTCCAAGAATCCAGTTTTGCATGCTAGAACCAAGCACTTTGAGTTCAAGTATCATTTCTTGAGGGAAAAGCTTCAAAACAAGGAGGTTGTACTGGAACATGTTTCCACTAAGGAGCAGTTAGCAAATATATTCACCAAGCCTCTACCAAAGGCTTCATTTACCTATTTAAGAGGTGAATTAGGGGTGTTGCCCCTTCAAGAGGTGAACTAAAAGTATGTACTCCACATCAATCAGGTATTGCAGTGTCCAAATTTTTCTGGATTGATGTGTCGAGGGATGCTACTCCTCAGGGGGAGCAACATAGTGGAATAGGAAAGCTTGTGCCTCCACTTTGCCATTGTTGTCAAAGGGGGAGAAGATGTGAAGTAGAGAAGATATCCGCAACAATGGGGAGAATATGTGATGCAGAAAGAGAGATCTTTGTATATTTCCATCAATGCCAAAGGGGGAGATTGTTGGCATTTGTGCTGAGTATACTGACATGATGATATTATGTTGTCATTGATGTCAATTTGTTGGAGAGTGAACTAGCAATATGCTGAAATGTGAACCGGTACAATGTGGTGAACTGATATATGTACAAAGCAGTGAACAAGTATATTGAAGCTAAACAGTTGGCGAAGTGAACCAATATAGTGTATAAACCTGTATATTGAGCAATAAGTGAAGTGGTATGTTTTTCTAAGAGAACCGGTATGATGAAATGAGAACCGGCATATGGAATGTTCTCTATGAAGACTTAACATGATATGAATACCGGTTGGTAGTCTTAGCTTAAGGGTTTTCGGTTGAAGTGCTCCAAGCCTGGGTGACTCAATCAATGACATTGTGTGATGAGTTAGCATTGTAATGAAGATCCGATCATGCTGCCACATTAGCTTGAGTGCATGAAGGATCTTGCATGAAGGAGATTGATCCTATCTACCTCAAGAATGTGTGAAGTCCCTATAAATGGCGGAGAACGCGTGATGGGTTACAAGCCACGATGAAAATAGTGAAGAATGAACTATGGAGAATGTCTTGAGATATGTTCAAGACTTTTGTATTCAAATGCAAAGTGTTCAATGGCTAGGATTGAACCGCCTGAATTGCTTAACCTAAATGTTTAGGGTTTAGGGTTTATGCTACCAACCTATCTGTTTCCTATAAGGTTGATGTTGTGTGTATGTATCCAAGTGAAGAGATATGTGATTCTTGCTAGACCAGATGAGATAAGAGGATTGATTCCTACATTGTGTGTGTGCAGAAGGAAGGAACTTAAGCGGATCTACATTAGGAATTGAGTGCTATTATTAGATCATTGTAATACTTGTTGATCTTTAACCACTTCAATAGTTGGAAAATCCCTTATTTGGGTAGCTTTAATCAGCTTGCTATAAATCCTTTAACAGGGTGACTCAAACTAATTGAGTTCTTAAAATCCTCTAACAAGGTAACCTCTAACAGGGTTTAACCCTTAACTAGGTATTTAGCCATCCCTTAACTGGGTGATCTCTAACATGATCGGTTCCTAGCAGAACCTGTTGTAACAGTCTTTAACCGGACTAGGCTCCTAGCAGAACAGACTTCTAAAGAGTTCAAAAGCAGCTTGTGGGTATTCATCCCCACCGTGGTTTTTCCCAGTTGGGTTTCCATGTGAAAAATCTGTGTGTCATGTGTAGTATTTTTCATGTGATGATTTAAGTGATTTGTGTCTAAAGGTAAATCATGCTGAGCTAGCTACTATTATATTTCTGATGATAGATTACCTATTCATGCATAAGGGTGAAATGGAAGTGTAGTATTAAGTTGAGTGGAAAGCTAAGTGATCAACCGGTTAATGCTTGTCACAGTTATTCTTAGCTTTACTGGTTGCACTCTATTTCAGACCGGTGTTACTATTTGTAAGACATTTGTAGTGTTTGCAGTCAAACTGGCTCATGAGAAGATATTGTGACTGTACTGATTCACCCCCCCCCCCCTCTCAGTACCGGTTTGGTACTTATTGTTCATCATTTATTTATCAATATGACCCCTTAGGACACTATGTGATCCTAAAGGGAATGTCATATGTACAGTAGTATGTTATATGTGATCCTCTATGGTCCTAAAGCAACGTATAGTGTCATCAGGGCATATGTGGTCTTAAGGGGTCATGTTGTGTGTGTAATAGGATGTGAAAATGGGTCACATTGTAGAGGATTTATTTTGTCTAATTTGTTTAAATTTGTTATCTAAATTTTCTAATGTTTTTTTAAATTAAAATTTATTAATTTTTCTAACATTTAGTTTATTATATTTACATTTGTGACATTTTTCTAATTTTCTTTTTTTGCTAATGTTTTTTTAAGTTCTGATTTACTACCTTAGTTTTCTATGTTTTTCATAACAATTTTTTAAAATGTTGAAAAAAAATACATATATACAGTTATGTAATTTTAAAAACAAATTGGCACATTTCAGTCAAAACATTAAATTATCAAACATTTTTCTAAAATGTTGAAAAACAATAACTATATACAATTATTTGATTAAAAAAATAAATTAACAAACAAATTATTTATTAATTTAATAAAAAAAGACATTATTAAACCAAACAAAGGGTTATTTTGTGCACCTAATATAATAAAGGTCGAAAACTGAAATATGAAAGATGCTAGCTGCTGCAAACAAAGCTTGGTGATGTGATGCTGATGACTGGTTCGATCCAACCCCCATTAGATAGAAAAAGACAAGCTTGACAATGACTCTTTAACTATCACATTCGCTATTTATAAATGTTTTAAAAAAACCTAACTGAAAAAGGGTTCGAGCGAAGGGGAGGTTCACTCAAACCCCTTAAAATAATAATATTATAGTGAGTTTGCTCAAACCCAAAAACCACCTGCAGTTTGAGCAAACCCATGACCGCAACAAGGTTCACTCGAACTCCGAGGGGTAGTTCAAGCGAACATGCCTATTTCGCTCGAACCCCTCAAAAATTAAACTTCCCACTTTCACCAAATTCCTTTGTTGGTGAAAGTGGGAACTAGATTTGTGAATTCACCCATAATACTTGGACATTAGTTCCCCGGCCTAAAGACAAAAATATAATTAGAACTAAATGGGTATTTAGAAATAAACTGAATGAATATGGTGAAGTAATCATAAACAAAGAAAGATTAGTTTGTAAAGGTTATTCTCAGAAAGAAGGAATTTATTATAATGAAACCTTTGCATTGGTAGCCAGAATTGAAGCAATAAGACTATTTCTTGCATTTGCATCTCACAAGAACTATAAGGTTTATCAGATGGATGTAAAATGTGCATTTTTTAATGGAGATCTTGAAGAAGAAGTTTACATTGAGAAGCCTAATGGATTTTCATTAACAAATGATAAGGATATGGTTTGCAGATTAAGCAAATCTTTATATGGATTGAAGCAAGCTCCCAAAACATGGTATGCTAGACTGGATAAATATCTTTTGAAGCTAGGATACACAAAAGGTAATGCTGATAGTAATTTGTATTACAAAATTACCAATGATGACATTTTTGTTATTGAAGTATTTGTGGATGATATTATTTTTGGAGGAGAAGAAGAGTTTGAAATGTCTATGATTGGAGAGAAAAAAATTTTTCTAGGTTTGCAGATTTCTCAATTTAGATTTGTCAAACAAAATACTTGAAGGAACTTTTGAAGAAATTTAGAATGGAAAAATCCAAACTAGTAAGCACTCCTATGACTACAACTGATAAATTGACATCAAAGGATGATTCAGCTCCTATAAATCTGATAAGGTACAAATCTATGATTGAAGGATTATTGTATTTGACACAAACCAGACCTGATATAATGAATGCAGTATGTATTATTTCAATATTTCAAAGAAATCCTAAAGAAAAACATGAAACTGCAGTAAAAAGGATTTTTCGGTACCTGCAAGGCACAACAAATCTTGGTTTATGGTATCCTAAGGATGACAATTCTGAGTTATGTGCATATACAGATGCAAATTGGGCAAGAGATGTGGATGACAAAAAGAGTACCACTGGTGGCACGTTCTTTCTTGGTAGAAGATTAATTTCATGGATCAGCAAGAAGCAAACTTACACATCATTATCTATAAAAGAAGCAGAATATGTTGCAGTAGCAACTAATTGCACTAAGATATTATGGATCAAGCAAATGTTGAAGGATTTCAAGGTAAAATGTAATGAACTGGTAGTTATTTACTGTGATAACTCAGCAGCAATAGATATATCAAAGAATCTGATATTTCACTCTAAAACAAAGCAAGTTTCTATTAAGTATAATTTTCTAAAAGAAAATGTTGAAGCAAATGAAGTGAGATTGGTTAATGTGAACACTAAAGAGCAAATTGCAGATATTTTTACAAAGCCTTTGCCTAACAAAATATTTGAATATTTCAAAGAGAAGCTTGGGGTAATCAAACCACTGGCAGAGATTTAAATGATGCAGATTGGCATCAAACCAACAGGGACTAACAGAAAAATCTTTTTCTGGCTTGATGAAGGAGAGCTACTGCTCAGGGGGAGTAGTTAGTTGTATGTTATTGGTGCAAGAGCGCCTAGTTTCAAGAGGTTCCATGAGGTCAAGAGTGATGTCATGAGTAATTTCAATAATTTTTGAGCTTATAAGGTCTATTTGAGTCATTATCATAATGTAAGGCTATGTAAGCCATTTTTCATAAATTGTCCAAAAGGTCCTCATGAGGTTGAAATGTTCAAAAATGTGTTAAAAGACCCAAATAAGGGTAACAATGATGTAAAATGCATAAATCAGGAGTTCCAAATTGGTTAAAGGGTAGTTATGAGATTTCCCAAGGATGGGAATCACTATTTAAATGATGTAATGTTGATCCAAACCGAAGAGAAAGAAGGAGTACATTTTGTTTGAAATTGGGAGTTCAAAAACCTTTGTTTTGCAGTCCTAAAAAAGTCATCTTCTCTATTTCCAGGCCTTGTATGGTCATGTAAGGCCTGGAAATGGTGTATAGTTATTAAAAGTTAGGGCAATGAGTTAACTTTCTTTTGGATTTGGTTTGGTGTTTTTTCATGAAGGAATGAATAAGTTATGTTAGTCTTTTGTAAAAACAGTTTGTAAACCCTCATTTACAAAGGTGTGTGCAAGGGTTTGATCATATTCCAAATTTTAACCGTGGGAAAATTCTGAATATTAGTTATTATGAGATTATATTCAAGAGGATATCAGATGGATTTTATTTAATATCAAATGGGTTTGTATTTTGGGAGATATTTGATGCCCTAGGCGGACTATACATGCACATTTCTTGTTTTTTCTATAACAGTCAAAATGGTCTCGATGAAGAGGGAATAAATCTCTAACAAATCATTGGATCTTTACATTTTTTTAATATGTTTTAGTCTAGTTATCTATGTCTCCACTAGAGCGATTTTCAAAATATTGTCTTGTTTGAAAGATGCTTATAACAGAATGTAGGGTATCAAAACTGTCACAACTAGGACAGATTTGGAAGGTGATTAGAAGCATGAATTGGATGGACTCATGATTGATTGGTATGAGTTTTAATGTATATGGTAAAATTTTTGTGATTAATTGAAGGTTATTGATTGAATGTTTGAGTTTATGGAATAAAAAGGTTGTAAGTATCTTTGATGAGATTGAGGAACCTATCATATTTGTTATTGATTCAATGATAAGGTGTGTTGTTACATGAGAAATGCCTCTAAAATGTTGTTCAAATGATTGGATCAGCATGATCCTTGATGGTTGGTTGGTTTTACATGATGCTCTGCATCAATTATGTTCTGATTTTGATTTATTAACTACTTTAGAATTTGATGTCAAAGGCGGAGAGATGTCTATTGAAAAAAATTGTAATTTGAAGTTTGGGAGAGATGTATTTTGATTTTGGTTATACTGTTTTTGTTTTTGGTACAAAACTTTGTGTTGATCTATTTAGGGGAGATTGTTGGCATTTTGTTTTTGGCAATTATATTTTGTTTCATCTAGTGTTGGCATCAATGCCAAAGGGGGAGATTTTTGGTATTATGGATGACTTTGTCATGTGTTGCATGGTTTTTGTCATTGATGTCAACATTTATCTTTCTGGAGGTCTAGATTATTGATTTGGCACTCTAGTTATATTGGTTTGTTGATGAACTGACACATTGTGGTCCCAGTATGGATATTAGCTTATGCACAGTTACTGATATATGTTTCACTGGTAGCTCAGGAAGTTGATGGCAACTTGCTATCATTTGGAGATCATTTGGTTATGTCAAAGACATGGATTGGATAATTGCATTCGACGTTTTGCATATTGGACTGATCGGGTTCACATATTTGCCTTTACTGACACATAGGTCTAGGTTATGAACCGACATAAGAATACATGTTCTAGATTAGCACGACACATTTTGGAAATGATTTATTGATTGGATAATGTGAATGTATTGAGGCTGACATATTATATTGCACCAAGACTTATTTTGTAATTGATTTAAATGTAATATCTTTTATGAGCCGACCTAACCAGTAGGTCTTAGTTTTTGTATAAATAATTGTAAGATCTTATTTGGAAGACGTGTGTGCGTATGTGTTGAAGATTATTGTGAAGAGCGAAAATAAGAAGATCCTTGTGTGAATCACACAGATATCATCTAAAGGTTGAAGGTTGTTAAATGTCATGAAGGTGTTTAGTCCTCATGTGCATAGCTTAAATCAGTACTGAATCTGGCATTGAAGATGCTAAATTGAAGCAGTACATTGATTATTGGATTTAACCATCCAACTGTGTAGTCAGTGAGATTCCTAATTTTGTTGTTGAGTAGTAGCTCTAGGCGGTTGGCCTTTCTACATGTGCAGACCCCATTATTGTATTCACATACTATCTGCAGTAGTATTATTTGATTGTGGGTAAGGTTTCCCACCATGGTTTTTCCCCTTATAGGGTTTTTATGTCAAAATATTTGTGTCATGTGTTGTGGATGTTGTTTTCCTTTCTGTTTCATGCATTAAGTTGTATCGGTATTACTATAACTATTAATCTATTTTACTGACATTGTGCTTTAAGTTAAAGTTAATTTGTTTTGGGTTGTAATTTATTGACAACTGATTCACCCCCCCTCTCAGTTGTCCTTCCTGGTTCCTAACAAGCACGTACCAAATCATTTCGTCTTCAAATTATGACATCTCCAAAATGTTTGTGAAACCCTAATTCTTCAAAATTTGGAATTCTGGTTTCATCAATCCCTTCCTATCCAACAGATTTGTCATGTAAATTGTTTTTATTTCAAGAAAATTTAAATCCTCTAGAGTGCAATGGATATATGCATGAACATATTCAATATACAGAACTCTGTTTGGAATCCTATAAAATGCATTGATTGAATGATCGACCTTCGCAATCTGAGAACATTGTTTGAAAACTAAGTGTGGATGATCCTTGATGTCAACAACAACAGGGGTATCCAAACCTAGCAGAGTGGGAGCTAATCCAGAAGCCATTTCAAACAAAATATAGCATAGAAACTGAAACAATACCTCACAACCTTCACCGATGAAAGCTCTTGAGAATCCAGTCTAAATGTACTAAAATTAGCTTGAAAATTATCTTGATCACCTTGAATCTCCTTAAACTCTCTCTTCTTTTCTCTGAATATTGTGTGATCAGAAATGAACCAGCATTTCCCTCTTATTTTGTGAAAACCCTAATTTCACATTGACATAAATGTGTGTCGACCTTTCATACCGGATTTAAAATTCATAGTCTCAGTACCAGAAAACCTTCAGACTGACTTCTCCAATATTTGAAACAAGCTTTTAGACTACTACCAGGGTTAATGCAAGATCTATCAATAATTTGCCTCCTCCTAAGGCTATTGCCTTAGTTACCGAATGAGTTTCTTGTCAGTGCAGGAAAATTTTGTTGTGTTGATTGAGTAACTGGTTTGTTGATCTTTAGATTTCCTAACCCATTTCTTCTCATGCTCCTTTTGTATATCAGCAACCTTTTGTTTTCCTTTCTCATCATTTCCTACCAGATTATTCTTGCTTCTGCAAAATTTAGTAATTTGTCCTATTTTTTTTCATGCATAGGAAGTGACATTATATTTTTGAATTTCTTTACTATATCCTTAATCATTCCTTGAGCTACATTGATTAGCCATATGTCCAAACTTTCCACATGCATGACATTTCACATTCAGATTTAGAGATATGTTTGGGACATTCATATATGTCCTCAATTTAAGTGGTTCATGATTTTTAGGTCTGTAAGTGAATCTTTCAGTTTGACAGTGAGTTCAGTTAGTGTTCTTGAAATCTGGTATAGTGATGATGATGATTCTAGTAATTTGTGTTGGTGTGGTTGTTGTTGTGGTAATTCATGATTCTTGTGGATGTTTCTAGATTGAGTTCCTTTTGTGTTGGTGGTCTGAATTGATTGTTGAATGTGTTATTGATTATTTTCTTTGGTCAAGTGGTGTTCTTCATGTTATTGGTCGACTTGAGGATTGTAGCATGTTGTGGATGTTCGATTTATAATTCTTGGAGGTGTTTTGTGTTTGAGATAGTGATTTAGGTCCATGCTATGTATTAGTTGACATTGTTTTGGCCCGCATGTGATATTATAGCATGTATGGTTATATTTTTGTAATTAGGTGATGATTGTTGAGTCTACCTTGATGATCTTGATCTAAGGTTGATGTCATGTATAAATAAATATAATAATCTTGTGTGAGAGGTATGTATGGTGAGAAAATAAAGTATTGATATTTCGGTAGCAAAGAAGTCTGGAGAAGAGATTGAATGTTTTTATGTGATTAATCGGAACTGTAACCAGGCATTGAAGATGTTATCTCTCTATTCATGATTTTTGGATGTGATCTGAATCTATTTGTAAGATAGTGAGTCTTCCCAGGGTTGTAGACCTTTGTTTTTTTTAGCAGTGAGCTCTAGGTAGTGTGCCTGAATACATGTTCATTCCCCATTGTAATATTTCATATACTTCTAACAGGGTATGATCATATTGTGGGTAGGTTCCCACCATGATTTTTCCCTTATATGGTTTTTCCATGTCAAAAATCTTGGTGTTGTGTGTTCATGTTATGTTGATTATTCATGCTTTCATTGCTAATTATTAGATCTGGAATTAAAGTAAGTTTCTATAAGTTTTGTTGACAACTGATTCACCCGCCTCTCAATTGTCTACCCTATTTTATCAGTACCTACATCTTCTTTTTCTTTAGTGTCATCCACTGTGACAAATTTCTCAGTTGATGTTATCTTCTCCTCCTCTTTATTTTCTTCCTTTTCATCCTTTTCCTCTTTCGATTTGTTCAGAGGGACATCAACAACTTTAAGTGCATCCACTAGAGGACCTTCATCCATAACAACATTATCTATAGAAACATTGTCTGTGACATCTTTTGTTAAAACAATCTTGGGTGTATCTATACATGGACATGTTTCATCAATTGGAAACATTCCAAGTTTACTTACCATGGTCATGAGCATCTCTACAGTTTCTACTGTCAATTTTTCTATAGCTTCTTCCTTATCTTGCATAAGGATATCTAATATTTTCTTAGTCTAGAGTTCATTTTTACAAATTTGTTCAAGGGAGGCTTTGTTTACCTCTAAAAGTGATTTTTAAATAGTCTCCAAAGCATATCTCTTAATTTCTTGACCATGTCTTATGGAATTCTACCTAAGCTCATCCAATGTTATCCAAAGATCTTGTGGAATATCATTTTTAAAATCTTCTAAAACTACATCTAATCCAACACAATATTATATAAAGGTTTTTATTAGAGTTTCCTTGTCTTCATCATCAACATTAACATACAAATTACCTACCTCTTTTAAATTACCTTCCTATGCTATAGATTTGTATAATGTGTCCACATCCAAAGGATCTTTGATCACATTATTGTCTTTACTCTTTCTGACCTAGATTCTATTATTTTATGGTTATGATTCCTCTAACTCTTTCTCTTCCTCTGACTCTATATTAACAATTTTCCTCTTGACCTCTTTTGGTTTTCCCGTTTTTGATGTTGTAGATGAGATAATCTTCTTCTTCCTATTTTTTGGTTTCTCCTTTATTTCTTCTAGTGTTGCCTTCTCTTTGATAGGGGGTCCAAATGAGGAAGAGATCCTCTCTTGAGCTTCTCAACATCTTCAACTAAAATACTACCTTCCTTCAAATATTTGTCAATAACCTTGGTGCAGTCAAGGTAGGGATATCCAATGAAGGACATCCCCGCCTTGCAGCTCATAACACAAAACTCCTTACAAGATACCCACATAACACAAAACACTATGCAAGATATAGGAAAATGATAACAGAACACAAGGTATAACTGGTAATCTACCTTAACTGGTAGAAGCAACACACAAGATATCTGGTAATAAATAAATCCATCATTACAATCATTCAAATATTTGCATAAGCCTTCAGCAGCTACACATGTTGGAATGCAACCCAGGATTAAAAAATATTCCATGCAACACAAATCTAAGATCCACAGATCTTCTGCTCGATAAATAGGACTCTAGTAACAGTTTGCACTGTTATGCACTGGTCCAAACTTCATTCCCTCTGGACTTCAGTCCCCCTGAACAAGAATCTCTATGGAAACTACATCTTTGTTTGGTCTCTACTTTCTTCAACCTTTGTCCTCTGTCTTCTATCCTGAAATGAATCTCTAACCTTTCCGTTTATACCATTTGCAAGAAATAACAACTTGATGAAGTCGGCCAAAGACCAACCGGTTCATGATGAAATGTATAAATAATAAAACATCGACCCAAATCACCAAGGACAACTTCCAATACATAAAACATCACGCAGTCCTCTGAGAACATTGAAAAAGACTCAAAGAAACATCGCTCAATGATCCACAAGTCATGGAAATCACCTGCAACCCGATTCCATAAACTGCAAAACCAACTGATAAGAGCACACCAATGTCGGGCCAATACCAAAATCAATGTCTCATAGGGATCAAATCCAACCGGTAAGAGCACACCAATATCAGGCCAATACCAGGATCGATGTCTCATTGGAATCAAATCCAAGGTGTCGGTTTAAACTACTCTGGTGCTCTTGCATCAAACCTTTTATACCTTCTTCATTATTTCTTAGTCAATTTTAGGTGTACTTCCGGGGACTTCGCTTGTGCAATTCCAAACCCTTTTTGAGTTTCATCAACCAAGATTTCTAATAGAAATTTTTCTATAACATTCAAAATATCCTCGAAAACTTCATAATCTAAAGTGGGAATCCTCTTTTTTCTTGGTACAAAAACCTCTATGATAAACTTATCTGTAGTGATGAGAAATGTGATGTCATTTTTGTATTTTTCCAATATTGACTTGGGGATCTTTTCCCTATTATGCATCTGATATTGAAGATTATATGAAAAGGAGGTAAACACAATACCCTATGTAGTCTTATCTACATAAATCCTTAAACATTTTGTTATATGATGTGCAACTAGTATATCGGGTGGCCAAAATACCTTGTCATGTTTGGGAATCTCTTGCATAAAGTAGAACAGAATACACAATGCTAGAGTTTTATACTTGAACATGTGCTTCTTTTCTTTGCACTAAATTCTCAAGGAAATGCAATCTTAGCAACTCACATAGATCATAGTTAAAATTCTTCTCCACCATCTCATAGGCCATGTTAATCATCATGGTTAAAATGGAGTTGTCCTAGTTGGCAAAGTAAATCTTTTTACCGATCATTAGTGATACATATTTCAACATCTTTGTTCTTTGCAAACTTAGGTGTTGGAAGTACCCCTGAGTCATCCAATTTGGTAATAAACTTAATTGCATTCTTGGTGATTTAGCATGATCGTTAAAGCCACATAAAATCATCATGAAATCTACTCATCACCATTCTCACCCATTTGTCATCAAAATGGAAATTGGGGAAATCGTTCCATACATTCAACTTCTTTTCAACTAGGACTCAAAATTTTGGCGTTATGTTGAAACCATCTCCTATCAGCTTATCCCTCCATAAACTTATCAACTTACCATGGTCGTATTCTTCTAGCTTTAAAAGTATGTAAGCCCTAATATCTTCTATTGATAAAACTCCAAAGGGGATGCTAGAGAGAGCACCCAATGGATCATTCTCAACCAGTTTGTTTTGATATATTTTAAAATCTGGTCAAGAATAGGTGCCAATGTCAGCAATAGTAGGAGTGATCATTGATGCACGTGTATAAATAACAAATTCACAAGAAAAATACCTTTCATAGTTTGTCTGGAAACCATAACCCTTCAATTGCCTTTTCACTCCTTTAGTTCTCTTTCACTTCGAGTGAGAAAATAACAAATTCTTCGTTTAACCTTTTCTAGCCCACTTGCTTTTAATAAATGTAAAGATAGAAAATTATACTGCTATATTGTCTACATGCTCTGTCTATGTCCATAGTGAGCTTCCAGACTTCTGCATTCTACCACAGTTCATTGATTTCCACTCGAATCTTCACCATTACATGCATATCAACATGTTATAACTATAGCCTCATGCTCTTTGGAAAGGGAAAGATATTTCATGATTTTCTCCCCCTGGGCCAAAGTCTCTTGATCTTAATTTCTAGAACAAATATCTACACAAGAGCTAGGTGCAACCTTTACTTATTTATTTCTCCAAATCCTCTTCATCTTAGATTTCACATCTTCCTTTTTTATTCTCTTTACCGATTTGCTTGTCATAGCTTCTCCTCTTTTGCAATATCTTGCAATGTGTCTAGGCTTATTGCAACTATAACATCTACCATTTCCTTGACCTTGGCTTGACCTACACTGGTTAGCCTTATGTCCAAACATTTTGCATGTATAGCAATGAACTACAAAATAACTATTTCTATTTCAATCTATTATAGCCTAATTTTTACACTAACTAGCTTTATGACCATAACTGTGTTGGCAATTGACACTCAATTGGTTGGTTTCAATATGTTGTCATTGATGGCAACATGACAACATGTTTTGGCTTCATTATTTTGGTTTAGTTATGTACCAGAAGGCACTTCACCAGCACTGGCACTGACACCGGTAGGGTGGAAGGATTTATTTGGTTACCGAGAATGCAGGCCGACATGGTTTACATTCAGGTTATCAGTATTGGAGGTCGACATCAATTGGAGATTTGACATTGGCAATTGTTTTGATATTGATGTATTTATGTTATTGAGCTGACATGTATATGCATATTGTAGTTATCTTTGTAAGCCGACACAAGACATGATAGATTGTAAAGGGGTATATAGGTTAGTTTATTAGATCATTTTGTGATATGGTAAGTGTAATACCCTAAAAATGGTCACCTAAACTATGGGCCCCTAATCTCGACAACATCACCAAGGTCCTAAATAAAGGCAATTAAATCAATCTTGAGCACATAATTAATTTCTTAAATCATCAATGTCACATGGCAAATTAATCACTCAATATTAATTAAATATTTATTTAATTAATTAAATCATTTTGATCAATTATCCTATTTATTTAATTAAATATCCTAGCATATTTAATTAATAAATAAATTTGCCATTTAATCACAAAAAAGGGAATTAATTTACAAAAAGAGATTTGTCACAAAAAAGAGGAATTAATTTGAAAAATAAATAAAAATTGTCATAAATCTTCAAAAAAGAAAAAAAATCAAGAAAGAGAAATTGGAAATTATGAGCACAAATCTTCAAAAAAGGAAACAAATCAAAAAAGGAATTAATTGACAAAAAAAGAATTAAAATTTGAGAAAAGAAATCAATTGGAGAACCTTGAAAAAATAAATTAAAAATTGATAAATAATCTCAAAGAAAGCAATTAAAACAATTAAATATTAAAATTGAATGAAATAGAGAATAAATCAGTTTTTTTCTGATTTTATCTTAATTTTAGTTCAATTTCCTTTAAAACTGAGAAAAGCAGCCAATCACATTAATTCACTTAGATTGTGCTTCTTCTTGGAAAATCTTGACCACTCATCATCATTTGATCTGAGCCTTTGGTTTCTTTCAGAATTTTCTATAAATTTTGGCTCTCATCTCCTATTCAAGGATCCTAGAGAATATATTGTTATTATGTTGTTTTTTGCTCTAGGTTCATTGAGAATATTTTCATATTAGTTATTGCATCTTTATTAAATCATTTAGCTTAATATTTATTCATATCTTAATCATGTTAGCCTAATATTCATTAATCCTGCATATCTAGCTTAAATCTTTCATTTATCTAGCTTAATCTTGCATTCGTTTAGCTCAATTTCATGCTCATATAGATTAAATCCTTCATTTAGGTGTTGTCTAGTCATTGGTATTGCATATGAAATATGAGAGAAAGACTAAAATTGCATCTACTAGAAGGAAATAGGTTGCTTTGCAATGGTTTATTGTTGATTATTGATTATTGATTTACTAACCATGCATCTAATGACTTAATTGAAGTGTTGTGTCTTACAGCTTGCAGATCCACTTTTCACACACATTTTTGGCACCCACCATGGGGATCAAACCCATGACTACAATATTTCTAATGTTTCTTGAACAAATTTAATGTTTGGTTTTTATAACTAATAAACATGTGTTAAATTTGCAAATAAAAATCTTTTTTTTTGCTTGTTCTTCTGTGACAGTCCAAAATGGTCTTTGTTCAGAGGGCATAACTTTTTATTGAACCATTGGATCTAAATAAAAATTTTATATGTTGTTTCAAACCAAGTTTTCTATATTTTAACTGACGCGATTTTCCTAATGTTATTGGGTTTGAAATTTATGAATGATAGAGTGAGGTACTATCATTTTACTTATTCTTCTGTGACATTAAAAAATGGTCTCGGTTCGGAGGTCATAAAATTTTATTGAACCATTGGATCTGAAAAAAAAATTATATGTTATTTCAAACCAAGTTTTCCACATTTCCACCAAAGAAATTTTCCTAATTATGTCTGGTTGGAAAGTTATAAATGATAGAGTGCAGTACTATCAAAACTGTCATAGATAGGATAGTCATAAAAAATGGAAATTCTTGCTAGATTAGTTTAATTAACAATTTGCATGATAGAATTTTCTTTTGATAATATTTTATGTTATTTTGGCAGCTAATTTTGGGCTTTTAATGTTTTCAGAATGCTTGTCAAAGAATCTATCAATCAAACATACGTCTATCAAAGAATCAAAAGAAAAATGACTACTGATGTGTTGTTCTTGCAGGTTACCTAAGGAGAATCGACTAAACATTGTGTATTCATTTAGTATTTTCTTAGGCACTTAATTTTCTATCTGGTTAATAAAAAATTATATCTTTTGTGATTGAAAGAAAATCTGAGAGGTAGGAGAGTATGCTCTTGTCTTGTACAAACAATCAGAAATCTAGACCCTTGATGCTTTTTCTAAATTTGAGATTTGTGTACCTTTAGCAGGTCTGTTATAGTGGGAAAAAGTAATCACCCTGTGAGAATGACCCAAGTGAGTACAACTGGACCTAAGCATTCCAATGTACTATAATAAATAGGCCTCTGATGATTAAAGTCTCAGAGGATGGGATTATTTGAGTTTTCTCTTTGAGATCTCTCATATCGAGCATTTTGTAGGGCCTTGTAGTCTCAATCACGTTTACGTGACTACAACTTGTTTTAGTACCTTGTCAAGCTATAGGCCTCAATCATGCTTGCATGACTTCAACGGGTAATTTCAAATAGAATTCCTAACTAAGAACTATAAGATAGAAGCTACTTGGTTCACCTCTGAAAGGGGGATAATCTTTGTGCAAGAGAGATAGTAACTCTCCCAGGACACTTGTCATATTGTGCCCCCATTAGTGTTTGGAGACAGCTAATATGGTGTTGAGAATCCATTGCGTGAGACTCAGTGGCCATATTCGGATTAGCTATTGGATGTGTACCTAAGTCATCAGACAAAGGTTTTCTTCTCTAAGCCAACTTTTGTAGGGTTAGCGTGCTATGATTGGAAGTATTATACATCTTGTGTGTTTTTTGTGTTTTCACCCGTGAAACTGAAACTGAAATACTAAAAATAGAGAAAAAAATATCAAACAATTTAATTTTAAAATTTGTTCGTGTCCAAACTGGTCTCTGTCAGTCATCAAAACTTTGTCTGCCAAAATCTTGTCTCTGTAATAATTGTTGTACGAGTCTACAAAATTGTCGCCTGGGTCTTAATACTTTGTCGTATGAATTCTTGATTTTGTTAGTCCAAAAACTTGTCTATCTACACACTTTTCCAGAACTGTCTAATCTGTCTACAGTGAGTGTAAATCTGGTTATCATCATTATTTAGCATAAAACAATCTTAATAGTGTACCCCTGTTGTTGTGTTGCAGGATTTTGTCGATCATCTTTCTGCTAGTTCAATCAACTCCTTATCAAACTTATGTCACTTAGACCATGTCTAACACAAGATAGATTGTTCCTAAAACCAAACTGAGTCTTAGTCACTTCTCTCAAATTAAACTTAAGTCACTTAGATCGCATCTTATATAGGATAGATCATTCTTGAAATCAGACTGATTCTTAGTCACTTCTCTCAAATCAAACTAAGTTACTTAGATCACGTCTTATACAAGATAAATATTTCTTGAAACTAGACTGAGTCTTAGTCACTTTCATCAATTACTATGTCAAACTTATAACTAGCTTCAATTTGATCTTGACTTCTGCAACACATCTAGCTCTCAGTCCCATCAGTTGTAAATACCAGTTCAAACCAGAAGCTTTTCTAAAAATTCTGACAAAAGTAAGAAGCCAATGGATCCCTTAGCTCCAATTCTCATGGCTACCTTGGCTCAAATTAGTCAAGATATCAAGAAAGAAATATATGACATGAAAATCCAACAAAATAAATCAATGACTCCATTTGAAAAACAAATGCATGATATCAAGAGTGAGAAAATTCAAGGAATATTAAAACGATTATGTGATTTGACAATAAAAAACCAGAAAATAATTGACAATTAAAAGCCAAATCTCAAACAAGCTCACAAGACACCTTCACCAAGACATAAAGACATTTCCTCCAAATATCCTCTAGATAGACAGTTTACACCTTTGGGGCAATCTATTTAGTTTACTTTGAAAGAGCTTCTTGAGCATAATCTTATCATATTTCCTAAAAAGACCACACGGGGATGTGAATTTTTGAGTAATTATTGTGCATATCATAGACAAAAAGAACATAAGATATTGAATTGCATGGAATTAAAACATAAGATTCAAGATCTCAATGATAATGGTGTCATTGAAATTAAAGATCCTAATGACTCACCTAAAGAAAAAGAAGGAACTACTTCTAAGAATGATCAAAATCATGAACCTGTGTCTAGCAAGGCTCCATATGGGGCCTCCATCCCTTCCATGATGCCTTCATCTCCTAAAATTTCTCAACAACAATCCATACCATCTCATTCAAACAATGAAACTTCTCATGTTTACCTTCAAGGGATATCTCCTATGGAAATCCAAGTTAATCCCAATACTAATATAAGTTCCTCTAAAGATTTAAAAATCCTAGATCCTATGCTATCATACACTTCAATTCTAAACGTATCCACTCTAGAGTGTCCCACTGAAAATACTTCCCCATCATTCCAAAATATGGAGACCTTCCAAGAATCCCTTATGCCTATGCAAAAATCCTATCCCTTCCATAGAAGTGGTTCCATGTCGAGGATAATTTGAAGAATGAAAAACAAGTCCTATCATAAATCAAGAACAAGACTCCCTAATCCCATCTAATGATTGAAAAAGATCCTATTTCACTAGATTCCCATGATGATCTCCTTATACCTTTCCATTTCTTCCAAGATGACTCACTTCCATCTCAAGAGAAAACCATCCTTCCAAATCCCATTCCTAATCCACTTCCTAAGCAAGATCATGATGCCTCTTCCACCTTTTCAAACAATCTAATTCAAAATGAAGAGTCAAACACCCTTCCTACTGCATCCAATGGTCCTCTTCTATGTCAAGATCAAAGTATCCCTTTATTCCCTTGTCATATTTCTCCATGTTTTCCTCAAGAGTCCATCATGCCCATAAAGCCCTCTCATGGTCCTATCATTCCTTGCAAGCCACCTCCACCTCAAAATGGACTTGCCTCTAGCATCAAAAGTAAGAAGAAACCCTTTGTTAAAAAGATCTTTCAAAACATCCATTATCAAAGAAAAGGGTTAGACATTCATGAACAAGGTATATTAGAACCCCCTGCTATAAAAGAAAATCTTGATTATAATGGCCACATTTCTCACTCTTAATATGTTTGTATCCCTCATAAATCCTATATTTCTCTATTTAAATCTAAATAAATGTCTTCTCCTTTTCCCCTTCCATCCATTCTAGGTCCCTATACCCCTTTGTCCCTTATGCGGGATCAAAAAAGGCACACATCTTTGAGTACCTTCCATTCATCTAAAAGACCCCCATATCATTCCTATATATCCATGCATCTCCCTCCAAGCAATTTGGATGCCAAGCATAAAGTCATAAATCAAGCAGTCCACATGTATTCAAGGATAAACATGTCCCATCTAATCGACATGTCAAAACAAAGGAAAATATGATCCAAAAAAAAAAAATACATAATGCCACAAAGGCCCATAAAGAAAGAAGAAAATTCAAAAGTTGTATGGGTTCGTAAGGAACTTGTACAAGCAATGAGCTCTAAGGAACTACAAAAGCATGAAAAATCAAAAACCATGTGGATCCCTAAGAAGCTTCTTGAAGCACAAAATTCTAAAGAAAAGTCAAAATTGGCATCCAAAATTGTTGTTCCTCCATCCAAACATTTCGAGTCTATTCTTCCATCACCTCCTTCATCCATTTTGGGTTCTTATGCCCCAAAATTTGTAACCTTTCCTCCATCCAAATCTCAAAATATAAGATTCACTTCTCTTCCATGTGTCCACCATCTCTCAAGGTGTGTGTCAATGTTCATCTTTCCAATATTTCCATCTAGCCATACACAACTCATCCAACCTCCCATCCATTATCCAACACCTCTTTTTCACCCTTCCATCCCTCTTATCCAATCCTTTGCATAAATCCTACCAACATATTTGAGCATACATTCATAGCCACGGTCTATTACAACTATTATTCCAAGGGTACCATCGAAAGAAGTGAGATGTTGGGGTCCTTCTTCCATCCCCTATCATGCCTCCATTATCTTCCAAAAAAATGATGAAAAAAAGAAAAAAAAAAAGAAAAAAAAGTAAAGAGAAATAAATTTGTCCTTGTGTGAAAACCACTTCTTGTGGTGCCTTGGGAAAGTACCATGATGAAAACTTGGAAAACGGGCGTCATGCATAATCCATTATCCTTTTGCGCTTTACATTGGGGGAAAGTTCCATCCATGTACATCCATCTATTATCCTTCATCCTCCATTATCCCTCATTCTCTCTATCTACATTCATATCCCTTTTCCACCTTTGATCTTGGTAAGGTTAAAGATATTTATAGGTTTTGCATGTGTCCTATATATTACCCTTGATCCAGACCCTTTAGCTCCTATCCATTGCTCACTTACATTCTTCACTACCACCTTTGATCTTGATTATCCTATTTTTCCCCTATCCAGATCTATTCCTTGATCTTGATCAACACTATGAACAAAATGCAAAAACATGCTTTCCACAAACCTCTTGACATGGCCACTTCTTTGGACCATATGGCTTCATTACACTATATCCTTACTTTGTTGCACTATATCCTTTCTTTACATCGCTAAAATCCTTTCTTTACATTTCTATATCTAGACCCTATGCTTGGATTAATGTTGTGAGATAGTCCTTGAAAGCATCCACCATCATTTGCTTATCTATTCATGTACTCAAAATCCCTTTTACCTTGCTAGACACTAGGAGCAAACATTGAAAAATCCTAAAAAATCATAAAAAAGTTTTAAACAAACTCCTAAAAATCATAAAATGCCCTGAAGAAATTCTAAAAATCAGAAAATGTCCTGAAGAAATCCTAAAAATCATAAAAAGTCCTAAAGAAATCCTAAAAATCAAAAAATGTCCTGAGAAAAAAAAGAGAGAGAAGGATCTTTGCCAGGGAGGTGAAAACCTGGTAAACAAGTGCCTCTTGTACGCAAGCTCTCCATCTATCAATGCACAATTGGCATTTCCCATTTTCATTCTTGCTTTCGTGCATCTTTGATTTTGCTTGTACATATCTTTTAGTCACTTTCGTGACATCTTGGTTCTTTTGAACCCTCCTAGCTTGAAACCGATCAAACATCCTAGTCTTAGGGTAATCTACTGATCAATCTGCATGTTCTAAGTAGTATCAACCAATTAATATTTATGTTGGTAGTATTAGGTTATCCAATCTAAGTCAGTTACCTATCTCCTAGCTACTGCAGAGTTTTATCACTGAGTAAACAAGCAAAACAAGATTACTAAAAACAAAAACTCAAAGTGTTTGAGATATGCTGACATTTTCTTTGTGTGTTGTCCTTTACATTGGTTTTTTATTATTATTCCCTCTGAGTAACTTGAGGAAGTCTATCTTGACTAAGAGGAGCCAAGATTGGGGGCATAATACTTTTCTTTGTTTTCTGCTTGTAGGAGTGATTCTGATGATTTGGAAACATCTAATCAGCTGGGTGTCTATGATAAGTGCCTTCACATCAAGGTGAAATCACCACACATACCTCAACTCTGCTTATTTGTATGCTACAAGGAGGGTGGCATCATTTCTTTGACTATTTTGAGGGAATTTATTTAATGTGCAATCTAGATGCTTGCGTAATTTGTCCAAGGATATGAACGAAAAAAGGTTCATTGCGAACAAGATAATTAATATTGCATATGACAAGGAAGGAACTCTATTTTTCTTGTTGTGTTTGTAAACGCTCAGTGATGAAAATTAAGCATTCCAAATCTAGTGACTAGGATTAGGTTGCATTCATTCTAAATTTTATGCATTTTGAGTGATTTTGACATGATAACAATGATCTCTTTATATTTTGAATGAGAGTTTAAAGCAACCATCATTTCTTAGCTAAGTGGTATCTTATCCATCATCATTTCTTCAATTAAGTACTTGTGTATTGAGATGTTAGCTGCATACATAAGCATCTTATATAGATCCATACATTTCATTTTACTTATTTGCATTCATATTATTGCATGAAGAAAAACTAACATTTGCATTACTAGTTACTTATTTTCACCATTTATTTCCATATGAAGAAATAAAAAAACAACATTCATACATATCTCCATTACATACATCCACATTGAAAAGATATGCATACATATAGAATAAATAATATAGAAAGACATCTCATAATCAATCAACACAAGTACGATGAAATCAAATCAAGAGCTCATATATCTCATTATAACCTCAATGTCCAAGAGTACAAATGGTATCAACTATCAAATACAATGTCTCATCACAACAAGAATCATATAAAATTAACAATGATACATTGAACCCCTTATATGTTGGCAAATGCACACTCCAATGAGAAATTGTAGGTGATTGAAGGTATTTTCATTGATGGAAACCTTACAATCATGTGATACCAGTAGGCACCGGTATCGACAGACTCAACATTGGCACCGAAAAGATTGATCACCGACACCATGGTCGATAGGAATTTTGTTCAAATGTATTTTGTATTTAATTATTAAATTTTTTGTAAGCCAACTTGGTGGATTGTAATATGAATCATATATGTATGACATCATTGTAGATCATTTTGAATGTAGAAGATGGAAGGATTAATGCAGACCTAATATGTGAATTGTAAGGAAGATATTGGATAAGGGTTTATGTATGTTGTAGAGCTTAAACCGGTACTGAATCTGGCATTATAGATGCTGATCTGAAGTAGTACAAGACATTGGATTTGTATAAGCTAATTTTGTAAGTCAGTGTGACTTCTTTTGTAACTGAGCAGTGAGCTCTAGGCACTTGGCCTTCCTGCATGTGCAGGCCCCTATTGTAAATAGTAATATTCCCTTATTGGCCAGTAAGCGAATATTGTGGGTCACAAATCCCACCGAGGTTTTTTCACACTGGGTTTCCTTGTTAAAATATTGTGTTATGGTGTGTCTTTTATGTTATGGTTATTGTTCTTATTTACTAGATTATTTTTGGTTTATCAGTACACAGTTTTGAAATGCTTTTCATGTTATAAGTTAAGAAAATTCTTATACCAGTCAGATACTGATTCACCCCCCCCCCCCCCCTCTCAGTATCTGTGGGAATCCTAACAATTGGTATCAAAGCCTGGTCCTCTATTTTCAAAATCCTAACAGCTTGAGGAAGATCTTTACACCGGTAGAGATGAAAAACCTGAGAAAGCAATTGGAAACAACTCTTTGAGACTATGATGCAGAAAAAGTGAAGAATATCAAACTTGAAGATGATCTGAAGGCTGCACAGGATATCATTTGAGGACTTCAAGAAAAATTCACTATTGCAAGGAATAAGAGAAGAGAACTTTGTGAAAACATGCAGAATAATGATGATGAAAAGGAAACTCTTAATGATCTAGTAAACAAGCTAAGACAAGAAAATAGTATAATGAAGAATGAGATGCAAGATATGACTATGAGATTTTGTAAAGAAACTGAAAATCAGAAGAAGAATGCAGAGGACTTGGTTAGAAGACCGAATGATGCTGGAAATGAAAACACAAGACTTAGTCATGAAATAATATGTTGAAGATAGACTTGATGCATATAGAAATTGACACAAATGAACTCACGAGACATAAAGGAATCTAGGAGAGTAGTTTATGCAGAGGATCCTAGGATATACATGCATCATCATATAGAGGAATTAGGAGATGATGAAATCAAGAACATGTATAGGACTGTGATTTGTGATGTAAATGGTAATGTCAAATCGGAACACAAAGTAGTAGAAACCCTAGGTTTTGTGGATATTCTTAGCATTCCTAATTTTCCTGAAGATGTGATAAGAATAGTCCTAAGCAGATTCCATGGCGAATTCTTTTGGTTGGATTCAATTCATAAGATCACAAAAGAAGCAGTTACGGCAGTAATAGGCTTACCTTCCACTAGTAGTAGGCCTCATAGGACTAAAAGGGTCTCAAATGACACTGTAATGGACCTAACCGATGCAACATTTGACAAGAGGTCTCTAAGAGTCAATGATGTAAAGGACATAAATGTTAGATTTGTCAATATGATCCTTGGCTATAAGGCTACACATGCTAATATGTTAAACTCAGTATATATCCTATGTATTAAAAGTGCATATGACATGGTTAAAGATAATGCAAGAATAGATGTGTGCGAATGGATTAAAGATGAATTGATAGACAATCTGAAGAAAATAAAAGGAGATAAGAAAGGAACTTTTAGATTTGGAAATTTGCTTGTATGTTTGATGTTGTACATTACTAAGGAAGTACCTGGTATTGGTAAAAAAGACTAGAATAAGGCTCCAATGAATACTAGAATAAGGTTGTCTCAAGCAATTGTAGACAAATATCAAAAGGAAATATGCTTTGTAATCAAGAAAGATGAAATATGGATGGAGGAAGTTGTCCCTAGGACTATTTGGGTAACTGAAATGGGATATGAAACAAATGATAACATAATTGAAACTTATGCAAAAGCCCTCCTTAAAGCACCAAAGGAACCATCTGAGAAAGTCTTTGGCAATGCAGAAACAATTGAGAGTGGCATTCAATATAAGAAAAGAGTTAACAAAGTTGAACAAACAGTGAGGAAGGGTACAAGATAAACTAAAGCAATTAAGGAAGATGTATTGAAGCAAACCGGTATCAAGGAAAGTGAGCTGGAAGGACTTCAACTGGAAACTCATCTTTCACCAATTGCAACTTCTTCTGACAGTGAGATACCGGTGGTATTAAAAAGGGTAGAAAGGAAAACAAAACCCTCACCAGCACCCTCACCTACACCTAGGAGAACAAGACAAAAGAAATAGGCAGTGAGGCCTCCAGTTAAGAAGTTAACTCAAAAGAAGAAGAAGGTGAAACAAGATATTGCTCCATTGGACAAACTTTTAAGTGAAATAACAGAAGATGGAAAGTTGAAAAATATTAGTAAGTTATATAACACACTTTCCACTGATGATAAAGAAAGTGTAGAGAATAGTGTAATCTTACACTTGGACATTTACAAGAAATTTTTGATGGAGATTGTTGATGATATACCCACTGATTTATATAGAAGACTAGAAGACAGAAGGGTAGATATTGTTGAGTTAGATAAAAAGATAAAAATTGAAAAATTACTTGCAGTGCACCCAGTAAACTCACCTGAAGAAATAGATCAATTAATCAGTGAGGCCAATTGGACAGTATGTTCAACTAGTCACCGACATGTTGCACTTATGGAAGGAAGAGTGAATGAAATTTCAAAAGAAACTATGGATCAATGAGATATATATTTTGTTGCAAAAGAGGAACAAGAAGAACTTAAAAGACCTAAGACTGTCAGAGTCTACCAAAAGGACAGGGATAAGAGGAAAGGTAAGGTAGGTGGACCTCCTAACCTAAAAATAAATGACAACTTACCCCCACCTCTTTCTGATACTCCATCGGTAGAAACCATTGACACACAATTGGCAACAGAGAGTATGGAGACTCCTCAAGAGGATACAAATCTCTAGTTGGAAATTTTGTACACTATGAACATAGACACCCAAGAGGTAAATATTGTAGTAGATAATGAATCAACTGAAAAGATAGATGTGGCTACTGAGCCACTAGCTGCAGATGTTGAGAATGGAGTTAGTGATACTATAAATATAAGAACAGAAAAACCAGCAATGGATAGTGCAGAGGTAAATATAGAGAAACCGACAGTGCATACTGAGAATTCATCAGAAAAACCAATTGTAGAGAGCACAAAGAAACCCTCTGAGGCACATGTTGAGAAACCAGAATAAAAATAGTTAGAGTCACAGGTTCAAACCGAAACAGTGTCACTAGCAACAGTTGAAAAGCCTAAACCTTTGTTAGTAGAAATGCAAACACAAACTAACCTACCAGAGGTCAAAACAAGAAAAGTTATTACTACAACCGACAGCATGGAAATTGTGAAAACAGTTGGGCAGACATCTGGTACTTCAATGGTAGAATTCAAACCAACAAATGTAACAGAAGTCTTATTGGATTCTATTAACAAAATCACTGAGTGCAATGCACAAGCCTATAAGGCTATTGATGACACAATTCCTATTCTTAAATTGATAGCACCCAAGTGAATTTTGGACAATAAAGATTCTTTAGGTCAACTAGACACATTGTCTAAATACATCATTGGTAACATTTTGACAGTTGATCAAATAAATGAGGACACATTCAAAGAGAAAATGAATAAGGAGAAAGAAAAATTCTTTTAGGAAATAGTGAAGAAGAATAAGGAAAAAATGGAAACCTTATTACCGGCACTAGGAGAAACAATTTTGGATTTCAAGAAACTATACAGAGATACCTGCAAAATTGACATTTTGACAGAAGACATAGATTTAGAGATCAAATTAACAATATTGCTGACAATTTAATAGGAATATCAGATCCATTTTTGGAAATTGAAAAGAACATTGCAGATCTTGAAGAGAAAATAGAGAAGTTAGAAAAATACAAAGAAAAGATAAAGCTTAAGGCAAAGGATTTAAAATGCAAACTAGGTCCTAAACTAGATTACCTCATTTCTTTGAGAGAAGAAATTTCTGAGGCTCTACTTCCTGGACTTAAAAAACCAAAAGAGAAAATGCATACACTCACCAGTACAATTCAGAGAACACAAGTGGCATTAAAGGACAACAAAAGGTTCAATGACAGTCAGAATTTTGCTTTGGCAGACATCTATTAGATTGTAACCCACTACTTACAAGGATCTAGGTAGGGACCACACTCCACTAACAGTGAATCACAACATTTGTCATTGATGTCAAAGGGGGAGTAGTGGAGATGAGAAAAATGATCAGAAGAAAGATATCATCAGCTCAGGGGGAGCACACTTTTTGATAAACAATTTTGGTAAGACAATTTTGGCAAATCATTTTTTGACAACATTTTTAGATATACAGTTTTGATTTTTCTCATGAGTGTTGCCATCAATGAAAAAGGGGGAGATAGTTGGAAAATTCACACTCTGATAACTTAATGAGGAACAAATAGTACCAAACCAGTATTAAGAGGGGGAGTGAATTAGTACAGGCAAAAATACAATCCAAAACTGGTTTGACAGTAGACATTTCAAATGACTAGCGGACAGTGACACCGGTTTGAAATAGAGTGCAACCGGTAAAGCTAAGAATGTCTGACACAAGCATTAACCGGTTACTCACTTAGATTTTCACTGAACTCAAGACTATACTACCATTTCACCCTTATGCATGAATAGGTAATCTATCATCAGATCATAATAACAACTAGCTCAACATGTTTTATTGATAGGCATAAAACACAGAACCATCATACACTTGACACACAATAGCAAAGCATCACAAGATAAAAGCATCACACATGACACATTTTTTTCATGTGGAAACCCAACTAGGAAAAAACACAGTGGGAATGAATACCCACAAGCTATTTTTGAACTCTTTAGAAGTTCGCTTTGTTAGGAGCCTTGTCTGGTTAGAGACATTACAAAAGGTTCTGCTAGGAACCGATCCTGTTAGAGATCACTTGGTTAAGGGATGGCTACAGTACCCGGTTAAGGGTTAAACCCTATTAAAGGTTAACTTGTTAGAGGATTTCAAGAACTCAATAGCTAAAGGATTCCAAACTTAGTAGCTCTAAGTTACCATGTTAAAGGATTTTCAGCAAGCCGGTTAAGGCTACCATGTTAAGGGATTTTCCAACTATTGAGATGGTTAGAGATCAACAAATATTACAATGATCTGGTAACAGCACTCAATGCCAATGCAGATCTGCTTAGGCTCCTCTTTTCCTTCTACACTTACACTCTGCAAGTATCACTTCTCTCCTTTTGGTCTAGCAAGAATCACGTATCCCTTCTCTTGGATACACACACACAACTTTTGCCAACAACCTCAGAAAGAGACACAACATTGACCTTATAGAAAAAATAGATAGGTCGGTATCATAAACCCTAAACCCTAAACTTGTTAGGTTAAGGAATTCAAATGGTTCAATCTTGACCATTGAGCACACTGCATTAAATGTAGCAGATCTTGATCCAAACTCAAGACATTCTCCATCATCCACTTCCACCGATATTATGGCAGCTGATAACCCATCACATGTTATCACCATTTTAAAGACTTCACACATTCTCAAGGTAGATAGGAACAATATTCCTCATGCAAAATCCTTCACGCACATAGGCTTGCATGGCAACACGATCTGTTCTTCTTTACAATGCTAACTCATCACACAATATCATCAATTGAGCCACATAGACTTGAAGAACATCAACCAGAAACCCTAAAGTTGAGACTACCAATTGATAGTCATACAATGCTTCCATATTCTAGTTCTCATTATTGTATGTCAGTTCATCATGAATCAAGCATACCGCTTCACTTTGGCACAAATGTTAGTTCACGGTGTTATACCGGTTCTCACATATGTCAGTTCACACCTCTTCATCATATTAACATCAATGACAACATATAATGTCATTATGTCCTCATACCAGTTCACATTATGCCAACACACTCCAATAAGAAATTGTAGGTGATTGAAGATATTGTCATTGATGGAAACCTTACAATCATGTGATACTAGCAGGCACCGACACTGATAGACTCAACACCGGCACCAAAAATATTGATCATCGGCACCATGGCTGATTTTCACGACATTGACCACTTAGCACTTTCATCCTCAAGTCAATTTTTGAATCATTTTGTGCTCAATTCTAAATCTCGATTCTCAATTCAACTCTGATTTTAATTCTTCAACATCAATCTTTGTGCTCAAATAATTATCATCAACAAATTTGCCTAAAATCATTGAACCCTTGTTATATTTCAATTTGTCTCCTGAGGGGGCATACTCATGACATCATCATCATCAATGATCAGCATCCTTAAAGTTGAGAATGTCTTTCAAAATCTTCAAATCGAATAGCTAATATTTATCAAACATCAAACAAGACCTTATCGCTAGGGGCATCTCAGCTTCATCGCTTCATATCAAGTTGAGATTTCTCGATCATCTAAATCAAATCAATCTCTATGGGCATATCAATTTCATTGCTTCAAATCAAGCTGATGTTGCCTTCATCTTGTCATGCCTATGAAGTGTATACCCATGGTACCTGCAACTACAACACAAAAAACTCAATAGATCATTACAAGCATGGTTAATGAATTTAAAGCAAATAAAGATAAAACCATAGCTAAGCAATCTATCACCTCCTAGTAAATGCGAGTATGAATTTTTCTCTCAAACCTGGTTAGTCAAATTCTAGTGAGTTGACTACACCTAGATGGAGGATTTAAATGATAAATGATGCATTTAAGCTAGCAATGATAATGATTAAGCTACATTATTCCATGATTATGCTAGAAAATATGCTAAAATGATGCATTTAAGCTATGATGAGAATGCTCAAATGATAAACTAAGATTGCATATGCGTATAGTAACAATAAATGAAATACAAATGAGATGGGATGATTATTTCTCCAAAATGGGGTCTATTTATAGGATTTCCAAGGCTAGGGGTGAGGTGACAGGAATCAACGGTCAAGATTAAGTCTGAAGATATCAATGGTGAAATTGGAGGAGATTGGCAAAGAGGTTGGATTAAAGGGAACATTTGGAGGTTGGTAGGAGAAGAGGTTGGATGAAAGGGAACATTTGTTATCTCTATGGTGACAAGTGTCAAGAGGCTTCCAAGAGAGGGGACATGTGGCCCAAGAATGCCATGTGTCTCAAGGAGAGAGTATCCACACAATTGGAAGTTAGGATAAGGAGGTTAGAATGTGCAAGCTAAGGTAGGTTTAATTAAACCCAGGGTTAGATGGAATGGGTTAGGTTTAGAAGGGGTTAGGTTAGGTGGTTAAAAGTTAGGAGGCATGTGGGTAATTTGAATTTAGAAATTCAAATAATAGGAAAAGACTAATTAATTCTCAACAACTCATAAATTGATTTGTTTTAATTAATTAGAGGATTAGAAGAAATGAATTTGAGGGGGAAGAATTAATTAATTTGAATTAATTAATCAAAGGGGATTATTGAAATGAACCTATTAAATAAATCCTTGGATTTATTAATAAGTAGATGAAAAGAGAGGATTTAATCAATTATTGATGAATTCAATTAAATTGGGGAGGGAGATTAATTAAATAATTGCTTATTCAATTAATTATCTTCAGACCATTTTAGGTGTATACACATCGAAATCAGTCTCTTAATGTTAATCAGTTTTATCATTTTTCATCAATTTGATTATTCATTTAAACTCAATCAAGGGTTTAAAGAGTATCTTTGATCATATGCTCAATCTAAGTAGGTGTTCAGTTTCATCACATCAAATCAAGCTGGACAGTTTACCTTCTCTCATCGTGTCTTGATCCATCAAGTTCAAGATTGGTTTTATCTTTGCCTGCTGTGTCTAGTTCAATCAAGTTCTAGATCAGTAAGATCCGCTTCTTGATCAATAAAGTTCAAGTTCGGTATCTTTGCTCTTCATTGGTCCAAGTTCAATCAAGTTTGGGATCAGTATTACTTTAATCAACTTCATTTAGTTTCATCACTTCAAAACAAACTGAATACCTTGCTCTTCATCTAGTTCATGATCAATCAAGTTCAAAACGGGTATCTCCTAGACATCAACTATTCTTTGAAACAACATGTTGCTTGCACATTAATTCAAAGAGGGGCAAATGTAATACCCTAAAAATGGTCACCTAAACCAAGGGCCCCTAGTCTCGACAACATCACCAAGGTCCTAAACAAAGGTAACTAAATCAATCTTGAGCACACAATTAATTTCTTAAATCATCAATGTCACACGGCAAATTAATCACTCAATATTAATTAAATATTTATTTAATTAATTAAATCATTCCAAGTAAATCTTTTTGATCAATTATCCTATTTATTTAATTAAATATCCTAGCATATTTAATTAAATAAATAAATTTTTCATTTAATCACAAAAAAAGGAATTAATTTACAAAAAAGAGATTTATCACAAAAACGAGAATTAATTTGAAAAATAAATAAAAATTGCCATAAATCTTCAAAAAAGGAAACAAATCAAGAAAGAGGAATTGGAAATTATGAGCACAAATCTTGAAAAAAGGAAACAAATCAAAAAAGGAATTAATTGACAAAAAAAGAATTAAAATTTGAGAAAATAAATCAATTGGAGATAATCTTGAAAAAACAAAATAAAAATTGATAAATAATCTCAAAGAAAGCAATTAAAACAATTAAATATGAAAATTTAATTAAATAGAGAATAAATTAGTTTTTAGTTCAATTTCTTTTAAAACTGAGAAAGGCGGCCAATCACTAAAAAACTAAACTGGCATCTACTAGAAGGCAATAGGTCTCTTTGCAATGGTTTATTGTTCATTATTGATTATTGATTTACTAACCATGCATCTAATGACTTAATTGAAGTGTTGTGTCTTATAGCTTGCAGATCCACTTTTCACACACATAGTAAGGAATATATGAGTGTGTAAGGATATGGATGGATAGGATAATGTGATAATGTTTTGTAATGCAAATTTTATGTAAGGGGTTATTCCAGTGAGGGCTTAGGGTTTCAGACCGGAACAAATAGAGCTTAACCAGAACCATATTCAGACATAGAAGATGCTATCTTTGTAGTTCAATCATTTCTCTGGATTGTAGTGTAGATTTGTATGTAGTCAATGAGTCTCCTTTTTTTTATTGAGTAGTGTTCTCGAGGCTGTAAGTCTTCCTGCAAGTGCAGGCCCCTATATTTTGTAATATCTCTTCATATGGCCATTGGATTGATATTGTGGGTCACAAATCCCACCATGGTTTTTCCTCTTTGAGGTTTTCCATGTATAATTTTGTGTGTTATGGTATTCATTTGTGTGATTGGCTTATTGGTTTCTTTACTTATGTACCGGTATACCGGTTGGTGTATGAATATTTTAATGAGGTTAAAATTGATCATTTCGGTAGAACATTGATTCACCCCTCCCCCCCCCATCTCAGTGTTATTTGATTCCAACAATTGGTATCATAGCCTTGTGCCTTAGAGGATTTTTAATAGCTTGAGGAAGATCCTAAATCCGAAATCCATGGATATGAGTTTGGAGAAGCAACTTGATGTGGAACTTGAAGATTATGATACTGAAAGGATGAATAACTTGAAGCTACAAGATGAATTGAATTCTGCTCAGGAATTCATTCTTGTTCTATAGGAGAGGTTGTCATCTATTTAGGCTAGGAGGAAGGAACTTTTGTAGAATAAGGATAATGATGAGAGATGTCTGAAGCTAAGTCAAGAGAAAATGGTCATGAGGAATGAGATGCAAGCTATAACTATGAGGATGTCTAAGGAGATTTAAGACTGGAAGAAAAAGGAAGAAAATCTTACTATATCTTTGAAAAACAATTTTGAAGAATGTGGTAGGTTTGTTCATGGGAATGATATATTGAGAACCAATTTAGTACAATCCCAGAGTAATGCACAAGAGATTGAGAAACAAATGATAATTCTGAGAGATGATCTTACTATTGCAAGTGAGTATAAAGAAAAATTCAAGATTAGTTCAACACAACTTGATGAGTTATTGAAGAGATAAAGACATAATGGAGATTCCACTGGACTTGGATTTGAACAAGGACATAGTTCCAGTACTGCAAATGAATATCCAAATCATAAGGCACCGGTAAGGCAGTTTAATGCTTATAAATTTAATGGTAGATGCTTTGTTTGTAATAAATTTGGTCACATGGCTAGGCAATATAGAAATAGAGCAAATTAGAACCCTGATTATGCTCCCGGTCAATATTCTAAATGTAATAAGTATGGTCATAAGACAAAAGATTGAAAAATGAATGTTAAATGTTATGCATGTGGAAAATTTTGGACATATGGCTAATCAGTGTAGGTCAAGCAATTACACTATTTTTAGCAAAGTAATTCAAAAGAACAATGTTACATGTTATGCATGTAATGAAGTTGGACATATTGCTAAGTTTTGTAGAAGCGTAAATCCATCAGTTGGTAATGGAAGATCAAATGAGAAGGGAAAAGAGAAGGTTATTGAAATATGACAAGATCATACCCAGAGATGGGTTAGGAAGTCAGAAGAACAATCAGCAAATGGAAATGCGTTGGTTACTCAACTAGCAGAGGAAGTTACTCCTCCACCGATCAGAAACTCATCTAGTAACTAAGGAAGATGCCCTAGGGGTAGACAAAATTCATGAAGATGTTGCATATGCTCTAGGAAGAGGTTCTAGAAGATGTTCCAGACATTGGAGATGCTTATCCAACATAGAGATGTTTTATCGAGATTCAGTATCTTCCACCAAAATTCATTAATATCAATGACAGATTAGGGTTTCTTAGAGGTTAAGAGATAAAATTCACTTCATTTCTAATCACTTTGCATTCAGAGCTATTCAAAGTGATTAAGAGGAAGTCTAAGGCAATTCAATGTGATCAATATCATCTTGAGCTATTTCACCAGCGATTGGAAGAGTTCTTTAGGATTTTTCACTGACAACCATTCACAGGTATTTATCTTCAATCATGGAAGCAAGATCATCATATGTACCTATGTTTATTGAAAATCCTATTGTAGTTGAGGTCAAGGACCGTCCCAGATTGATTTTCAAGTGATATCTACATGTTGCTACCCTAGACAATTCGGTTGGCACTTTTTCTCATGTCCTAGAAGGAATCATGTATATTGAATATGTAAGAGTTTACATTCACTATTATATTGAGGATTTGGGAATTAATGATATTAAGAACATGTACATGAGTGAGCTAATGGGAGATTCTAGAAAGATTAAACCCAAATACAAATATATTGAGGATCTAGGATTTACCAACATTCTGGATATTCCAGAATTTGAAGATGAGATTGTTAGATATGTTTTGAGAAGAGTGCATGGAGAGTTTATCTGGTTGGACAAACAGTATAAGATTTTGAAGGAGGACATTAGGGTAGTCATTGATTTATCATAGGTTGGACAACATCCCAAGAAGAAGGTTTCATATGATTAGGTCAACAAGATTATCAGTGCAATATTAGAAAAGTAATCAATGAGGATAGTACTATCACCAACACAAATATCAGATTTAGAAGCATGGTCATCAGTTACAAGGTAACTCAATCAAACCATTTGAATTTTGTTTCTATCTCTTGCATTTATGTAGCTCATAAAATGATGAGGGAGAATGAGAAGTTAGATCTATGTGGTTGGATTTTGGATGAATTATTGATTAACCTTGGAAAGATCAAAGGAGAAAAGAAAGGAACATTCTGATATGGAAACCTAATTGTATGTTTAATGTTATTTTTCATCAATGAGACTCCTAGTTTTGGGAAGAGAAAATGGGCATTTGGTATCCTGGTAGGGAGGCAACTAAAACAATTAATTTCTACATTGGGTAGTCAAAGAGATGACAAAGTGTGGGGTTACTTTAAAGCATTTTAGAAGGTTATGAATTCTAGGGCGAGGGTTCCAAATGACATTGTTGAGAAGTACTCAACTGAGATATGCTTCATGGTTGAGAAAGATGAAACTTTGATGGAAGTTGTAAGACCTCAGAAGATGTGGATTGAGGAAATGGGTTATGAAGTTGATGAACAGATTCTTGATGCTTATGCACAGATGCTAAATGAGGCACCTATTGATGAAACTGTAAAAACATTTGGTACTGCTAAGCAGAAGAAGCAAGAAGTTGAAACTCAATTCAACTAGAAGAAGAGAGAGAACCAGGAGAGAAAGGAAAGTAAATTTGTTGAAAATCTTTCACAGGATATCAAAGAATTAATTGATGTTGTTATGGAGAAAGGTAGAAAGAGGAAAGAACCAGAAATATTCATTGAGTCTATTGTAAAAGAATCTAGATTTGATGATGACACACCCCTGACATTCAAAAGGGTATTAAGGAAGAAAACTGAAGAGTCTAAGGTAGAAGCTAAGAAGCAACCAGTTAGGAAAGTTACTATTAGGGTACCAGCATAGAAAAGAGCACCAAAAGAAACACCTTTAGCCCCATCCGATATTGGAAGGAGAAAGAAGAAGAATAGCATTGATCTTGCACTTGAATCTGGTAATGTAACTATTATTCCACCAAAGACTTGTATAGAATTAGTTGATGAAATTACTAAAGATGGTATGTTAAAGAATGTACAGTTTTATTATGAACATTTGGATAATGATGAACAAAGAGAAGTAGAGGAAGCAGTTTTGTTGTATTTGGATATATATAAGAAAGCCTTGTTAGAAATTGAAAACCAAATACCAGCATAATTATATGACATATTAGATGCTAGAAGATTATCAACAATGGAAGATGACAGGAATTTAAAGATTCAAGAATTTTTATCTATTTATGTTTCTATTACTCTAGAGGAGATGGACAAGACACTTGAAGTTGCAGATAAGAAAATCTTTAGCAACAAGCGTAGAATAATCATTCTTATGTTAGGTAGGGTCAATGAGATGATCAAGGAGACAAAAAAGGCATGTGTTAAGTTCTTTGAAGAAAACCATGGTTTTTCAACTTCACTAGAACCTAAGAAAGATATTGCAGACATCTTTGTTGAAGGGAAAGGTAAAGGTATTATGGGTACTTCACCCTCAATTTTGAAAAACATTAAGATAGTGGATATTGAACCCCCAGTAGATACAAATGTACAGGCAAATGTTGAGATACCGACTAATACAAACAATGTAAAGGTTGCAAATGTATAGGTTACTAATGTTGAGGACAATAGTCCTCTAGATCAGATTGTACAGGATGAGGTTGCAGTTCCTAGGGAGGAACTGATAGTTACTAAGACTGCACCAAGTGGCAAAGCCAACAATGCAAGTGAGGAAGCTATAAAAGTTAAACCATTAGAGGGAGAAAAGGGGGAATCTAGTAGGGAACCAATAGTCAGCCCATCATTGTTGTAAATTGACACCTCACAGGTTGAAAGAAAAGCATAATCGAGATGAGTTCTACTGAACTCATGATGATGGTTGCACATAAAATGATGAAGGAAGGATATATGAATAAATGTGTTATTGATCAGTCTATCACTATTTTGCATAGACTTTTCCTAGAGTGAAAATTTAACAATGAAGTGAGCCCATCCGATAATCTTAAGATAATTACATAACACATTTCAAAGGATTTTTAGTCTTTGCAGCAAATATCAAACTGACAAGAACTGGAGAAATTTACATAGGCAAAGAGAGCTACATTTGATCAAATGATTGAGTTGGAGAGGAAGCAGATTAATATTAAGTTGATATTGATTGATAATGCATTGAGGCAGTGTACTAATATTTATAGAGTATGTTGTAACATAGGTTTACTCACAACTAAGATAGATAAAAGGATTAAGAATATTCAAGAGGAGATTGTAGGTATGGTCAATTCTTTTCATGGATTGAATTCATTGACTACATCTATTAATGGTCAGATTTTGGTTTTGGAAGCCCAAGTTTTTTCTCTTGAGAGGGAAAAAGATAAAATCATAAGGAGAGCCAGAAGTCTTAGAGAATTGGTGAGTCCTTGGTTGGATTCATTAAGTGTACATAAAGAGTGTATAGATATGGTTGGTAAGCCCAAATTGACAAAGCTAATTATGAAAGAGTCATATTCCCATATGCTAAATGGACTTGTATCTGTTTATGGCACTTTCAAATCTGTTTGGGATACTTATCTAGAGCTGATGGAGATGGCCTATCTGGAAACCATGATCATTTTTCACATGAGTGTTGCCATCAATTCCAAAGGGGGAGTTTGTTGGAAATTGACACTCAATTGGTTGGTTTCAATATGTTGTCATTGATGGAAACATGGCAATATGTTTCAGCTTCATTATTTTTGTTTAGTTATGTACGAGCATGCACTTCACAGACACTTCATCGATACTGATAGAATGGAAGGATTTATTTGGTTACCGGCAATGTAGGCCGACATGATTTATATTCAGGTTATTGGTATTGGAGGCCCACATCATTTGGAGATCTGGCATCGGAAATTGTTTTGATATTCATATATTTGTGTTATTGAGCTGACATGTATATTCATATTATAATTATCTTTGTAAGCCGACACAAGGCATGATAGATTGTGAAGGGGTATATAGGTTAGTTGATTAGATTATTTTTTGATATGGTAAGGAATATGTGAGTGTGTAAGGATATGGATGGATAGGATAATGTGATAATGTTTTATAATGTGAAGTTTATGTAAGGGGTTATTCTGGTAAGGGCTTAGGGTTTCAGACTAGAACAGACAGAGCTTAACCGAAACTGTATTCAGAGATAGAAGATGTTATATTTGCAGTTCAATCATTTCTCTGGATTGTAGTCTAGATTTGTATGTAGTCAGTGAGGTTCCTTTTGTGATTGAGCAATGTGCTCTAGGCTGTAAGCCTTCTTGCAAGTGCAGGCCCCTATATTCTGTAATATCTCTTCATATGGCCAATGGATTGATATTGTGGGTCTCAAATCCCACCATGGTTTTTCCTCTTTGAGCTTTTCCACGTATAATTTTGTGCGTTATGGTATTCATTTGTGTGATTGGCTTATTGGTTTCTTTACTTCTTTCAATTCTATATGTATCAAGATATTGGTTGGTGTATGCATGTTTTAATAAGGTTAAAAGTGATCATTCTGGTAGATCATTGATTAGCCCCCCCTCTCAATGTTCTTGGATTCCGACAAACTGCTACAAGTATAACATCTAATAGAGAAATATTTATCATTTTGATCATTCTATTTATACATCCAAATGCTTTTTGACCTAGTTTATTACAATGAAAATAATATTCATTAAAATAAGTGTTTCTTTTACTTTCATGTTGCTCAATCGGTGACTTACCTTTGTCATCCTTAGTAAACTTATTGGGTTTTGCTTCTTCTTTCAGAGGCCGAACTTCTTTTCTTTTTGTCTTTCATTGTTAACTTTCACCAGTTTTAAATCTTAAGCCATTTTTGTTTTCCAGAGACCTTTGTATGACTAACATATTATTGATCTTATCTAAACTCATCTTAAATTTGTCATCTTGTTTCTTTGATTTTTCCAAATCTGGTTTTAGAGTTATGACTTCTTGTTCAAGCTTCTTGAATTCTTCTGATTTGTATTTAACCTTGTTGTTTAAATACTCCTTAATTCTTTCATCTTTTTCAATCTTGGTCTTTAGATATAGAATAGTGTTGCTTTCTTTCTTAAGCTCTTCACTAACTTCCTTATGTCTTTCTTTGAAATTTTTTATTTGTTGCTTTCTTTCTTAAGCTCTTCACTAAGCTAGACATTTTCCTTTAGTTCTCTATTTTCACTTTCAACATTCTAAAGGTCTTTAAGATCAATTATAAATTCTCCATTTACATCAAACTATCTCTCTTGGTCCAAGGTAGATCTAGGTTCCATATATTCAACTTTCCAGATCTCCTTCGAGCTAATAGACTCTTCTAACGGACCTTGCTCTGATACCAATCGTGGAACATCCACAATAATGAGAGGGTAGGGGTGAATCAATATCCCTTGAATTTATCAAAAAATTTAATCAACCATCCATAAAACATAACTTAATTATAGAATTGACATTAACAATAAGAAAAAACATAGTACACCACATAACACCAAAATTTATACATGGAAAACCTAAGACAGGAAAAACCACTGAGAGGATCTGCTCTCAATATTTTTTAATTGGTTACAAAATACAAGGTGAATCACTGTTGGAGGGATCACTGCCCAAAATATAACGACACAAAGGTATTGGATGGCTTACAACCAGTATTACAAAATTTAAATTATTAAGATTACATCTATTACATGCGTGAGATACAGTTTAACTAAGGTACATAATCACTTTCACATTTGCTAAAATTTGCACACAACTATGATATGATCAATGATCATGATATCTATCCTTCACTAAGCAATTGTATATATATTGAACTAATTTTACTTCAAAGTCAGCTCAATTGGAGGAAGGGTTAGCCCAAAAAACCTTTACACACTACTGCTCAATTTATCTTACCATACCAAAGAAGTCATCTAAAATAGAAAATAATTTCTCCATGATCCAAGGAATAGGTGAAATCACCAAAACCAAAATATTTTCAATTATTTTAAAGAATCTTGGATCAAAACCTTCACACTACACTATGCTAGTAAGCAAGGCATATAATTACCAAACCCATAATTGTGCCACAACAATGCGTTATCCATTAAAACCTCACATATAGATATTAGATCAAAACATTTTTCAAAATATTATGGAAGTATCTGGTAGAATAGATCAATGTGGATCCAAAAGGTATATTTTGGACCTAAATGTACATACTAAGGTTTGTCAGTCTTATACTAGGGTATACCAGACTCATGTTGTCGGACCACAAAAACATCAATGACATGAATGAAAATATTCTAACTATTACATTGTGCCCTAAAATTGATAGAGTATAATAATAAAATGACGTAGGAAATCACAACCACTTATAGGAATAATGAAGTGCCTATCAAAGGTTTAAACATGGATGCATCTAAAGCTACAGTTTTTTAAGTTCTTGGGCTTCCAAGAATGGGAGAAGAGCTTTCCACATCACTAGATGCAGTAATAGTGAGGGGAAAATTTGCTTTCCCTACTGAGGTATTTGTGTCAATTTCTCAAGGCAATTATCCTATAACTCTTCCTTTGCTCAGGAAAATTGTGGCTTCCTAGGTTATCAACTATTTTAGTTGTGATGATAGGCATTCTATGCTTTATACTACTCATTTGCAAATTCTTGAGTCATTTGTATCATATAAGGTTGATTGACATGCCAAATTTTCTACATCACATGTTAACCATAATGGTTGTGGAATATAGGAAGATAGGAAACCATGTTCTTTATCCCACCATTGTTTGGTTGTTTTATTGGTTTAGAGGAGTTTATCTAAACAATTTCAAAATGTGAGTTGGGAAGAATTTAAAACTTTTGATAATATTTACAATAGGCTTCTAAGACATATTCAAGAATAAATAGAAGATAGAGGAGAAGAATATGGGAGAGATGAGGAAGAACAAAAAAGGAGTAGAGGAGAATGTTGAAACCTTTGAAGGGGAACCCTTTAAGGTTAATAAGGAAAATAAGGTTAATAAGGAGAATATAGATATTTCATCTTCACTTCATAGAAACCCTAAGAAATCTAAGAAAAAGGAATTGAAACATTGGAACATTAGTGATGATGAGCCTGCGGCTTCACCCACAACATCACTAGCAACACTTGCAACATCTGTAAATTTTCCCTCTACATCATCAAAACATAGTGTTAGGTCTTCCACAAGAAAGAGGAAAGAATATGTTTCTTCCTTGACTTTAGAACACATGAAGTCAAGGGTGGAGACTATGAGTGAGAAACCAATGAATAAAAGATAGAAGGCTATAGAAAATTGAATAAAGATTCTAAATAGGGGATAGAAAAGAAAGAGCTTAAGGCAAAACCAGAAGCCCCAAAAACTACTAAATAGGCTAAGAAAAGGCAAACACAAGAAAAGAGGACACAAGAAAAATAGGGCTCTGTAAGGCATTTTACTCACGTTTCTAAGAAGAAATTTTCATCCAAGAAAGAGACCTATACACAAGAGCCTGCACATGTGAAAGACATAGATTCTAATATGGAAGATATATTTAGAAATAGGGAGACTGAGAAAAATAAAGAAGTTGAAACTGTTGGCATTATGTGAACCGGTATGAGGACATAATGACACTATATGTTGTCATTGATGTCAATATGATGAGGAACTGATATAACACTACGAACCTGTATAACACTATGAACCGGCATTTGTGCCAAAGTGAAGCGGTGTGCTTGTTCATGATGAACCGACATATAGTTATGGGAACCAGCATATGGAAGTATTGTATGACTACCAGTTGGTAGTCTCAACTTTAGAGTTTCTGGTTGATGTGCTTCAAGCTTGTGTGGCTCAACCGATGATATTGTGTGATGAGTTAGCACTGCATGAGGGAGATTGTTCCTATCTACCTTGGGAATGTCCAAAGTCTATAAAATGGTGATAACATGTGAGTGGATATCAGCCGCCATAAAATTAGTGGAAATGGATGATGGGGAATGTCCTGAGTGTAGATCAAGATCTACTACATTTAATGCAGTTTGCTCAACAGTCAGGATTGAACCGTTTGAATTCCTTAACCTAACAGGTTTAAGGTTTAGGGTTTATGCTACCAACTTATCTATTTTCCTATAAAGTCAATGTTGTGTCTCTTTCTAAGGTTGTTGGTAAAATTTGTGTGTGTATCCAAGAGAAGGGATATGTGATTCTTGCCAGACCAAAAGGAGAGAAGTGATACCTATAGAGTGTAAGTGCAGAAGGTAAAGAGGAGCCTAAGCGGATCTGCATTGGCATTGAGTGTTGTTACTAGATCATTGTAATACCTATTGATCTCTAACCACCTCAACAATTGGAAAATCCCTTAATAGGGTAGCCTTAACTGGCTTGCTAAAAATCCTTTAACAGGGTAACTCAGAGCTACTGAGTTTGGAATCCTTTAGCTATTGAGTTCTTGAAATCCTCTAACAAGGTAACTTTTAACAGGGTTTAACCCTTAACTGGGTATTGTAGCCATCCCTTAACCGGGTGATCTCTAATAGGATTGGTTCCTAGCAGAACCTTTTGTAATGTCTCTAACCGAACAAGGCTCCTAATAGAGTGGACTTCTAAAGAGTTCAAAAATAGCTTGTGGGTATTCATCCCCACCATGGTTTTTTCCCAGTTGGGTTTCCTTGTGAAAAATATGTGTGTCATGTGTGATGCTTTTATCTTGTGATGCTTTGCTATTATGTGTGAAGCATATGATGGTTATGTGTTTTATGCCTATCAATAAAACATGTTGAACTAGCTATTATTATGATCTAATGATAGATTACCTATTTATGCATAAGGGTGAAATGGTAGTGCAGTCTTGAGTTGAGTGAAAAGCTAAGTGAGTAACCGGTTAATGCTTGTCTCAAACATTCATAGCTTTACCGGTTGCACTCTGTTTCAAACCGGTGTCACTGTCTACCAATCAATTGAAGTGTCTACCATCAAACCGGCTTTGGACTGTATTTTGTCTGTACTGATTCACCCCCCCTCTCAGTACTGGTTTGGTACTATTCATTCATCATTAAGTAATCAATTGGTATTAGAGCATTCTCCAGGTCCTTTGTGCTATAAGCTTAATCGCTTGAGGTAAAGATCCCAGTCTAATGATGAAGAGGTAAGGTCCAAAGTTTAACAAAGAAAATTTAAGTATATGGAAAGACAGAATGAAGATATTCATCAAAAGCATGGGTGCTCAACACTAGAGCTATGTTGAGACTGTCTATGTTGCTCCTATCGGTACCCTTACTGATGACCAAAAGAGAGAGGTGCAGGAGAATGGGCAAGTCATGGAAGCCCTAATTAGTAGTTTATCTGACATTGAGTTTATTGATGTTCAGGATAAGGTAAATCCCAAAGAGGTATGGGACACTTGAAAATATTTATGGCAGTGATGAGCATGTAAAACAGGCTAAGGAAGAAAGCCTTAGAGGGAAGTTTGAAGGTATGTAGATGGTTGAAGGTGAAACCATTCAACAATATGGAATAAGGATCAAAACCATTGTTGGAGATATCAAGAGTGTAGGTGGTAAAATAGAAGATGCCACTGTTGTAAGAAAATTCCTAAGATCCCTATTGCTGGTCTATGAAATAAGGGCTACTGCTATTTAAGAGCCGAGATCAATAGACAAGACTAAGGTATCCTTAGACTCCATCATAGAAAAGTTGATAGCCTATGAGCTAAATAGTTTTGATGGTAGTGTTCAAAAGACTGAATCGGCTTTTAAAGCTTCTGCTATACCATCTAGAAAAGGAAAAGAAGCTAGCACTAGTGGTGAACCAAGACAGAGTAGAGAAATGGATGATGAGGAGATTTTGATGGCATTTGAAGCTCTCCTTGCTAGGAAACTTCCTAAAGGAACCGGCAAATACAAATGTAAGCTACCTTTGAAATGCTTTTCTTGCAACTGGATAGGACATATTTCTATAAATTGTCCTAATGGCGACAACAAGGACAAACCAGAAAGGTTCAAGAAATTCAAAGGAGGAAACCGGAGAAACTATTTTGTGGTAGTTGATGAAGGTGTCATAGATGAAGAATCAGAGGATGAAGAAAATGAAGATATTGTGTTTGTTGTTGTCAAAGAAGATGTGTTAGACAAGAAGGCTCTTGTCTCCCGGTTTGATAATTCCAATGAGTGGATCATTGACAGTGGTTGTTCTCACCATATGACTATTGACCAGAGCAAGTTTCTATCATTGGAGGAGTATGATGGTGGTGTGGTTCACTTTGGCAATGATGCACCATGCATGGTCAAAGGAAGAGGGTCCATCTCTCTGAATGGAAAGAGTAGTGCTGACAATGTGTATTGGGTCGATGGTCTCATACACAACCTTTTGAGTGTTGCCCAGCTGAATGATAGTGGCCTCACTCTGAAATTCAAGAATGGAATTTGTATAATCAAAGGAAAGAATGGTGAACTGGTGGCCACCGGCATGCAGACCAAAGGTAACCTATTTCATTTGAATGCAAATATAAGTACATGTCTTATGGCTAAATTTGATGATAGTTGGATATGGCATAGGAGACTCTGCCATGTAAACTTTGATAACATTGTAAAGGCTAGTAAGATCAAGGCAATTAGAGGGTTGTCAGTGCTAAGCAAACTGGATAATACCTTGTGTAGAGAGTGTCAATTGGGGAAAATATCTTCCTCAATCTTTAAAGGTAATTTTTTCACTGCTGACAACTTGCTTGATCTTGTGCATACTGATTTGTGTGGTCCCATGAAAACTAGAAGTGTGCAGGGTGACAGGTACTTCATGAGTCTCACTGATGACTACTCAAGAATGATGTGGGTCACATTCCTGAAAGACAAGTCTGAAGCCTTTGTAAAGTTCAAAGCTTTCAGAGCTTTAGTGGAGAAGGAAAGTGGTAAAATGATCAAGTGCTTGAGAACTAATCAAGGAGGGGAATTCACTTTCGGTGAATTCAACAAGTACTGTGAAGAACATGGCATCAAGAGGAAATTGTCTGCCCCCCAGACTCCATAACAGAATGGCCTTATAGAGAGGAATAACCAGACTGTGGTTGAAGTAGCTAGAACCATGTTGATTCAAGGAAAGGTAGCTCACACCTTTTGGAGAGAAGCAGTGAGCACTGTAATCTACACAATGACCCGGGTACTCATCAAGAAAGGTAAGGAGAAAACTTCTTATGAGTATTGGACCGGTAAGACACCTATGGTTAGCTACTTTAGAGTGTTTGGTAGCAAATGTTAAATCAAGAGGAGTGAACACCAGAGAAAATTTGATGTGAAATGTGATGAGGGAATATTCCTTGGATATTCCACCAAGAGCAAAGCTCTCAAGTGTTTCAACAATAGGACTCAGAGAATTATGGAAAGCATCAATGTAAGAGTTGATGAAACCTCTGAGAAAACTGAGGAAACCGATAGTGAGAAAGTGGTAAATGAACCGGTTGCAACCTTCTAGGAACCAGTTGTCAGTCAATCGAGTACTAGTAACAGTGTTCCTACACCGGCTGATGTAGATGCTAATACTAATGGAGATGAGGATGAAGAAGAAAAGCAAGAGGAATCTATCAAGACCATTCCTTAGTATGTCAAGCTGAATCATGATCCTAATCAGACCATAGGAGATAAGGATGCAGGAATCCTTACAAGAAGAAAGGTCAGAGAAAACTCATGTATGATCTCTGAATTTGAGCCTAAATCATTTAAAGAGGCACATAAAGATGAATACTAGATCAAGACAATGGAAGAAGAACTTGACCAGATAGAGGAAAATGGTACATGGTCTTTGGTACCCAGACCAGAGCATAAAAATGTCATTGGTATCAAATGGGTCTTTAGAAACAAGCTGAATGAGGATGGTACAGTGATTAGAAACAAAGCCAGATTGGTATGCAAAGGATATGCTCAAGAAGAAGGAGAAGACTATGGAGAAACCTTTGCTCTTGTAGCCAGATTGGAAGGAGTTCGTATTCTTCTTGCATATGCAGCTTTAAAAGGCTTCAAAGTATATCAAATGGATGTAAAATTTGCATTCCTAAATGGTGTACTTGAAGAGGAGGTGTATATAGAGCAACCAGATGGGTTTTCCCTATCTGAAGATAGTGACATGGTGTGTAGGCTACATAAAGCCTTATATGGTCTAAAACAGGCACCTAGAACATGGTATGAATGCCTACATTCCCATCTTGTGAAGATTGGATTTGAGAGAACAAGTGAAGACAATAATATCTACTTGAAGTCTGAAGGAGATCAGATCTTGATCTATGAGGTATTTATTGATGACATTATCTTTGGTGGAGATGATAAGATGAGTCATGAATTTGCAGATGAGATGAAGAAAGAGTTTGAGATGTCACTCATAGGGGAGATTAAGTTCTTCATTGGACTGCAGATCTAGTAGATAAAGGATGGAATCTTTATCACTCAGTCCAAGTATGTCAAAGAGGTGTTGAGGACCTTTAGCATGGAAGATAGCAAACTGATTGGTACACTGATGGTGACTAGTTGTAAACTATCCAAAGAGGATGCCTCAGCATTGGCTAATGAGAAGGAATACTGATCAATGATTGGTAAATTGCATTATGTAATGCATAGCAGACCGGATATTACACATGTAGTTGACATTACTGCAAGATTCCAGAAAAGTCCAAGAGAATCCCACTTGGTTGCAGTCAAGCGGATTCTTAGGTATCTAAAAGGAACTATTGACTATGGGTTATGGTATCCATACAATAATGATTTTAACCAGAAAGTGTTCACAGATGCTGATTGGGCTAGTAATGTAGATGACCGGAAGAGCACAACCAATGGTGCATTCTTCCTTGGTGGTAGATTGGTCTCATGGATGAGTAAAAAGCAGAGTTGTATCTCTCAGTCTATAGTGGAAGCAGAGTATGTTGTAGCTTTCATGAATTGCACTCAAACAATTTGGATGAAGCATGTATTGAATGGCTTCAAAGTTCCTATATCTGAACTGGTAAGTATATTTTGTGACAACACTAGTGCAATTAATATCTCCAAGAATCTGGTTTTACATTCTAGAACCAAGCACTTTGAGCTTAAGTATCATTTCTTGAGAGAAAAGGTTCAGAACAAAGAGATTGCACTGGAGCATGTTTCCAATAAAGAGCAGTTAGTAGACATATTCACCAAGCCTCTCCCAAAGACTACATTCATATACTTAAGAGGTGAATTAGGGGTACTGCCCCTTCAGGAGGTGAACTAAAAGCATATGCTCCACATCAGTTAGTTATTGCATAGTCAAATCTATTTTGGATTGATGTGTTGAAGGATGCTACTCCTCAGGGGGAGCAGCATAACAGAATAGGGTAGCTTGTGCCTCCACTTTGGCATTGTTGTCAAAGGGGGAGAAGATGTGAAGCGGAGAGATATCTTTTTATATTGCCATCAATGCCAAAGGGGGAGATTGTTGGCATTATGTGAACTAGTATGAGGACATAATGACACTGTATGTTGTCATTGATGTCAATATGATGAAGAACCAATATAACACTGTGAACCGGTATAACACCGTGAACCGGTATAACACTATGAACTGGCATTTGTGCCAAAGTGAAGTGGTGTGCTTGTTCATGATGAATCGACATATAGTTATGGGAACCGACATATGGAAGTATTGTATGACTACCAGTTGGTAGTCTCAACTTTAGGGTTTTCGGTTGATGTACTTCAAGCCTGTGTGGCTCAGCCAATGATATTGTGTGATGGGTTAGCATTGCATGAAGGATCTTGCATGAGGGAGATTGTTCCTATCTACCTTGAGAATGTGCGAAGTCTATAAAATGGTGATAACATTTGATGGGTTATTAGCCACCATAAAATCAATGGAAATGGATGATGGAGAATGTCTTGAGTGTGGATCAAGATCTGTTGCATTTAATGTAGTGTTCTCAATGGTCAAGATTGAACCATTTGAATTCCTTAACCTAACAGGTTTAGGGTTTAGAGTTTATGCTATCGACTTATCTATTTTCCTATAAAGTTGATGTTGTGTCTCTTTCTGAGGTTGTTGGCAAAAGTTGTGTGTGTGTATCCAAGAGAAGGGATACGTGATTCTTGCCAGACCAAAAGGAGAGAAGTGATACCTGCAGAGTGTAAGTGTAGAAGGTAAAGAGGAGCCTAAACAGACCTGCATTGGCATTGAGTGTTGTTACCAGACAATTGTAATACCTGTTGATCTCTAACCACCTCAATAGTTGGAAAATTCCTTAACAAGGTAGCCTTAACCGGCTTGCTGAAAATCCTTTAACAGGGTAACTTAGAGCTACTAAGTTCAAAATCCTTTAGCTATTGAGTTCTTGAAATCCTCTAACAAGGTAACCTTTAACAGGGTTTAACCCTTAACTGGGTGATCTCTAACAGGATCGGTTCCTAGCAGAACCTTTTGTAATGTCTCTAACCGAACAAGGCTCCTAACAGAGCGGACTTCTAAAGAGTTCAAAAATAGCTTGTGGGTATTCATCCACACCATGGTTTTTTACCAGTTGGGTTTCCATGTGAAAAATATGTGTGTCATGTGTGATGCTTTGCTATTGTGTGTCAAGCATATGATGGTTCTGTGTTTTATGCCTATCAATAAAACATGTTGAACTAGCTGTTATTATGATCTGATGATAGATTACCTATTTATGCATAAGGGTGAAATGGTAGTGTAGTCTTGAGTTGAGTGAAAAGATAAGTGAGTAACCGGTTAATGCTTGTCTCAAACATTCTTAGCTTTACTGGTTGCACTCTGTTTCAAACCGGTGTCACTGTCTGCCAGTCAGTTGAAGTGTCTACTGTCAAACCAGTTTTGGACTATATTTTGTCTATACTGATTCACCCCCCCCCCTCTCAGTTTCGGTTTGGTACTATTCATTCATCATTAAGTTATCAAAAACTGGAGTAGAAAATATAAGGAAATAAATACAAGGGGAGCACGATCAACATAATTTTGATCATAGGACAAAAGAAGAAGAAAACCCCTTTGATCCCAAAAAGATACCTACCAAACCATGTAGCCCTAAAGGGAAAGGAATTACTCCTCCCATGAAATAATATAGCCTTGATTATGAACTTGATATTTGTCATAAAAGTTTTATGTCCTAAATATAGTCTAGAAGGAAAATAAAAAGCAAAGTTGCAAGAAACTCTTGAAAGGATAAAAGAATTGGAGCAACAACTAGCCAATTACAAGAAAAAAAGAAATGGGTTTAAAAGGGAGTGTGCAAGAATTGCATGCATAGTTAGACTTGCAAAAACAAGAAGGTGGTGCACTTCAGAAATTAGCCACAATGGCTATTATATAATCATAGAGGAAGAACATCATGCTAGTAAAAACAAGGATGAATTATGGAAACAAAATCTAAAGTTTGAATGGCATAAAAACTAGTGGAAAAAAAATGGGCATTCCAAGCAAAGTATGAGGAAAAATTAGAAGAAAAGAGTACAAAAGTAAAGTTCAATTGTTTGTTTATTTGGAGAAAATGGCTTATTTAGCCAATCAAATCCACAATTGTCACTCTTCTACTCAGGCATATTCTCTATACTTGTAAGAAAAATTTTAATGTTTTCAAATTAGTCAATTATTAAATAATTCACCCATTTCCATTGTATAACAAGGATAATTTATAGTAGCTTATTGTAAAGCCCCTCTAGATAATTAGGACCAGTTGTGTGAATTATATCTTCATAATCTGGTAGTCCCATACAATACTATTTGGAACTCCTTATTCTATGTGGGGAATTTACAATTAAAGGAACTCACATCCTATCTTAGGAATGAGAAGACAAGAGGAGAATCATATCAACTCTATTAAGAATGATAAAGTCACACCCATTAATTATTAGAGCTAAAATTGATTATACAAATAAGACTACAATGGAGTGGTATAGAATGACTAACAGGCCAAATATTGTGATTAAAATCCATGAGTGTAGAAGTGAGGACTATCATAGATTCGAGACTTGAGTACATACAATAAGGAAGGAGAAAACATTGGTACATTATCAGCATAGATGCTCAGAAATAACCTAGGAACTCAGGAAAATGAATCCATATTCCCCATATATCTTTATTTCTTTGGATCCTAAAGCTAAGAGATATATGAAAGCCTTTGACAATGTAGGGATAGGATGGATGCTACTCTGATTTATCCTCAACTTCTTCTCTATCCAGTGCCACATTGGTCAAAGCATCAAATGATTAATCAGCTGAGAGAAAGAGAATGTTGGAAGAGAATTGCATATGATAATGACTTATATTTGAATAAGCGCTCAAGTATTACTCATTCCATAATTTATAGATTAGATGTTTTACTATTTAATCTTAGAGAATGGTTTGCTTGAGGACAAATAAAAAGAAAAGTTTGTGGGGTGGGGGGGGGGGGGTATGATGAGTCTTAGGAATGTTCCAATTTCATTAGTTTTCAACTACTTTACTAATACTTTTAATAGCTTATTATCAAACTTTTCTATTTTTTAACAATTTACATAAATATATTATTGATGGACTTGAAAAGCACTGAGAGGGGGGGTGAATCAATGACACCAAAAATGAAACTACTTTAGCTAGTAATCTATAGATGAACTTAACAAATATTTTAACTGAAATGCATATAATCCAAAATTATATAATAGAATTCACAATAAGTAACACATCCACCATAACACAAATATTTATACATGGAAAACCCAAATAGGTAAAAAAATGGTGAGATGGAACTCACAAGTTAACTATATGCACTAATAGATAACTGATCGGTTAAGGTCTACAAAGTTCTCTACTAAGAGTGAATCTAGTTAAAGATCCCAAAGCTTCATTAGAAGCTCATACCCTATTAGGAGTAACCTTGCTAGAGGATTTAAGAACCCAAGTTAATGGATCGTCCTGTTAGAGGATTTATACATTGAATCTTGTTAGAGCTTACCCGGTTAGGGGATTTGATTCTGCTATAATTGTTAGACAACAACAAGATTGGTTTGATCTATTCTAAGTAGCACAATACTTGCTTGATCAGATCCTTCTAAACAATCTCAACACAACTATACAATACACTCTTCATCTTAACACTTATTGCTCTTCAACATAAAAATCTTTCACTCTACATGCCTACCAACATCATATCATCTATATCAAATGATTTACCAAGATGTCATTATATAGACATTCAAATTTCATGTCCGCCTAAGGAAATCATAGCACAATTTCCTAGGTGCAATGTATCTAGTCAAGTGATCATAACTCATCATAAAAATTACTGCCAAAAGTTTGTCGATGGGATAACTCATCACAAAATCACCGAATACTAGTTGGAACTATCAATACCGATTTGAGTTAAATATTAAACCATTATCCATGAATCTTCTATCATGAACTCCGCTTGATCTCCATCTTGATCTTCATCTTGATGCCAACTTATCATAACTACATGTTGTCTCTCATGCACATACCAATTGACACAAAGTACCAGTTAGAGATAAACCACTAAGTATACATGTTGACAGTGTAAACAATTGAAGTTACACTGGTAGATAATATAATCATATGTGTGTGTGTGAGTGTTTTATCAATGAGAACATATCATGAGTACATTACAATCATCATCATGCCAACAATCTCCCCCTTTGGCATTGATGGCAACACTTACAAAAAATTTATAGTAATACTTCTAAGTGTGCATACACAACAAATTTACACATATATCCATGTACTCATGCTCCCCCTTAATGCATACATTATACAAAATTTTCAAAAACATGCATACATATTTCTACTCCCCCTTTGACAACAATGCCAAATTGAAAAAGCAATATATATATATATATATAGAAAATTTGTATCAAAGTGTTTAGTATATACAATAATAACTTGAGAAAAAAACTTGAATCACAGTTCAAACATTAGCAATTCTCATGAAAATAAAATTGTATCTCTTCTTCAAATGTGACAAAGTATTTGTCCATGACTCCAACATGTTCTCAGTGTACTCATTTGTACTCATCAGCTGTAAACAAAATTCTTCCATGGAATCCAGTGTGCAAGTTTCAAGAGTTTCAAGGATAGCTTCTACATTGGAGTAGGATCTCTGAAGTATGTCTACTTGTGATGTGAGAAGACTTTTGAGTTCCTTTAGAGACTGGAGTCTCTTTTCCTTCTCATGATCATAAATATCCAGCTGGTTGTGCAAATCATCCACAGATTTGTTAAAGGCAAAAATAGAATCCTTAAGAGGAACATATGCATTGCATATCCATTCTAGCTCTTGTTCTGTTTTTGTATACCTTTTTGTGATATCAGAATAAATGAATGTAGCATTAGAGGTAGAAGCAAGAAATTTTCCTCCCATCTCAATAGATCTACTCAACAAATCTTTCTTGTGTGATAGAGCCATCTTTCCACTATCAATATATTTTGCCAGTTTTTCACCATACTTCTTCTTATGAGTCTTTTCAGCATAAATTTGAGTTGCATCTTCCAGTGACTTGATTTGATCAGTTGTATCTACAACTAACTGACCAAGTTTTCTAATAGGTGTATGTAGATGTGCGGTAGATGTTTCCGGTAACACACCAAATAAAATATCTACTGTAAACTGAATTTTCTCTATCTCAATTCTTTTCTCTTTCAATCTCTTCTTATGCGCCCTAGATTGCATAACATTAGCAATCTTCATCTTTTTTATGCACTCATATTCTCTACATCAATAGGTCCTAAAATACTTAAAGAATCATATATCATCCTCATCAATTTTCTTTTTCTTTGATGGTTCAAAGGATATAACTTTAATGAGTGTTTTCTATGTATTCTTCTCTATTTCCTTTTCAAAGGACTGTGTGACAACTTTTTCAGTATACTCTGTCTGAGTAACATGAATGACCAGTGGAGATTGGTGTTTCTCTATTTTTTTTGTTCCCGATGGATTGACTACTTTTAGTTGAGTTGTTGGTTTCTCAACTAACTTAACCTGTGAATTTGTGACTTTTGGAGGCTCCATATCTAGTGCAGTGACATTTCTAGATATATCATCATCAATCACATGATTAGTAGTGTCATCCTTGACAAGATAGACCACATCTGCTTGAACAATTTCTTCTTCATTCATTTCCAGTTTGTTAACAGTAACATTTTTTGCATTCTTAGAAGATAGTACAAGTTCTTCCATCCTTTTGATACTAAAGGCTATATGATGAGTCTCAGTTTCAATAATCGACCTCTTTCCACTAAGAAGCTTCAATCTTCTTGCTTTGAATATAAACTGAGCTTTGTACCTTTCCACTAAATTACTAATTGCATCTTTAGAAAGTTCAGGAAAATATTGTACAAATACTTCATCAATAATTTCTTTTTCAATCTTAACAGCTTCTTCCCATTTATTTAAAAGAATTGTATACAAAGAATTTAAAACATCCTTCTCAATATCATGAGGCAATATGCTATAATGACACAACTGAGTGATTAACTATTGAACTTGTTCTTTCTCATCTTCATTGAAGGAAACAAAATGTTCTTTAACATTTTCAAATCTATTTCTCCCCAATGTCTTCATTTTTATTTCAAAATGACTCTCAAGTTTGAACTTAGATATATAAAGAGCTATAGTTTCCTTTGGCACTTCCTTAACCTTCTTTGATACTCTATCGGTTGTCTTTACCCTCTTTGATTCTTCATCAAAATCAATTCCCTTAGACTCTACTTGCAAAATTAACTTTCTGCCTCTCTTCTTTGTCACCTTCTTTACATATATTTTAGGTTCTGGTTCCTTTTTAGTTTGGATGCTCCGAGTAACCCTAGTACTCTTTATTGCTAGAGGTGCTTCTTCAAACTTCTTTTTCTTTCCTTTCACATTTTTAATAGTAGTACTAGTTTGTGGTAGTGCATCTTGGACTGCCACAATGTCGAATTTTGCCTTCTTTTTGTCTTTAGGAGATGCCAACAGGTTATTAGCATATCTGACCAGTAAGTCATAATTAACTTTGTAGCTCATGTCTTCCATTTCTTCTTTTCTATGCTCAATTACTTGCATTAAGCAAAAGTCAGTGGTAATAGTAAAGATTATATCTTTTGCAATAATGTTTTACCACATCTTCTAGTAATCTCATTCTCAGGCTCATTTTCTTTTGGAACTCATTAAAATACCTATTCATTGTTGTAGGGAAAGTATTTCTTACAGCCTTAATGTTGTTCTTGATTTGTGTCATGACCAGTAGGTCTTTTGACCATTCAATGTCTCCAATTCCTGGTAGAAAATCCTAAAAAAGAATAATCCAATCAACAGTTGACCATATTTGAACTTTAGACTATTATCCTTTTTGATAGATTACAAATTTAGAAACAATTGTCTCCTGATAGGTTCACAAACATCATAATTTGCATTATCAACAATCATTCTATGAGTAGTATGAATCGCTGCTGAAGGAACATTGTTAAATTTACTAGAGTAAAATACTTGGTAGCCTATCACCATTGTTGCTAGTTTCACTGTAGGGACTCTAATATTGTTGATAGAAAAAGAATGCCCATCAAATGTAGAACCAGTTAAGGTGAAAACAATCTCTTTAGAATTCGCCTTAACTCAGGTACTTCATCGGTTGAGAAATAACTAGTTACAGTCTGAATGGCTTCCTTGGTAATTGTGTGAGTTGTCTCTAAATACATGTTCTCTCCATGAACTCTACTCAAAATTATTCTGTTGCATTCTTCCTCAAAATATTCAAGAAAGTAGGCAGCATTATGAAAACCCTTTTCAAAAACCCTAGCATACTCTGATTGAATTTTACCATTCTCATCACAAAGTGATTTCAACTGAGTATATATATATATATATATATGGATCATAGATGTTCTATCTTGCATTCAATATAACTAGATAAATCACCTTTAATTAAAACTCCACTCAAAATTTGTGATAATGCATTGTATGACACAATTTGTTCAGCATCTACATCTTCTATAGGCTCAGAAGTAAAAATTAACCTCTCTATAGGTTTTGAAGATGATGCCATTTCAGATGAACAAGACTTTGAAGAAATACTTTTAGAGATCCCTTATCTTATGCACGGTGCTTCATTTCACCAGTAGTATGCCCAAGTGCACACCAATTCAACTTTCTACAACCTTCAATTCAGCTTGATTACACAAGTCACAAAGCAATTCAACAAATGACTATTAGGTCCTAGAGACAACTAAGAGGGGCGGTGAATCAACTGTCTAATAAATTTAAACCAAAACCATTTAACCGACTTAATGCTTAATACCGGTAAACCAGTTAAGTATGTCGATAGACAGTGTTAATAGTAAATTGCTATACCGGTAAAGATTAATGCATAAAACATAAGCATAAAGTCATCCACAACACATAACACCAATATTTGTACGTGGAAACCCTGTAAGGGGAAAAACCATGGTGGGAAACCTCACCCACAATCAGATGATACTACTACAAATAGTAAGTGTACATAAATGGGGTCTGTACATGCAGAAAGGCCAATAGCCTAGAGCTCACTACTCAATCACAAAATGGGAGTCACTCTGACTATAGTTGGATGGTTAAATCCAATAAGAATGTACTACACAAAATAGCATCTTCATATGTTGGATTCAGTACCGGTGTAATGCTGATAATGCTGATGTGATTCTACAAAAACCTAGCTTCACCTTCAAATGATGTCTTCATGTATACCTCTGCTTAATCTCGCATATACCTTCTCACAATTCTTCTTCACATTCCATATTCGATCTTACAAATAAGATCTTACATTTATATCATAACTTAAGACCAATTTTAGTAGGTTGGCTCTACAAGATATTACAATAAAAACATTCTACAAATAATATAATATCTGATGCAATAATCGATTGAACGTGTCATCTTAATGCATTTACAACAATAATAAATCATCTCTGTAGCGTGTCATACTGATCTGGAAAAGATAAACATGCCGGTGTAACCCTTGGTAACCCTAGACCTATTTGCTGGTAAAAGAAAATATGAAAATATGAATATACCAATGATTAATTCTTCAAAACAAAGTGTCCACATGATGTCTTCGACATTACCAAGTGTCTTCCATATCATTCCAAGTGCCGGTGAACATTATATCCTGCCGGTGAACCATATACCAGTAACTGTGCAATAGTTACTTGCTTGCCGATGAATGTTGCTAGATCTCCAAAGTGCTAGTGTTTTAGTAGGTGTTGACATCAATGACACAACCATACCAAAATACTAACAATCTCCCCCTTTGGCATTGATGGCAACACAAGATGGAAAAACCATCAAAGTGCCAAAATAGAATTGCCAAATGCCAAAAACAAACAATCTCTTCCTCTGGGAGCAACATGTGTTTATCCAAAGTTTTGTTTTCAATACCAATCTCTCTATCAATCTCTCCTCAAAAGATAATGTGTTTTTTCATAGATATCTCTCCCCCTTTGACATCAAATGCAAAGTTCATATACAAAATACCAATCAATTCAATATACCAACTACTCTCCCTGAGAAGTAGCTTCCTCATCAAAGACCAGAGTAAAAGATTTGTCTTTCAATTCTGCTGGTTGATGACAATCATTAACTATCTAAGTCTCTACTGATGGTGGCATGACTCCAAGCTGATCTTTGAGATATTCAAAAGTCTCCTTAGGCAAAGGTTTTGTGAAAATATCTGCAAGCTATTCTTTAGTATTCAGATAAACCAGTTTTATATCTTTTTCTTCAACTTTTTCCCTTAGATAATTTAGTTTGATAGAAACATGTTTTGTTTTAGAATGTAATACCAGATTCTTAGATATATCAATTGCTGCAGTGTTATCACAATATATAGTAATAGGTTCCTTGCATTTTACCTTTATGTCTTTCAACATTTGCTTAAGCCATATTACCTGTGTACAGTTAGTTGCTACTGCAACATATTCTGATTTTGCTGTTGGTAAAGATGTACAACTCTATTTCTTACTCAACCAAGAAACTAATCTCTTTCCAAGAAAGAATGCTCTGCCGGTGGTGCTTTTTCTATCATCCACATCTCCTGCCCAATTTGCATCTGTGTATGCACATAGATCAAAATTTTCATCTCTAGGGTACCATAATCCAAGATTTGCAGTGCCTTGTAAGTACCGAAAAATCCTTTTACTGTTGATTCATGATTTTCCTTAGGATTACTTTGAAATCTAGAAACAATACATACTGCATTCATAATATCAGGCCTGGTTTGTGTCAAATACAGTAAACCTCCTATCATAGATTTGTATCTAGTTGGATTAACAGGTGTAGATTCATCCCTTTGAGATAATTTATCATTTGTACTCATAGGTGTGCTTACCAGTTTAGAGTTATCCATCCCAAATTTCTTTAGCAATTCTTTCAAGTACTTCGATTGACTCAAAAATATACCTTTATCAGTCTGTGAAATCTGCAATCCTAAAACGAATTTTATTTCTCCAATCATAGACATTTCAAATTCTTGCTACATTTTAATAGAAAATTCTTTACATAATCCATCTTCTCCTCCAAAGATTATATCATCAAAAAATACTTCTATAATCAAGATGACATCATTAGTTATTTTGTAATATAAATTGTTCTCTACATTTCCTTTGGTAAAACCAATCATTAAAAGATACTTATCCAACCTTGCATACCAAGCTCTTGGGGCTTGCTTCAATCCATACAGAGCTTTTCTTAACATGCAAATCATATCATTATCATCTGTCAAATAAAATCCATCAAGTTGTTCAATATATACTTCCTCTTCAATATCTCTATTCAAAAATGCACATTTAATATCCATTTGATAAACTTTGTAGTTCTTGTGAGCTGCAAAAGCCAAGAATAATCTGTCTGCCTCAATTCTAGCTACTGGCGCAAAGGTTTCATTGTAATCAACTCCTTCTTTCTAAGAATATCCCTTACACACTAGTCTTTCTTTATTTCTAACAACCTTACCATCTTCATTAAGTTTGTTTCTAAATACCCATTTGGTTCCAATTACATTTTTATCTTTAGGCCAGGGAACTAATGTCCAAGTATTATTTTTCTCAATTTGTTCTAATTCTTCTTCCATAGCTTTAATCCAAAATTTATCTTTGCATGCCTCATTGATAGATGATGGTTCAATTTGAGAAATAAGACATACCTCTTCATTTGTCAATCTTCCTCTTGTCATAACTCCTTTAAATTTGTTTCCAATTATCTGATCTTTAGAATGATTCAATCTTACATACCGGGGTGTCTTAGTTTGTTGTTGTTCTTCAATTACTATGGAATCCTCCGATGGTGCCGAGGTAATTGGATCTTCATTTTGTACTGGTGGATTTAGTGTAGGTTCATTTGTCACAATTTCTGTTGCCAATTCAGAGTCTATATACCTTGAAGTTCCTTTGAATTGTTCATCAATCTTTACATTTGTACTCTCAACAATTTTCTGCAATCTCTTATTAAAACATCTATATGCCTTGCTCCTAGATGAATAACCAAGAAATATTCCTTCATCACTTCTAGGATCAAATTTGCCAATATACTCATCTCTTCTAATATAACATTTACTTCCAAAAATTCTGAAATACTTAAGAGTAGGAGTATTATTAAACCATAGTTCATGAGCGGTCTTAACGATTTCACCTTTGATGTGAACTTTGTTGAATGTATAGACAGTAGTGCTAACTTCTTCTCTCCAATATACATGTGGTAAATTTGCTTCAGATAACATACTTCTTGCTGCATCCAAGATAGTTATGTTTTTCCTTTCAACAACTCCATTTTGCTGTGATGTCCAAGGTGCTGATAACTATCTTTTGATTCCATTCACTTCACAGAATGTATTAAAGTCCTTAGATGTGAATTCTCCTCCTTGATCTGATCTTAAACATTTGATTTTCTTATTGGTTTCATTTTCAACCATTGCTTTGAACAGTTTGAACTTTCCAAGTGCTTTTGATTTTTCTTTGAGAAAAGTAATCCAACACATTCTAGAATAATCATCAATATTTAGCATGAAATATCTATCACCTTGTAAGATTTTAGTTCTAGCTAGACCACATAAATCAGTGTGAATCAAATCAAGAGCATTATTGGATTTTTCTAGAATACTTTTGAAACTAGCTCTAACTTATTTTCCAAATTGACATTCCTTACAAATTGTATTCTGAGGTTTCACAATTTTAGGTAGATCTCTAACTACCTTAGAAATACTGATTTTTACCATGCAATCAAAGTTTACATGACATAGTCTCTTATGCCATAACCAACTTTCATCTATATGTGCAATCAAGCATGCCTTTTCACTATTGTTCAAATGAAAGATATTACCTCTAGTCTGATTACCGGTTGCAATTTCCAAACCAGTTCTATTCATGATTTTGCATTTTCCATTTTTAAATTGTAACTGAAATCCCTTCTCAAGTAATTAACCAACACTTAAAAGATTATGCTTTAATCCTTCAACATGGTAGACATTGTCAGTGTTTTGCTTACCATCAAGAGATATTGAACCCTTACCTTTGATTGAATAGGCTTTGTCATCTCCAAATCTTACTAAACCTCCATTGTATTCTTGAAAGTTCAATAATTTACCTTTGTCTCCTATCATATGATGTGAGCATCCTGAGTCAATGATCCATCCATCCTTTACTTCAACTTTAGCTATTAGGGCTTTCTCTACTGGTTGAGCAGTAGGTGTGAGTTGATCTTCTATTATAGCAACAAAAACCCATCCATTGTCTGTTGGATCCTCATCAGAATCATCAGTCACACCTTTATCAACAATGTAACAAGATTCGTCTTTGTTCTTCTTAAATCTGTATCTCTGATATTCAGGATTAGGCTTGTATGTTCTTCTAGCTTCTTCTCTTAGTCTAGCATGTCTATCAGGGCATCTCAAAGCCATGTGACCAATCTTATTGTAGTTGAAACATTTAAAGGGTGCTTTACCTTCATACTTACTTCCAACTGGACCTTTTGGCATTTTCCTTGCAAATAGTGCTTCAAGTTCTTCAAGCTCTTCATTCTCCTTCCTAGTTTCTTCAAGTTCTCTTGCATAAAAGGCTTTCCAGTCTGATTTGTCAAATGATGGAGTAGATGATGTTGATGCTTTAAAGGCCAAATCTGTCTTTATAGTAGCAACAGGACCAAATTCCTCAATTTCAAAAGCTGAGAGTTTTCCAATCAATGTATCCCTAGTTACTTATGTATTAGGCATTGTTCTCAACTCGTTTATAGAAGTAACCTTCATTTTATATGCCGGTGGAAATCCTCTTAAGATTTTTGAAACAATTTCATCCTCACTCAAGGTTCCTCCATAACATTTAATACCCAAAACAATTTCATTTACTCTTTCCATAAAAGCAGAAATCCTTTCATCTTCTTCCATTTTCAGATGTTCATACGTAACTCGGAAGCTTTCAAGTTTTGCAATCTTGACTATGGAATCTCCTTCATTTGGTGTTTCCAAATGATCCCAAATGGCTTTATCAATAGACCTATCTAATAATCCCATGATTTGTTGATCTGATAATGAGCTCAAAAGTGCTTCTCTTGCTTTGCAATCATTCTCTTCATCTTTAGCTAAGGTAGTTGGAGTAGTCTAACTAGCTACAACAGTAGAATAACCATTCTTTGTAACTTCCTAGATATCTTTACCAATGCAATTTAGATGTATCTCCATCCTAATCTTCCATATCCCATAGTTGGTTCCATCAAGTTTAGGACTGTCCTTCCTGAAATAATTAGTAGACATTGGATCTCCTCAAGTTGTTAAACTTCTGCAAAAGAGGGCTAAGCTATAATACCAATTGTTAGATCCCGGAGACAACTGAGAGGGGGGGGTGAATTAGTTGTGTAATAAATTTAAACCAAAACCATTTAACCAATTTAATGCTTAATACTGGTAAACCAATTAAGTATGGTGGTAGACAATGTTAGCAGTAAATTGCTATACCGGTAAAGATTAATGCATGAAACATAAACATAAAGTCATCCACAACACATAACACCAATATTTGTACATGGAAACCCTGTAAGGGGAAAAAACACGGTGGGAAACCTCACCCATAATCAGATGATACTACTGCAGATAGTAAGTGTACATAAATGGGGTCTGCACATGCAGAAAGGCCAATAGCCTAGAGCTCACTGCTCAATCACAAAATGGGAGTCACACTGACTACAGTTGGATGGTTAAATCCAATAAGAATGTACTACACAAAATAACATCTTCATATGCTGGATTCAGTACCAGTGTAATGCTGATATGCTTCTACAAAAACCTAGCTTCACCTTCAAATGATGTCTTCATGTATACCTCTACTTAATCTCGCATATACCTTCTCACAATTCTTCTTTGCATTCCACATTCGATCTTACAAATAAGATCTTACATTTATATCATAACCTAAGACCAATTTTAGTAGGTCGGCTCTACAAGATATTACAATAAAAACATTTTATAAATAATATAATATCTGATGCAATAACCGATTGAACGTGTTAGCTTAATGCATTTACAACAATAATAAATCATCTTCGTAGCTTTCCATACTGATCTGGAAAAGATAAACCTACCGGTGTAACCCTAGGTAACCCTAGACCTATTTGCCGATAAAAGCAAATATGCAAATATGAATATACCAATGATTAATTCTTCAAAACAAAATGTCCACATGATGTCTTTGACATTACCAAGTGTCTTCCATATCATTCCAAGTGTCGGTGAACATTATATCCTGCTGGTGAACCATATACCAGTAACTATGCAATAGTTACTTGCTTGCCGGTGAATGTTGTTGGATCTCCAAAGTGCTAGTGTTTTAGTAGGTGTTGACATCAATGAAAAATCCATACCAAAATACCAACAATGACAGCAAACAATCTTTCTCGTCTTAGCAAGCACTCCAATTTTCTTTCTCAAATGTGTTAGGGTAAAAATAACAAAGTAAAAACTCACTTTTATCCTTTTTACCTACTACATTAAATACTCACCCGTAAGGGTTGCAAACCCTAATTTTACCACTCAAGAAGTAAACTGGTTGATAGCATATCAAGAAAAAGTTACCAAAGTTTCAAACTCAAAATTTTCTTACCACTCATTCATCTCAAGGGGTCCGAAGGTGGATTTACTGTTTAAGATCCCCTTAGCCATATGGCAAGGCTTAGTTCATTGATGCAGGGTTCTCTTCACTAGGTGAAGGAACAGTTTCCTTTGTCGGTGAGTCATCATTCTTTTTCTTCCAAGTGCGGTTCATTTCCTCTCTTGTTTCTTCAACATTTACTTTCTATTTACCTTTCTGATCTTTTGAAGAATTGACTGGTTTGCTATTTCTGAATCTACAAAATTTTGCTAAATGCCCTAGTTTGTTGCAGTGATAGCATGCCATACCAGATGATCTCCAAGGTCCTGCATTTCATCTTCCTATTCTTCTTCTACAATTCATATCCACATGACCAAAGTTATTATAGATGGTGCAAACAATATTTGTTACCTTTTTCATCTCAAATGGACTAAACCGGTTGTTGTGGGGTCTTTCCTAGTTCATGTTTACCCAGTTGTCAAAATTCCTCATCCAGTTACTATTTGGTCTTGGATGCATATGCGGTACAGGATTATTAGCTTCATATCTACACTCAAGATATCTATGTCCATAGATTCCACAAGTGAAGCAATGACCTTCAAACTTCTTAGATATGAATCTAGGATTAGTATTAAAACTTGTATTCCTGTTAGGTTTTCCTTTACAAGCATTAGTAGTATGACCAGGCTTATGGAAAACAAAACAAACATGTTTATAGACCTTCTTATTGATAGGCACTCTGACCTTAGGAGCAGATTTGTTCTTAGGAATGTTGCTCTTGGTACCAAAGGATTCATGTTTTTTAGATGTGTGAAAACAAAGGCCATAGGTATCACCTTTCATCCTTTGAGACTGAATTTTTTCTTCTAGCAAGATTAAACTTTTGACAAATTTGTCCAACTTCTCATTTGTTTTAGTGAGCTGTTTGGTGAGATCTTTATTATGCTTAGATAGGTTCTCTCTCAAAGATGATGCCAAGTCAAGATCCAACTGCAAATTTTCCTTCTTTTCTCTTTCAGCATTCAAATGCTCATGCAAGGTAGCATTTTCATGCTTTATCTTGGAAATGTCATGATCTCTCTCCTTGATAAGATCCTCAGCTACTCTTCTGGCTTCCAGTTCTTGACTCATGCAGATAGTAAGACTTTATAGTTCTCTTCTCAATTTTAGCTTCTCACCATTTAGTTTTAAACCTCCTTAGCCAAAGAATCAATATTGGATTCATCTAAAGAACTATTATTAGATATTTCTAATAGTTGTTCAGTAAGCTCTCTTCTTTTGTTTTGGGAAGCTTTCAGTTTGACCCGTAGGATTTCTATCTCATTTCTGCTAGCTTCTAGTTCTCTAGCCATCTCAAGGTAGCTCATATACCCCATGGTGGTTTCAAGACTTCCTTCTAAGTGATTAGGCTTCACAGAAGTTAGGCTCTGATACCAATTGATGGACTTGAAAAGCACTAAGAGGGGGGGTGAATCAGTGACACCAAAAATGAAACTACTTTAGCTAGTAACTAGTAGATGAACTTAACAAAGATTTTATCTGAAATGCATATAATCCAAAATGATATAATAGAATTCACAATAAGTAACACATCCACCATAACACAAATATTTATACGTGGAAAACCCAAATGGGTAAAAAACATGATGAGATGGAACTCACAAGTTAACTATCTATAGTAATAGATAACTGGCCAGTTAAGGTCTACAAAGTTCTTTGCTAAGAGCAAATCTGGTTGAAGATCCCAAAGCTTGATTAGAAGCTCATACCCTGTTAAAGGTAGTACTATGTTAGGAGTAACCTCATTGGAGGATTTAAGAACCCAAGTTAATGGATCGTCCTGATTGAGGATTTATAGATTGAAACTTGTTAGAGCTTAACCGGTTAGGAGATTTGATTCTGCTGTAATTGTTACACAACAACAAGATTGGTTTGATTTGTTCTGAGTAGCACAATACTTGCTTGATCAGATCCTTCTAAACAATCTCAACACTGCTATACAATACACTCTTCATCTTAACACTTATTGCTTTTCAAAATAAAAATCTTTCACTCTACATGCATACCAACATTATATCATCTATATGGGTTTTGGGTCCCTTAAAACCTGTTTTTAATTAATCAAAAACATTATATCATCTATATCAAATGATTTACTAAGATGTCATTATATAGACATTCAAATTTCATGTCAGCCTAGGTAAATCATAGCACAATTTCTTAGGTGAAATGTATCTAGTCAAGTGATCATAACTCATCACAAAAATTACCGCCAAAAGTTTTTCGGTGGAATAACTCATCACGATCTATGGTAACTCATCAAAAAATCACTAAATACCGGTTGGAACAATCAATACCAATTTGAGTTAAATATTATACCATTATCCATGAATTTTTTGTCATGATCTCCACTTGATCTCCATCTTCATCTTCATCCTGATGCCGACTTATCATAACCATAGGTTGTCTCTCATGCACATACCAGTTGACACAAAGTACCGGTTAGAGATAAACGACTAAGTATAATGGTTGACAGTGTAAAAAATTCAAGTTACACTGGTAGACAATATAATCATATGTGTGTGTGAGTGTTTCATCAATGACAACATATGATGAATACATTACAATCATCATCATGCCAACAATTATATCTCGCTATTATATATAAATGGCATGCTGATATAGAATGTTTAATGTGATTTTATGGTTGATTAATTGTTGAATATTATGGATAATGGTTTGTGTGGATTATTATTTTTTTCAAAAGGACTAAAATGTAGCTTGAAGGGAGTCTTAAGCCAGTTGCAACCTAATAGATCTCTAATCCACCCATATCCAAGGGAGACATACTTTGTCAATCATGTGAAAATAGTCAAGGAATGATGGGAGAATTATGGTTGTGTTGGAGTCCCTACTAACTTTGTCTATTCAACGAACATGGAGGATTTACAACTCTATCTATTCAATGAACATGGAGGATTTATAACATTATGGAGCATCACGAGATAATGCCAACTTAAATTTGATCCAATACAAAGAACTTGTGCTATTAGTAAATAAAGAATTTTATTTTAGAATGAGACTATATAGCTTAGTTGTTTTTATTTTCCTTAGTTAACAAGTTGCCTTAGTGTTAGGGAGATGCGACATTTGTTTAGGATTAGTTGGAAGAATTAATGATCCACTTCCCCTTAATTTATTTAAAATGGGGAAGTGTTGTGTTAGTCCAGATCTTATTTAATTGGTGTTTTTCAATTAGTGTTAATTTATTTTTCAGTTTTCACGATAATTTATGATAGAATCAGAAAATAGGGATAATGGATGATGCTAGATTTTTGTGTAGTTGTAATTTTGTTATCTTATATATGCATTATGAATGAAAATATATAACTACTATTATCTTCTAAGTTAATCATATTGTTACCACTCATATATTACACTCCTCAAGCAAGAGTCACGTGAGGTAATGTAATCATCTTTTCCTTTTTGGTAGTAAAGTTATTATGAATGCAAAAGTAAAACTACAATAAATTTCTTAATTATTGTTAACACATTCTTTTGGTTTATTAATACTGTCATAGATAGAAGTTTGGTTGCAACCAACTTGTTACTTGCTATTAGTTATTCACTAACACTTGTAGTCATTGCTAAGTTACTCTCTGATTCTTCCAAACATCTATTGTATTAGATAGCTTTCGGTGAAACAATTGTTCTATCTCTATTATAGTGATTTTTTTATGCAATGATAAAAGTTTAAGGAATTCTTTGCTACACATGTAGTGCAAGTACCATCTTTGAAGATATATATTTGTGTAATGGTGAAAAAATGGATTGGGTGGTTTAGAACCTAACTCTGCTTTCCTCCATACATTATAATATAAAAGTGTTGGAAACCAATAACACTGAGAGGGGGGGAGGGTGAATCAATGTTATACCGAAATAGTAAAATTTGTCCTTATTAAAACATGCATACACCAACTAATATACCAATACATATAGAATTGAAAGAAGTAAAGAAACTAATAATCCAATCACATAAATTTGAATCATAACACACATTTTTATATGTGGAAAACCTCAAAGAGGAAAAACAACAGTGGGATTTGTGACCCACAATATCAATCCACTGGCCATATGAAGAGATATTACAAAATATGAGGGGAATGCACTTGCAGGAAGGCTTATAGCCTAGATCACACTGCTCAAACACAATAGGAGCATCACTGACTACATAAAATTCCAGACTACAATTCGGAGAAGTGAGAACTGCTAAGATAGCATCTTCTATGCTAGAATAAATTCTGGTTTAAGCTCTATCTATTCCAGTCTAAATCCCTAAACCCTTTAGCGGAATAACCCTTACAATAATTTCCTCATATAATCTCTCTTAATTACATCATGTTACATTCACATATCCATGATCCATAATATACCCTATACAAATTTTCATGCCTTATGTCGGCTTACAAAGATATATACAATATCAAATTCCATATCGTCCAGATAACATAAATGCATAAACATTAAAATCAATTTCTAATGTCGGGTCCAAGATATGTTGGCCTTCAATACCACTAACCTTTACTAAACCATGTTAGCTTGCATTGCTAGTGACCAAAGAAATCCTTTTGTTCTTATGGTGTCGGTGTAGTATCTGTGAAGTCCCTGGCGGTACACCATAGAACCAAAACATGAAGCCAGAACACAATGCCATTTTTCCATCAATGACAACATAGTTAAACGAACCAATAGAGTGTCAATTGCCAACAATCTCCCCCTTTGGAATTGATGGAAACACTCATGTGAAAAATGGTCAAGGTTTCATCTGTCAGTTTCATCCTGCCCTGCTCCTCCTGAGTTGAATATGCAAAATACTCCATATCTCCAAAACTCCCCCTAATATATACAACTCTTTTATTCTTTTTCACATCTCTACTACTCCCCCTTTGACATCAATGCCAAAAAAATTCAAAAGGGAATGTCAAAGAATGAATATCCCCAAAAATGTCTTACTAGAGTTTGACCAACTTCAAAAATTTTGAATAAGCCTTCTACAGTAACTCCACATAAGTATCCCAGCCGGTTTTGAATGTGCTAAAAATAGATACAAGTCCACTCAATAAATGTGCAAAAGAATCTTTCTCATTTACCTCTATCGGTGTCGGCTTTCCCACCATATCCATGCATTCTTTCTTGTGTACACAGAGTGAATCCAATCGTGGACTCATCAAGCCTCTCAGACTTCTATCTCTTCTAATTATTTTGTCTCTCTCCTTCTCAAGAATAGAAATTTGGTTCTCTAAAATCAAAATTTGACCATCAATTTATGTAGTCAATGAAATCAATTTGTCAAAAGAGTTAATTATACTTGCAATTTTCTCCTGAATCTCCTTTATCTTTTTATCCACATTAGTTGTAAATATTTTAGTGTTACAACATACCCTATATATATGTACATTATTTCAAAGAGTTTTCTATTAGGATCATCTTCTCCTCAATCTTTTTCTTCTTAGTTTCAATTACTTAATCAAATGCAGCTCTCTTAGCCTAAGTAAATCTTTCTACTACTTGTCAGTTGGATATTTGATGTAAGGATTGAAAGCCCTTTGAAATATGCTCAATTATTACCTTAAGCTTTCTAGATAGGCTCACTTCATTTTCAATCTTACACTTTGGGACCAGTCTGTGTAGAATAATGATTGATTGATCTATAATTCCTTTATCTATGGATCCATCCTTCATTAGTTTTTGTGTTGCCATCATCATCAATTCAATGGGACTCATCTTTGTGATGTTTTTCTTTTCTACCTAAGAAGTGTCAATTGACAATAATGATGGACCAAGAATTGGTTCCCTATTGGATTCCCCTATCTTCTGCTCTGAAGATTTATCCTTTATAACCTCCTCACTTGCACCGATGGCTTTTCCACTTGGTGTAGTCTGTGTAACTATTGGTTCCTTTGTAGGAACAGTAACCTCAACCTATACATTTGTATCCAGAGGACAATTAGCCTCAATATTACTATTCTTTACAATATTAGCTTATTCATTCTCTATATTAATTGGTATCTCAGTATTTTTCTGTACATCTATATTTATCGGGGGCTCAATTTCCACTATCTTAATATTTTTCAAAACTAAGGGTGGAGTACCCATAATCCCCTTTCATTTTCCTTCAACTAGGGTATCTACAGTGTCTTTCTTGGTTTCCGGTGAAGTAAAGAATCCTCGGTTTTCTCCAAGAAATTTAATCCATGCTTTTTGAGTCTCCTTTATTATTTCATTTACTCATCCTAGCATCAGATGAGTTATCCTATGTTTGCTATTGAAAATTTTTCTATCTGCCACCTCAAGTGTCTTTTCCATTTCATCTAGAGCTATAGTAACATAGATAGATAATAAATATTTAATTAATGTGTTTATCTTCTTGCATAGCTGAAAATATTCTAGCATCTAACATGTTATACAACTCAGCCAATATTTGATTTTCTCTCTATTAAGGATTTCTTATAAATATCCAAGTATAATAGGATTGCTTCCTCTACCTCTCTTTGTTCATCATCCTCTAAGTTTTCATAATAAAATTGAACATTATTCAACATGCCATCTTTAGTAATTTCATCTACTAATTATGCACAAGTTTTAGGTGGTATAATAGTCACATTACCAAATTCAATTGCTAGGTTGATGTCACTCTTCTTCTTCCTCTTGGTAGTACCGGATGTAGTTGTAGGTGTAGCTTTAGGTGCTTGCTTCTGTGTTAGTAGTTTTATTGTAGCCTTCCTAATCGGTTGCTTCTTATCTTTTGTCTTTGTTTCCTTTGGTTTCTTCCTAACAACCCTCTTAAATGTCAATGGTGTGTCATCCTTTGATTATGATTCTGTAGTAATAGACACAATATGAACTTCAAGATCCTTCCTTTTTCTGCCTTTCTCTAGGACAACATCAATTAGTGCTTTGATGTCCTTTGAGACCTTCTTCACAAATTTGCTTGCTTTTCCTTCTTGTTTCTCTCTTTTCTTCTAGTTGAACTCTATTTCAACCTCTTGAGTTTTCTGTTGTGCAGTACCACTAGGATTCTTTACCTCATCAATTGGTGCATCAATCAGCATTTTTACATAGGCACCAATAATTTGTGCATCCACCTCATAGCCCATTTCCACAATCCAGATCTTTTGGGGCTTAATTTCTTCCATGAGTGTCTCATCCTTCTTTATCATAAAGCATATGTTGATAGAATATTTTTCTAGAATATGCTTAGGCCAAACCTTATCATCTCTCTGACTTCCTAAAAGAGTAATTGACTATTTCAATTGTCTCCCTATCGTGATGTCAAAAGCCCATTGCCTCTTACCAGAACTGGGTGTATCATTCATGAAATATAACATTAGGAAAACTAACAAGTTGACATACCAGAATGCACCCTTCTTTTCACCCTTAATCTTCCCTAGATTTATTAACAACTCATCAAGTGTCCAATTGCATAGATCTAATTTCACATTCTCTCATCATTTTGTATGCAGCCAAAATGCATGAACTGGAAATAGAATTCAGTCAGTTTGACCGAGTTACCTTATACGCGATGATCATGCTACCAAATTTGATGTCCATGTTGGTGATAGTGCTCACTTTCATGGAGATTTTGTCAGATGTCGTGTCAATGATCTTCCTCATGAAATTATTTGAAACATTCTTGTCTAGATGTTGCCCAACCGATGGCAAACCAGTGATTGCCCAGATGGATTCTTTGGTGATTTTGTAAGGTCTATTCAGCCATATAAATTCCCCATGTACTCTGCTCAAGACATATATGATTATCTCATCCTCAAACTTTGGAATATCCAAAATGTCTATAAACCCTAGATCTTCAATATGTTTTTATGTCAATTTGATCTTTCCAGATTCTCCCATCAGCTCACTCATATACATGCCCTTAATTTATGAAGTTCCCAAGTCCTCAATATGACAGTGAATATATGCCCTAACATCCTCTACATAGACAACTCCCTTGGGAACATGAGAAAATTCTCCAACCGAATCTTCCAGGGTAGCCACATGCAAATACCGCTTGAAAATTAGTCTAGGGCGGTCCTTGACCTCTACTACAGACGGGTTTACAAAAAAAACAAGAATAGATGATGATCTTGCTTCCATGTTTAAAGTTAAATACCTTTTGATTGCTCTCAATGAAAACCTCCAACAAATTTTTCAAATGCTGGTTGAAATTGCTTAAGAAGAAATCTGATTTCTCTGAATTGCCTTTGATCGTACTTAGTCACTCTGAATTTCTCTGAAATGCAAGGTGATTAACAATGAAGTCTATTCAACCTTTTAACCTTTAATAAAAACCTTAATTTTCCATTGACATAAATGACTACTGGTGAAAGATACCGAATCTTTCTCAGAACATATCCATGTTAGATAATCCTCTCCAATATCTGGAACATTTTCCAGAGCCTCTTCCTAGGGCATATGCAGCATCTTCATGAATTTTGTCTACCCCTAAGGCATTTGCCTTACTTACCGGATGAGCTCCCTATCAGTGCATGAGTAGCCTCTTCTATCGGATAAGTAACCAGGACATTCCCATTCGATGACTGTTCTTCAGTCTTCCTAACCCATCTCTGAGTATGATCTTGTCGGATTTGACTAACCTTCTATTTTCTTTTCTCATTTTATCCTCTATTACTAACCTGTGGATTTCTTCTTTTTCAGAACTTAGCAATATGTCCAACCTCATTACATGCATAATATGTAACATTGTTGCTTTGAATTGATTTGCTAAAATCAATGAAATTGCTTGACCTGCACTGATTAGCCATATATCCAAATTTTTCACAAGCATAGCATTTAACATTCATTCTGCAATCTTTTCCCTTTTGACTAAACTTATTGCATTTGGAACATTTACTGGGAGACAAATCAGGGTTCTAATTTGCTATGTTTCTACATTGCCTAGCCATGTGACCAAATCTATTACAAACAAAGCATCGACCATTGAATTTATAAGCATTAAATTATCTTACCAGTGCCTTATGGTTTTGATCTTCATTAGCAGTACCAAAACTTTGTCCTTGCTCAAATCTAAGTCTACTAGAATCTCCAATTCACCTTTGTCTTTTCAATAAGTCATCACATTGTGCTGAGTTGATCTTGAATTTTTCTTTATACTTACTTACAGTAGTTAATGTTAGGTCCTGGAGACAACTAAGAGGGGGGGCTGAATCAATTGTCAAATAAATTCAAACCAAAAACAACTTAACCAACTTAATGTTGAATACCGGTAAACTAGTCTTTTATACCAGTTGACAGTTTTATCAGTTAATTGCAATACCGGTAAAGATTAATGCATGAAACAAAAAGAAAAAGTCATCCACAACACATAACACCAATATTTGTACATGGAAACCCTGTAAGGGAAAAACCCACGGTGGGGAACCTTACCCACAATCAGATGATACTACTACAAATAGTAAGTGTATACAAATGGGGTCTGCATATGCAGAAAGGCCAAGCACCTAGAGCTCATTGCTCAAACACAAAATAGGAGTCACACTAACTACAATTCGATGGTTAAATCCAATAAGGATGTACTGCTCAAAATAGCATCTTCATATGCTGGATTTAGTATCGGTGTAGTTCTGATATACTTTCATAAAAACCTTGTTTCACCTTCAAATGATGTCTATGTGTATAGCTCTACTTATTCTTGCATATACCTTCATACAATTCTTCTTCGCATTCCTCATTCAATCTTACAATAAGATCTTACATTTATATCATAACCTAGGACCAATTTTAGTAGGTCAGCTCTAAAGGATATTACAATAAAATCAATTTACAATTAAAACAATACCTGATGTAATAACTGATACAACATGTCGACTTGATGCATTTACAACAATAATAAATCATCTCCATAGTGTGTCGTGCTGATCTAGAAAAGATAATCCTGTTGGTGTATAACTTGGACCTATTTGCCAATAACAACAAATATGCCAATAAAGAAATCTCCAAGACAAAGTGTCCAAATGATGTCTTTGACATAACCAAGTGTTTTCCATGCCATTCCAAGTGTCGGTGATCATTATATCCTACCAGTGTACCAGATATCGGTGACTGTGCATGAGTCATTTGCTTGCTGGTGAATGTTGTTGATTCTCCAAAGTGCCAAAGTTGATAAGGTTTAGTATGTGTTGACATCAATGACAAAACCATACCAAAATACCAACAATCTCCCCCTTTGGCATTGATGGCAACACAAGATGGAAAAACCATCAAAGTGCCAAAACAAAAATGCCAAATACCAAAAGCCAACAAAAACCAACAATCTCCCAAAAAGAGATCATAACCAAAAATCAAAAATTCAGATATAAATAATCTCTCCCAAAGTAACAATCTCTCCCCCTAAGAGTGACATGTGTTTGCTTGTGTTTTTCCATACCAATCTCTCCCCCTTTGACATCAATTGCCAAAGTAAAAACATTTTTCAGATACAAAATACCAACCAATTTGGTATACCAACTACTCCCCCTGAGAAGTAGCTTCCTCATCAAAGTCGGAGTAAAAGATTTCTCTGTTAATTCTGTCGGTTGATGACAAACATCAACTTCCTAAGTCTCTACCGGTGGGGGTATGACCCCAAGATGATCTCTGATATATTCAAAAGTCTCCTTAGGCAGAGGTTTAGTGAAAATATCTGCAATCTACTCTTTAGTATTCACATAAACTAGTTTTATTTCTTTTGCTTCAACATTATCCCTTAGAAAATTCAGTTTGATAGAAACATGTTTGGTTTTAGAATGTAATACCGGATTCGTAGATATATCAATTACTACAGTGTTATCACAATAGATAGTAATAGGTTCCTTGCATTTTACCTTATGTCTTTAGACATTTGTTTAAGTCATAGTACCTTTGTATAGTTAGTTGCTACTGCAACATATTCTGATTCTGTTGATAAGGATGTACAACTTTATTTCTTACTCAACCAAGAAACTAGTCTTCTACCAAGAAAAAATGCTCCATCAATGGTGCTTTTTCTATCATCCACATCTCCTGCCCAATTTGCATCTGTGTATGCACATAATTCAAAATTTTCATCTCTAGGATACCATAATCCAAGATTTGTTGTGCCTTGTAAGTACCGGAAAATGCTTTTTACTATTGATTCATGATTTTCTCTAGGATTACTCTGAAATCTTGAAACAATACATATCGCATTCATGATATTAGGTCTTGTTTATGTCAAATACAGTAAACCGCCTATCATAGATTTGTATCTAGTCGGACTAATAGGTGTAGATTCATCCATTTGTGATAATTTTTCATTTGTAGTCATAGGTGTGCTTACCGGTTTAGAGTTCTCTATCCCAAATTTATTTAATAACTCCTTCAAGTACTTGGATTAACTGAAGAATATACCTTTATCAGTCTGTGAAATCTACAATCCTAAAAAGAATTTTATTTCTCCAATCATAGACATTTTAAATTCTTGTTACATTTCAATAGAAAATTCCTTACACAATCCATCTTCTCCTCCAAAGATTATATCATCAACAAAATCTTCTAAAATGAAGATGTCATCATTAGTCACTTTATAATATAAGTTGTTGTCAGCATTACCTTTAGAAAAACCAATCTTTAAAAGATACTTATCCAATCTTGCATACCAAGCTCTTGGAGCTTGCTTCAACCCATACAAAGCTTTCCTTAACATGCAAACCATATCTTTGTTATCTGTTAGAGAAACTCCATCAGGTTGTTCAATGTAAACTTCTTCTTCAAGAAATGCACATTTAATATGATCTCCATTCAGAAATGCACATTTAATATCCATTTGATATAATTTGTAGTTCTTATGTGCTGCAAAAGCCAAAAATAATCCAACTGCCTCAATTCTAGCTACCGGTGTAAAGGTCTTATTATAATCAATTCCCTCTTTCTGAGAATATCCCTTACACACTAGTCTTGCTTTATTTCTGATAACCTTACCATCTTCATTAAGTTCATTTCTAAATACCCATTTGGTTCCAATTACATTTCTATCTTTAGGTCGGGGAACTAATGTCCAAGTGTTATTCCTCTCAATTTGCTCTAATTCTTCTTCCATAGCTTTATTCCAGTGTTTATCTTCACATGCCTCATTAATTGATGATGGTTCAATTTGAGAAATAAGATATACCTCTTCATTTGCTAATCTTCCTCTTGTCATAACTCCTTTATACTTATTTCCAATTATCTGATCTTCAGAGTGATTCAGTCTTATATACCGAGGTATCTTCGTTTGTTGTTGTTCCTTCCTCCTAGCTTGAACAGATGATAGCCTCTCTTGTAGGACAATAATGAATTCCTTAGAAAAATTCAATTAAGTTCTTCAACCTTTCAGCATCATAATCTTCAAGTGCCATCTCAAGTTGCTTCTCCAAATCCATGTTTATGGATTCTAGTTTCATGATCTTCCTCAAGATATTAAACTTCCTCTGAGGTACAAGGCTCTGATACCAATTGTTGGAAACCAATAACATTGAGAGGGGGGTTGAATTAGTGTTATACTGAAATAGTAAATTTTGGCCTTATTAAAACATGCATACACCAACTGGTATATCGATACATACAAAATTGAAAGAAGTAAAGTAACTAATAAACCAATCACAAAATGAGAATCATAACACACAGATTTATATGTGGAAAAAGTCAAAGAGGAAAAACCACACTGGGATTTGTGACCCAAAATATCAATCCACTAGCCATATGAAGAGATATTACAAAATATGAGGGGCTTGCACTTGCAGGAAGGCTTACAACCTAGAGCACACTGCTCAAACACAATAGGAGCCTCAGTGACTATATAAAATTCTAGACTACAATCCAAAGAAGTGATAACTGAGAAGATACAATCTTCTATGCTAGAATAGAGATCGGGTTTAATCTTTGTCTATTCAGGTCTAAATCCCTAAACCATTTAGCGGAATAACCCTTACAATAATTTCCTCATACAATCTCTCTGAATTACATCATATTACATTTGCATATCCATGATTGATAATATACCCTATTACAAATTGTCCTATATACCCTATACAAATTTTCATTCCTTATGTCTGCTTACAAAGATATATACAATATCAAATTACATGTTGGACGGAAAACATAAATGAATAAATATTAAAATCAGTTGTCGATGTTGGATCCAAGATATGTCAACCTTCAATACTAGTAACCTTTGCTAAACCATGTTGGCTTGCATTGTTGGTGACCAAAGAAATCCTTTTGTCCTGTCAGAGTCGGTGTCGTTGTAGTATATGTGAAGTGCCTGTTGGTACACCATAGAACCAAAACATGAAGTCAGAACACAATGCCATGTTGCCATCAATGACAACATAGTGAAACCAACCAATAAAGTGTCAATTGCCAATATAAAGCTCCTAAGGAATTGATTCACTTTGACTAACTCTTGAAAAATAGAGTCAAGGAATATTCTTAGTGTTTATATTCATTTGCTGCTATGAAGAGGAGATGAGTTAAATGCAAGTAAATGGTAAACTAAGCCAGGAAGATGAACACAATAGATAACATAAATTAAAATAACATAAAAATGCAAAACTAAAACTAAGATATGGATTGTATAACAATAAATGCGACTCGGATATGCTCCTGCCAGTAGAATTTGAGATGAATTGAGTCGGACTAGGGCATTGGGCACTCTTGTTCTGGTTACTTATTGAGTTGATCTTCTAGAATTTGCAAATTAAAGTTTTGAGATGCAGAACTATCATAAAATTCCAAAAAGTACTAAGGACTAGGGTGTTGGGTTCTTTGGTCCTAGACTAGATCATTGGGTGCTCCAGTCCCATGGATTTGGGAACTCCTTTTGAATCTGGATCTGTACCTACAAATTTTGGATTTTTCAAAGATCGTAACTCTATCGGATTTTTGTACCTACAACTACAACTTGAAAAATAGTTTTTGGGTGGCTATATAGGGTTTTGCCTTAGTCAAACCCCCCTTTTTTTCCACCTCCACAAATATCCAATAATCTATTGAAATATGTGTGTTAGAAACTTATGTGTTTACAAGATCCTAAATGAGCTACTTTGCAAGAATTAGAGTTCTATCTTGCGTCATGAGCATAAAACCCTAAATGAACATAATGTAAATGAAAATGATTCAAATCCAAAATTCAATAATGGAATTAAAGAAATAATATAGATTTAAAAATGAAGGCTATGAAACTCATACAAAGATATGAAAATAACATGAAACCATACCAAACCCTAAGGGAGAGGTACAAGCCAATCAACAGTCAGTGATATCCTATTATTCTTCAATATCTTCAAAGCTTCAATGGATGATGAAAATGATTGACGTAGACTTGATGAATGTTTTATTTGTTGATTGAAGACTTGATATAAACTTGCATTTTCACTTCATAAGAGGCTCCTTCAATTGCTAGTAGATGGATCCTTCAAATGAGGAAAGGAAAGGCTTTATATATGAAACCCTAACTTTTTTTTCTCATGGGCCAACCTAGAATTGATATTTTTTCACACCAAGATAGATTTAAACATTATAATACCGCCAAAACATGATCCCAAAATTCGGAGAGAAAAAGTTGGGACCAGTGTGACTCACATCGATCCTATCAAATTTTTTCCAAATTTCTAGGGATGCAAGGTATGATGATTATAAGGTGATCCCTACGTGGGTGCAACAATTCAAGGTGTTTATATATGCAAAATCAGACCTTGAAGGTCAAAAGAGGACCTAATTAAGGCTTTGATGAATTAATTGATTTAAAGGATAAAATAAAAAAAGGCTAACGTAGGGTTAATGGCCCAATTTTATGATGTGTGGAGTGACAAAATAGAAATTTAAATTTGATTTAATTAATTAATTAAATGCTTAAATGGAATTTAAAGATGCAAAATGCAACACACTAAGGCGGGTGCTAACCTAGGCGTGAAATTGTACCACCCAATCAAGGGTGTACAATTTATGACACTACATTTTGGTTGACAATTAAGTGAACCTCCAATAGGACATTGGGTTACCCTATTGAATACCTCGGCCGGTTTGAATGCATGAAATATTATGCCAACTTTATGGACATAATGGAGACTAGTCTATAATTGTCTTCCAAATTCTTGTAATTATCTTTTTTTTTTATGTTTTGAAAATATATATATGATTCCTCTTGACTCTACTTCCATAGGATTCTAAATCTCACAATGGCTAAAGTTCATGGCCTTCATGATATACTCATATTTATTTATATTTCTCATCTATAAATTAATGTGTTTGATCCATAACATTTTATCAGAAGAAATGATTATGAAAATTTATGTACATTGTGACACAAAGATTTGGGCCACATTTTTAAAAAATGGCCTTCAACTTGATTATTAAAACTTTTGCTAATCATTTTTTTATCTACTTTATTTTGGTTTGTGTGGATATTAAGGTTATGGTAAACCAAATAGAACATCTTTTTCATTTAGAAGTTATACAGTAAACAAAAATTTAGGAACCATCCATTTGGATGTGTTTGGTTTAATAGATGTGGGTTCTTTGGAAAATCCCAATACTATGTCACTATTATTGATATTTGTTTTACATATGTTGGCTTTGCAACTTTGATGAGAATTGTAGGTGATTGAAGGTATTATCATTGATGGAAACCTTGCAATCCTATCGCACCGGTAGGCACCGGCACCAATAGACTCTACATCGGCAAATAGTTTACCGTCAGTGACAAAGATGATTACTAGCACCCTAGCCGACAGGATTTTGATTATTGTATATTGTATTTAATTGTAATATATTTTTGTAATCTAACATGGCATATTGTAATAGTACTCATATATAAGTATGAGATCTTGTAGATCATTTTAGATATAGAGATATACATAGATGGATATGATGAGCGAATATTAAGGCAAATTTTTGAGTAAAGTTTATGGTTTTTGTATGAGCTTAAACTGGTACTAAACCTGACATAGCAGATGCTTTTTGTAGCAGTACATCACATTGGATTTCTATAATCCATTTTGTAAGTCAGTGAGGCTTCCTTTTGTAATTGAGCAGTGAGCTCTAGGCAGTTGGCCTTCCTGCATGTGTAGGCACCACCTATTGTAAGTAATATCCATTCATTGGCCAGTGAGTGAATGTTGTGGGTCACAAATCCCATCGAGGTTTTTCCCACACCGGGTTTCCTCACCAAAAATCTTGTGTTATGGTGTGCTTTCTATGTTGTGTTTATTGTTCATATTTACTACATTAATTCTTGTTTACCAGTACATTGTTTTGGAATGCAATTTATTTGATAAGGTTAGAAAATCTATTTACTAGTTAGATACTGATTCACCCCCCCTCTCAGTATCTTTGGGAATCCTAACAATTGGTATCAAAGCCTGGTCCTCTATTTTCAAAAGCCTAATAGCTTGAGGGAGATTCTGACACTGATACCGATGGAAAATTTGAGAAAGCAATTGGAAACAACTCTTTCAGATTATGATTCAAAAAAGTTGAAGAATATGAATTTTGAAGATGATCTGAAGACTGCATAGGAATTTATTCAATGACTTCAAGAGAATCTCACTATTGCTAGGAAAAAAAGAAGATAACTTAGTGAGAAGATGCAGAATGATGATGATGAAAAGGAAACTCTTAATGAACTTGTGAACAAGTTGAGACAAGAAAATAGTGCTATGAGGAATGAGATGCAAGATATGACTATGAGGTTTTTTAAAGACATTGAAGACAGAAAGAAGAATGAAGATGACTTGATTAGAAGACTAAATGATGTTGGAAATGAAAACACAAGACTTAGTCATGAAAATGATATGTTGAAGACAATTTTGATGCACACATAAAATGACAAGACTGAACTTATGAGACAGAAGGGAATCTTGGAAAATGAGTTGGCTACTACAAATCAACACAAAGGGAAATTTAAGAAAAGTTCAGAGGAACTTGATAACATGCTAAAAAATCAGAGATCTGATGGAGATACTAATGGACTTGGCTTTGAAGTTGGTGAAAGCTCTGGTACTACAAACAAGCATGATCATAGTAAACTGGTAACATAACCTAATGCCTACAAATTTAATGGGAAATGCTTTAACTTTAACAAGTATGGTCATAGAGAAAATCAGTGTAGATCTAGAAACTATCATAACACTAATGCACCCACTGGTCAATGTTCTAAATGCAATAGAATTGGTCATAATTCAGAAAATTGTAGAATGAATGTAAGATGTTATGTTTGTGGAAGATTTGGACACTTATCTTATCAATGCAGAACACATACCAGCATAGGATATGGAAAAGCTATTCAAAAAAACAATGTGACTTGTTATACTTGTAACAAAATTGGACATTTTACAAAATTTTGTAGAAGGCATCACCAACAAATAACAAAGGACCTAGTTTGAAAGGCAAAGAGAAGGTTGAAGAGGTAAAGCAAGAATTTTTAAAACAATGGATTAGAAAGATAGATCAGAATGTTGATGAGGCTATTCCTTCATTGGTAGAATAGAGTATCACTCCACCGGGGGGAGATTCTTCATCTAACTGAAAAGAAATCTTTTGGGGGTATGACAACTAATTTAAAATCATGCTAGTTTACCCTCAATTGATGGTAAGAAGATGAATTGCTTCTTTACCGACAGATGTGTTAAGTTTCACTTAACTAGCAGACATTTATTGTGGTAGCTGAAGGAAAAGTCATTATAAAGAAAGAATTCAAATTTCCTAAGAGCATGAAAAACCCAAGCGAAGGCATCCAAAGTGAGAAGTGAAGCAAAATATTTCAAGCATCCAAACCTAAAGGCAGATTAAGGTATTTATCAATGGCTTCCTCCTTTGCTCCCGAATTCATTGCAAACCCTACTGTAATTGAAGTGGTTAAACGCCCTAGGCCCATATTCAAGATCATACCCAAAGTAGCGAAGTAGGATGATACCCTAGGTGCATTCTCTAAAATACCTATTGCATATGCAGAAGATCCTAGGATATACATACATTGTCATATTGAGGAACTAGGTGCTGATGAAATTATGAACACGTATAAGACTAGCATTTGTGATGAGAATGGTGTTGTGAAACTAGAACACAAGATCATTGAAACCCTAGGTTTTGTGGAAATACTTGATATTCCTGATTTTCCCAAGGAAGTTGTGAGGATTGTACTCAGTAGAGTTCATGGGGAATTCTTTTAGCTTGACTCCATCTATAAGATCACAAGAGAAGTAGTTAGGGCAGTGACTGGTTTACCTTCCACCGGTAGCAAGCCTGACAAAACTATGAAAGTTTCAAACAACACTGTAATGATCCTAACTGGTGCAACCCATGATAGCAGATCCTTGAGAGTCAATGATGTGAAAGATATAAATGTTAGATTCATTAGCATGATACTAGGATACAAAACTACACATTCTAATAGATTAAACTCTATTTCTAGTTTATGTATCAAGAGTGATTATGACATGGTGAACAATAATACTAAAATTGATATGTGAATGGTTCAAGGATGAATTGATTGACAACTTGAAGAAAATTAAAGGTGATAAGAAAGGTACTTTCAGATTTGGTAATCTACTTGTGTGTCTGATGCTATATATTACAAAGGAAGTTCCTAGTATAGGTAGGAAAGAATTTGGTTTTGACATACTGGTAGGTAAACAACTATTGGATATCTTTACCGACATGGGAACTGACAGGGAAAACAATATAATTGAATACTTCCAAGCATTTAAGGCTAGAATGAAAACAAGGGAAATGTTATCTCAAGGCATAGTTGACAAATATCATAAAGAAATAGGCTTTGTTATTAAGAAAGATGAACTTTGGATGGAAGCGGTGCTTCCAAGAACTGTTTGGGTAATAGAAATGGGTTATGAGGCTGATGAAAACATAATTGAGACATATGCTAAAGCCCTACTTGAAGCCCCTAGAGAACCTGAAGAGAAAATATTTGGTAATTCTTAAACCATTGAGAGCAAAGTACAAACACTTAAACAAAGGAAGAAAAGAGAACAATCTATCAAAAAAGCAACTAAACGGGCCAAAGAGATCAAAGAAGACATATTTAATATCACTGGTGTTAAGGAAAGTGACTTGGGAGGGATACAACTAGAAGCTCACCTCTCACCAGTTGGAACTTCATTTGACAGTGAAATCCTAGCTGATTTTAAGAGAGTAGAAAAGAAAAGAAAACCTTCACTGGCACCCTCTCATGTACCAAAGAAAGCAAGAAAGAAACAACAGACAGTAAGGCCTCCAGCAAAGAAAATGACACCAAGGAAGAAGAAGGAAAAACAAGTTATCCCTCCTCTAGACAATCTTTTGAATGAAATAATAGATAAAGGAAACTTGTCTAATGTCAGTAAATTATATGATACTTTTACAAATGAAGAAAAGGAAAGCATATAAAATAGTATCATTCTACACCTAGACATCTATAAGAAATTTTTGATAGAAGTTGTAGATGATTTACCCAGTGACTTGTATAGGCGGCTTGATGCAAAGAGATTAGCTATTATGGAATTGGATAAGAAAATAAAAGCTGAAAAACTACTTGTTGTACATCCAGTGAAATCAGTAGAGAAAAATGATGAATTGATAAGTGAGGCAAACAGGATAGTATTTTCTAGTGGTCACCTACATGTAGGTATAATGGCTAGCAGAGTGAATGAAATCTCTGAAGAGACAGAAGATAAATGGGATATCTTCTTTGTGGAGAAAGAAAAACAAGAAGAGTTCAAAAGACCCAAAATTTTCAAAGTTTACCAAAAGGATAAGGACAAAGGTAAAGGCAAGGTAGGTGGACCTCCAAGCATAAAAGTTATAGACAATTTGCCCCCACCTCCTTTTGATACACCACCAGTACAAACTGTTGATATACCACCGGCTACTGAAAATGTTGAGATAGAGACTCTGCATGAGGATACAAATCCTAATTCTAAAGTTTTATACACAATGAATATTGATACACAAGAGGTCAATATTGTGGTTGATAAGGAAACCACTGGTGAGAAGAAAGATGTGGCTACTGAGCCACTGGCTAAAAATATTGTAGTTGAAACTATTGAGATTGGGTTTGAGACACAAACTGAACAATCAATTGATCCCCTAGCTTATGGAATGGTGACTGATACCACTGATGCACACATTGAGAAACCTACTAAGTTAGAGACATCAGTTGATGATAACATAGTAAAACTAGTTGAGATACTGACAATGGATAGTACAGAGGTACATACTGAGAAACCGGTAGTGAATATTGAGACTTCATCAGAGAAACCAGTAGTAGAAAGCACAAAGAAACAAACTGAGAAACCCACTGAGAAACATGAAGAGAAAAAGGTTGAGGTACAGGTTCATGCAGAGACAGTGCCACCGGCAATTGCTGAGAAACATAAACCTTTGCTAGTTGAAATGTAGACACAAACTGAACTATCAAAGGTCAATATAAGCAAAGAGGTTACTCACACCGGTGGAATGTAGATTGTGAAGGCAGTTGGACAATCATCTGGTTCTTCCATGATAAAATTCAGACCAACCAATGTGGCAGAGGTACTTTTAGATTCCATTAAGAAAATCACATATTATAATGCACTAGCATACAAAGCTATAGATGACACTATTCCTATTCTAAAATTGATTGCACCCAAGTGCAATATGGAGATAAAGATTATTTGAGCCAATTAGACACATTGTTTAAGTATATCACTGACAGCTTATTAACAGTAGATTAGATAAATGAGGAAACATTTAGAGAGAAAATGAATAAGGAAAAAGAAAAATTCTTTGATCAGACAATAAAGAAGTGCATGGGACACATTGATACCCTATTACCAACACTGAGAAAAACAATAATGGAGTTAAAAGAGTTGTACAGGGACACATGTAAGACCAATATTTTGATAGTGGATATAGATAAGGAGATTAGCAGAATACAAAAGGAAATAAATGATATAGCTAACAATCTGATTGGTTCCTCCGAACCAATATCAATTATAGAATAGGAGATAGTAGGTTTTGAAGAGAAAATTGAGAAATTTGAAAAAGAGAAGGAAAGAATAAAGTACAAGGAAAAAGAGCTTAAATGCAGACTTGGTCCTAAACTTGATAAACTTAAAACCGTATTAATTCCATGAGAAATGACACAAAATTTTTGTTAGGAAAATGCACATCCTCACCTGTACAATTCAAAGAATAGAGGCAGCATTGAAGGACAGTGATAGGTTCACTCAGAGCCTAAATTTTGTATTGGTAGAACTTTTTCAGATTGTAACCAACTGGTTACAAGGTTCTAGCTAATAACTACACTCAGTTGACATTTTGACAGCCTTTGTCATTGATGTCAAAGGGGGAGTAGTGGAAAAGAGAAAAATCCAATAACTTAGAGATCATCTGCTCAGGGGGAGCACACAATTTTGGTAAGATTTTTGGACTTCAATTTTTGGATAACAATTTTGAATTTTTCTCATGGGTGTTGCCATCAATGCCAAAGGGTGAGTTTGTTGGTATTACATACTCCAATTAGAATTGTAGGTGATTGAAGGTATTGCGATTGATGGCAACCTTGCAATCCTATGGCACCGGCAGGCATCAGCACCAATAGACTCTACACCGACAGATAGTTTACCGACAGCAACAAAGATGATTACTGACACCCTAGCCGACAGGATTTTGATTATTGTATATTGTATTTAGTTGTAATATCTTTTTGTAAGCCAACATGGCATATTGTAATAAGACTCATATATAAGTATGAGATCTTGTAGATCATTTTAGATATAGAGATATACATAGATGAATATGATTAGCGAATATTAAGGTGGATTTTTGAGTAAGGTTTATGGTTGTTGTATGAGCTTAAACCGGTACTGAACTTGGCATAGCAAATGCTTTTTGTAGTAGTACATCACATTGGATTTCTATAATCCATTTTGTAAGTCAGTGAGACTTCCTTTTGTAATTGAGCAGTGAGCTCTAGACAATTGACCTTCCTGCATGTGCAAGCACCACCTATTGTAAGTAATATCCATTCATTGGCCAGTGAGTGAATATTGTGGGTCACAAATCCCACCGAGGTTTTTCCCACACCGGGTTTCCTTGCCAAAAATCTTGTGTTATGGTGTGCTTTCTATGTTGTGTTTATTGTTCATATTTACTGCATTAATTCTTGTTTACCGGTACACTATTTTGGAATGCAATTTATTTAATAAGGTCAGAAAATCTATTTACCAATTAGATATTGATTCAACCCCCCCCCTCGCCTCTCAGTATGGGAATCCTAACAACATACACTTGGATTTATTTTTAAAATTTTAAATCAATTGCTTTCTCAAAGTTTGGATAATCTAAGGAACTTGTTGAGAAATAAACTTGTAAGAAAATAAAGGTGTTACAATATGATAACAGTGATAAACATTGTTTAAAGGAATTTGATGATTTCTACAAGCATGAGGGTACTGCTAAATAAAATACTACCCCTTACACCCACAACAAAACATGGTTGTAGAAGAATGAATAAAACCATGACAGAAATATCTAGAAATATAATAAGTGATATATGGTCAGATTAATATTTTTTGGCGAGGAGGCTTGAGTACTACTTGTTATTGGTAAACTAGCTTTCTTGTATAGATCTTGTTGACAAAAATCCCCATGAAGTTTGAAAAGGTAAGAAACTTTTTATTTCACAGTTAAGAATATTTGGTTGTGAGGAATTCATTCATGTACTTAAGGAAAAATGATCTAAATCGGATTGAAATCATATGAATGCATGTTTATTGGTTACAAAAATGGTAAAGGGATACAAACCTTCAAATTCACTAACCTAAAAAATGATCTATTCTAGGATGTGATTTTTAAGAATCTTGTGAAATTTTTAAAATTGTGTATAGAGAGACCAATGTCAAAAGAAAGAAGAGTACATGTTGAAGAATATAATAATGGATTAGCAGATGAAGATGAAGAATACAGTGTATGTGAGAGTTATAAGTAGGTTGAGCATGTATAAGAATGGGTAGATCCACTTACTCTAACTCTGGGATGATCTTTGAAACAAGTAATGTCCCACTAAGGAACCCCAAAGGACCAACAACTAACAAACTAAGATAACAAATCAATAACTTTTTTTAAAACATAATACATAATATCATCTAACACAAAATATAATAACTATTTAAATGCATAAGCGCAACATAACATACATTTAAAGACTATTTTCAATATGGGTTCCCCAACGTCATTATTATGCATTTTAGCTCATGTTTGTATGTGTTGCATAATAATGACGTTGGGGAACCCATATTGAAAATAGTCTTTAAATGTATGTTATGTTGTGCTTATGCATTTTATAGGTGAAACAACTATGATATTTTATAACATAATAAACATATAACATCTATATCTAGATTCATTTTAAGCACCAAAGTCATATGTTTATATGATAACCTTCCAACATAAAATAAGATAAGACATACCATCATAAATAGTGATAAATTTAAGAAACCTCCTCAAAGAAAGATATAAAATATTGGCGATTTTTTATTTATTTTGGATAAAAATAATAATTTTTATTGGCGAATCTTTCATTTTTTAAAAGAAAAATATTAAAACACCAGTATCAACATCAAACCACCTACAACTATCCCACCATTAAATTGAATAATAATTGCATCAATCTAAACTACATCAACCTCCTTATGGAGTGTTCAAGAATCAATTACAACATAGTTACAATGATACTCAATAATACATAACACATATAGTAATTACAATTAGTGAATAACTAGAAACTTGAATGGAAAGGTACTCGAATGGAGAAGAAAAGATCTTTACCAAACACACACAAATAAGTCATTGGTCCCCAATGGAGGTTTAAAACTACCACCCGACCATGTGTAGCCCTCAGGTTCACCCCACCATTCTTAGGAGATAGACACAATGCCCCAAACACACAAGCAAACAAGGAAGGGAAACAAGGTCTACTCTCAAGCACAACACCAAACATCCATGAGAACACAAGGCATACACAAGTATAAATCCCAAACAAGGACAAATATGAAACAAGACAATAATTCACCAGATGCTCCTACCATACAAGATAGGATACTAGAGTACAAGAAAGAAATAGTGTCACCACATAGCACAATGAGATAGATCATGTGGAATCAAAATAGTCCTTTCATGAGGATAATGAGGTTTGATTATGTTAAATCAATGCCCCTCAGATGACCAAGCCTTCTCACTCCCATCCTTAGTTTGTACAATCAATTAAGGCCATGGGCAAGACCATATTTATCTTATTAATGTGTTTTACCCTAGTTCATTAATTGTGTTATCACTTGATTAAAAAACTCTCTAATGAATTACCTTGATAGCATCTTTAGGGCCTTTCCCTTAATCATATTTTTACCCATACCTCGAGGTTAAAATCAAGTAATCACAAAGAACTAAAGCATAGATATATCAAATAGAACATTCATGAATTTACAATCAAGAATTGAAACACGTAGTCATAAACATAGACCTCTCTAGACTTTAACATTATGGATTTAACCATTAAACCACTACTAAATGTAGAATCAACTGAATTATTCTAGAAAAAGGCATAGGAATGGGTATATGATCAACAAATCAACCCAAATCATATCCATCAGACCCAAAATCACATGATTGACATAATACAAGACCTAATTGAGCGTCTAAGATGAATCGAGAACCAAACAAGACTAAACAATAATGTTGTGCATTTGATCTAATATGTTGTGCAATTATGTCTATTTCCTATAATTGCACACTTGTAGCCTAATTCAGTACACTTGCAGCCTAAAATTATGCACTTACAACGTATTGTTTAGTTTCATGTGTTGACTTCAGACACCCAATATGGAAAATTGATGACACAAGAGATAAAATTAAAGCACAACCCATTTGAGAAGTGTTTGGTTACGTTCCAAGAACACAATAAAATCATATAAAAGAAAAATATTTAAGGTACTAAACTATAATATACAAAAATAGTCCCTTACACACATTGAATTCATAAAGAGATTCCCATTCAAAATGAACTAGAAATAAAATACACATTTCTAGATTGAACCCAAATATCCACATCAACAGCAAATGCTTTCAATCAAGAATTTGATGGGAAAAAAAAAAAAGGAAATAAGAGACCCCTACCTTGAAATTTGAAATCCAAATAAAACCAATAAAAATTTACTCACAAAGCCTTGAAGATCAATAAATAAATAACAATCATAGATGCAATCATATCGCTAAAGGTAAAAATATAATAAGATAAAGGCCAAATAATATTAATAACATAGAATATCACTTGTAGACATCTAAAATTAGTTAAAATAATATTTAATTAATTTAAGCCTTTTCATCTAATTAATTAATTTAATCATGTTGGTAACTTTCTTCGTAAAATTAATTATTCCTCATTCATCTAGAAATTATTTCAACCTTTATTATTCCTTCTAATCCCTAATTAGTTAATTAATTTTAATTAACTAAGCTAATTACTTGAATCTTACAAATCACCCTTCCTAATCCTATCATCTAGCCTAATTAATCATATCCTAATCATACTTATCATTTTCACCAATTTTATATTCCTCCACTCATTTTGTCTCCTCATGTCCCATCCTCCTAACTTACCCACTTGCAAACTAATCCCTCATTAACCAACCTATTCAATCCCCTTAATCATTTTTTTATAAATGGCTTTCCCATCTCACCTTCCAAACCTTAAATGCAACAACTTTGGCTCCTCCAAGGAATTTAAAATTCCTTAAATCTCCCCATGCCCCAGTTGGCATTTGCATGAAGATTGCATTAATGAACTATTATGTTGTCATTGATGTCAATTAACCGGTAATGTTATCATGATAATGTTGTTTTGTAACTGGTAGGAAGAGCTAAGTGAAAGGAATTGTAACCGGTTGGTAAGTTTGTGGAGTAATCTAGTATTGCTAGGTATTGGAGAGTTGAACTGGTAAACCCTACCTATTGTTTTGATAAACCCTAACCGATTAAGTTTGGTGAATTGGCTATATTGGTTTATGATCTGATGATGAGCAGTAATGATTAAGACACATATGCATATTGTATGAAGAGAGTTTCAAAGTGTTTTTGACAAATTGAGATAATGGTTTTTATCTTGGGAATGAGAAAGTATATTGCATGTAATGCAAAGCGCGTGATGAGTTACCGAGCTTGATGAAGTGGTGATCAAGGAGCGGTCGAGGCTTTCTTGAATGATGTACATAGATTGTTATATAATCCAATAGTCATACCTTAACTGACTTGTTTGAAATCTCTATGAGAGATTTAGGTTTTTGTTGTGTTACCGACCTAATTTATTTGTTTATAAGGTTGATGAGTTGAGTTTGTTTTAGTGTGTTGGCAAATTTGAATTGAGTGTGTGGTTGCCAAACTAGATGATGTATATGTAGTTTGAGTAAAGGTAGATAGGAGCATGAAAAGGATCTGAACAAGAAAGTGCAGTGCTATTCAAATAGATCAGCAAACCCATATTGTTTTCTAACAATTACAGTAGTAAAATCCCCTAACCGAGTAACCTCTAACAAGCTTGGTGTTATTCAAATCCTCTAACTAGGTGATCCATTAGCTTGGATTCTAAATCCTTTACAAAGGTTACTCTTCATAGGGTATTGCTTCTAACAAGGCATTATAGTCAATCCCTTAACCAGGTGGTCCCTAATAGGATTTGTTCTTAACGAGACTTTTTTAAAAACTTTAACAGGGTTGGCTCCTAACAAGGTGAACTTCAGATGAGTTTAGATAGTTATCTTGTGAGTCTCATCTCACCATGGTTTTTCCCATTTGGGTTTCCAAGTCAAAAATATTGTGTCAAGTGGTGAATGTTTTTGTGGTTATGTTTCTATGGTTGAATTGATTAACTACTTAATCCAGTTTGATATGTCATGATAACTAGTAGAAATCTGAAATAAGGTTTTACTTATATCAAGTAAATATATTTGGATGTTTGTGAGTTTTGAGTTGTTTACTATTATCATTTGTAACAGTCAACCAGTTTTAACTTGTCAGATTATTCTAATAATGATATTGCATTTATAGTTCTACATTTACTTGAGAGGTTATTTCTAAGAAAGGTGAAATTTTATCAGTTTTTCTATCTACTAATTCCCCCGCCCCCTCTCAGTAGTTGACTGGATCCTTATTCTTTCATCATACCATCAATTGGTATTAGATCAACTCAGGTCCTTTAAGGTCTAAGCCTAATAGCTTAAGGTAAAGATCTTGTTTAACATGATGAAGAAGGAAGGTCTGAAGTTTAATAGAGAGAACTACAGAATATGGAGTGATAGAATGAAAATTTATATCAAGAGCCTTGGAAATAAATACTGGGACATGTTAATACTTAATATGTTGCACCTAGTGGGATTATGAATGATGATTAGATGAAAGAGAAACCAAAAAACAACCAAGCACTGGAGACTATTATTAGTTCTTTGTCTGATGCAGAATACATTGATGTTCATTGTTTGGAGATTGCACATGAGGTATGGAAGAAACTTGAAGAGATTTATAGTGGTGAAGAACATGTGAATATTTCCAAGGAAGAGACTCTAAGAGGAAAGTTTGATGACATGTGGATGGCTGAAGGTGATAATATCCAACAATATGGTCAAAGGATAAAAGAGATAGTTGGAGAGATCAAGAGTGTTGGTGGTAAAATGGATGATACCACAGTGGTTACTAAGGTGTTCAAAACCCTATTACCGGTCTATCCTATCCGAGTTGCAGCCATTCAAGAGCTAAAATCTATTGACGAAACCAAGGTAACCCTTGACTCCATCATTGGTAAGCTTACTACTTTTGAATTAAATGGTTATGATGGTAGTGTTCAGAAATCTGAATTAACATTTAGAGCTTTTATTTCTAACCCATCTATGAGGGAAAGTAGAGATGTTAGACATTGTCATGAATCTAGATCCAGTAGAGAAATTGATGATGAAGACAGTTTGGTTGAGCTTGAAGCAATGTTGGCCAAGTGATTGCCTAGAGGTATCGATAAATATAGAGGTAAATTACCTTTGAAATGTTTTGCATGCAACAAGATTGGACACATAGTTGTTAACTGTCCTAAGGGTGATAATGAGCATAAGCGAGACAAGATCAAGAAGTACAAGGGACAAGGAAAAAGAGATTGTCTTATTGCAGTTGATGGTGGTATCACTAATGAGGAATCTGATGGTGATGCCAATGAAGAAATTGTGTTTATAGCCATTAAAGAGGAGACATTTGATGATAAAGCTTTAGTTTCTCGCATGAATAATTTTGATGATTGGATCATTAATAGTGGTTGCTCACATCAAATGATCAGTGATTGGAGCAAATTTCTTTCTTTGAAGGAATTTGATGGTGGAGTTGTAAGATTTGGGAACTATTTCTCTTAATGGAAAGAGCGGTGTAGATGATGTCTATTGGGTTGAAGGTCTAAAGTACAATCTTTTGAGTGTCACCCAACTCAATGACAGAGGATACCCATTAGAGTTTAAGAACGGTATGTGCAAAATCTATGGGAGCAAAGGTTAAGTGATTGAAACCAGAAAGAAAACTAAAGGTAACCTGTTTCACCTAAATCCTAAAGTCGGCAACTATTTAATTGCTAAAGTAGATGATTGTTGGCTTTGGCATAGGAGATTTTGTCATTTAAATTTTGATATCATTGTTAAAGTAAGTCCAAGATAGTGAGAGGTTTTCCTTAGTTGGACAAACTAGTTAATTTTGTATGTAGGGAATGTCAATTAGGAAAGATGGCATCCTCAACTTTCAAGAGCAAGTCTTTTCAGTAGAGCATCTATTAGATTTGGTTCATATAGACCTATATGTAGCAATAAGGACTAAAAGTATTCAAGGTGATTGATATTTTGTGATCTTCATTGATGATTGCTCAAGGATGATGTGGGTCACATTCTTGAAAGATAAAACAAAGGCATTTAGTAAGTTCACGACATTCAGGGCCTTAGCTGAAAAGGAGAGTGGAAAGAAGATAACGTGTCTGAGGACTGATCAAGGCAAAGAATTCACTTATGAATAATTCTCTAGATATTGTGAAGAAAATGGTATCAAATGAAATCTTTTTGTAACGAGGACACCACAACAGAATGGTATTGTAGAGAGGAACAATTGGTCAATTGTTGAAGTTGCTAGGACAATGTTGATACAAGGAGGTGTAGCAAAAACTTTCTCGAGAGAAGTTGTCAGCATTGTTGTCTACATGATGAACAAGATTTTGGTAAAAGGAGGTAAGGACAAGACTCCTTATGAATAGTAGTATGGAAGATCACCTAATGTTGGTTATTTCAAAATATTTGGCAGTAAATATTTTATTAAGAGAGGTGACTATGTTAGTAAGTTTGAGGCTAAAAGTGATGAAGGTATATTTCTTGGTTATTCCACCAAGAGTAAGGCCTACAAATGTTACAACAATTGGACATAGAGAATCATTAAGAGTGTTGATGTTTGAGTGGATGAGTATCCTGAAGTCTCAAGAGAAACCAGTGTGGAGAAAAAGGATGAAGATCCTTGCATTTTATTTTTGGAATCAGAACTTGTGAAACCTGAAACCGATAAAGCAAATACTGATGTACCAGTTCAACCAGAATAGGTAGACTTAGAAGATGATGATGATGATAATGAAGAAGATTAACCTAAAGATAATGATCATGTTATTCTAAGGTATATGAGACTCAATCACAATCCTGAACATATTATGGGAGATACGGATACTGGAGTGCTAACCAAAAGAAGAATCTGTTGGTATTTTGGTATGGTTTTGTCATTGATGTCAACACCTACTATTTCTTATCAACTCTGGCACTTTGAAGAATTGGAAATGTTTACCGGCAAGCAAGTGACTTATGCACAGTCACTGGTATCTAGTACACTGACAGAATATAATGTTCATCGACACTTGGAATGATATGAAAAACACCTAGTTATGTCGAAGATATCATTTGGACACTTTGTCTTGGAGATTTGTTCATTGGCACATTTGCATTTGCATATTTGTTGTTACCAGCAAATAGGTCCAGAATAAGCATTGGCAGACTTATCTATTCCAGATCAGCATTTGTTGTTTTATTCGTAAAATGATTTTATTGTAATATCCTTTAGAGCCGACCTACTAAATTGGTCTTAGGTTATGGTATAAATGTAAGATCTTATTTGTAAGATCAAATGTGGAATGTGAAGGAAGAAATAATTTGGTATATGCAAGAATAAGCAAAGCTTTACACGCAGACATCATTTGAAGGTTGAAGCAAGGTTTTTGTAAAGGCAATCAGAAATACACTGGTACTGAAAATAGCATAGTAAGATGCTATTTTGAGCAGTACATCCTTATTGGATTTAACCATCCAATTATATTCAGTGTGACTCCTATTTATGTTTGAGTAGTGAGCTCTAGGCACTTGGCCTTTCTGCATGTGCAGATCCCATTTGTATACACATACTATCTGCAGTAGTATCATCTGATTGTGGGTAAGGTTTCCCACTGTGGTTTTTCCCCTTTCAGGGTTTTGATGAATACTAAGAGGGGAGGTGAATTAGTATGGCAAAAATCTTTGCACTTAAACACTTTACAAGACTGATAGTAAACTGGTAAAATAGTTTAGCAGACAAACCGGTTAGCACACATGCAAACCAAATAGAAAATAATGCATTCACCCACAAATGCACAAACACCATAACACATGAGATTTTGACATGGAAACCCAAATGGGAAAAACCACAGTGAGATAGAACTCACAAGTAACTATCTACAGAATAGGAACCAGACCAGTTAAGGTCTTATAATATTCTTTACCAAAATAGATCCTGTTAGGAATCTCAATCTTTGTTAGGAGATAAGTCCGATTAAAGACTACCTTGCTAGAGGATTTTAGATCCATAGATGTCAACCACCTTGTTAGAGGATTTACAAAAGGTTTTTGGGCCTACCCGGTTAAGGGCTACAGACTTGTCAAAGATGTGAGTAATCAACAATTGTTTGATCTAGATAGTAGCATAGACTGCTTGGTTAGATCCTTGGTAGCTCATTCCTAATGCACTCCAGCATTACTTCAGTCTTCTACACATTCATATTCTCTCCAACTCCTCAATCACCTTAAACCCTAGCAACAACATAAACTTTCACTATATCCACATCAACAACCTAAAACCCTAGACATGATGTCCTTATAAAGGAATCTGATTTCATGTTGGTCCAATAGGATTACATTACAATTTCCTAGGTTCAATGAACCTGGACATACTTGGTAATCACAACACAAAAAGCATCGTTAAAGTGTCAGCACCATCAAACAATTGGTGGATGGTAACTCATCACAAAATGCCAGTTGGTAACTCATCACAGAGTATTACCGGTTCATACAAAATGCCAGTTGTCAGTTTGACAAAAATGAAGATTGGTAAAAATATGTTATGCCACTTTAGTCCCTCATACTACTTGGTATCCACGATCCACTTGGGGTCAACATGCCGCTTCAAACCGGGAAACACATTCTGCAAAACACCAATAGTCTAAAGATTATAATACAACATACCGGTTGGAACAAATACCGGTTGTGCTCAAACTCATACATATAAAGGGGATCTCAATGCAAGTGTGTGTCCATCAATGACAATCACAACATAAACATCAAAAATGCCAACAGGTTTCCACGTACAAATATTGGTGTTATGTGTTGTGGATGTTATTGTGTTTCTATTTCATGCATTAATCTTTACCGGTATTGTAATTAACTATTAAAACTATCTACCGACATACAAGTTTGGTTTACCGGTATTAAACATTTAAGTCCGTTAAGTTGTTTTGGTTTGAATTTATTTGACAACTGGTTCACCCCCCCCCCCCTCTTAGTTGTCCCTGGGACCTAACAATTGGTATCAGAGCCTAGTCCTCTTTTGCAGAAGTTTAACAGCTTGAGGAGATCTAATGTCTACTAACTATTTTAGGAAGGACGGTCCTAAACTTGATGGAACCAACTATGGCATATGGAAGATCAGAATGGAGACACACTTAAATTGCATTGGAAAGGACATCTGGGAAGTTACAAAGAGTGGCTATATTGCTTCTACTCCCGATCAGCCTAATCCACCTACCTTAGGAAAAGATGAGGAAAATGATTACAAAGCTAGAGACGCACTTTTTAGCCCATTATCAGATCAAAAAATCATGGGATTATCAAATAGATCAACTGCTAAAGCTATTTGGGATCACTTGGAAACATTGAATAAAGAAGATTCCACAGTCAAAATTGCAAAACTTGAAAGCTTCTGGGTCAGGTATGAAAATCTGAAAATGGAAGAAGATGAAAGGATTTATGCTTTTATGGAAAGAGTAAATGAAATTGTTTTGGGTATTAAATGTTTTGGAGGAACCTTAAGTAAAGATGAAATTGTTTCAAAAGTTTTAAGATGATTTCCATTGGTAAAATGAAGGTTACCGCTATAAATGAGTTAAGAACATTGCCTAATACATCAATTACTAGGGATACATTGATTGGAAAGCTTTCAGCTTTTGAAATTGAGGAATTTGGTCCTATTGCTACTATAAAGACAGATTTAGCTTTTAAGGCATCAACATCATCTGCACCATCATTTGACAAGTTTGATTGGAAAGCCTTTTATGCAAGAGAACTTGAGGAAAGTAGGAGAGAAAATGAAGAACTTGAAGCACTGATTTATGTGATCTATCTAGAACTAAAAGTTTACAAGGTGATAGATATTTCATGCTAATCATTGATGACTATTCTAGAATGTGTTGGGTTACTTTTCTCAAAGAAAAATCAGAAGCACTTGGGAAGTTCACACTATTCAAAGCAATCGTAGAGAATGAAAATGGTAAGAAAATCATAATGTCTGAGATCAAATCAAGGAGGAGAATTTACATCTAAGGAATTTAATGCATTCTATGAAGTGAATGGAATTAGAAGACAACTATCAGCACCCCGAACACCATAGTAGAATGGAGTTGTTGAAAGGAAAAACATAACTATCTTGGATGCAGCTAGAAGTATGTTATCTGAAGCAAATCTACCACATGTATATTGGAGAGAGGCAGTAAGCACATTGGTCTAGACATTCAACAAAGTTCACATCAAAGGAGAAACCGGTAAGACCCTTCATGAACTATGGTTTGGTATTACTCCTACTCTTAAATATTTCCAAATATTTGGAAGTAAATGCTATATTAGAAGAGATGAGTATATTGGCCAATTTGATCCTAGAAGTGATGAAGGAATATTTCTTGGTTATTCATCTAAGAGAAAGGCATATAGATGTTTTAAAAAAAGATTACAGAAAATTGTTGAGAGTACAAATGTGAAGTTTGATGAACAATTCAGAGGAACTTCAAGGTATATAGACTCTAAACCAACGTCAGAGATTCTAACAAATGAACCTGCATTGAACCAACTGGTACAGAATGAAGATCCAGTTACACCAGTATCATTTGAAAATTCCACAGTAACTGAGGAACAACAACAAACAAAGACACCCCGGTATGTAAGATTGAATCACTCTGAAGATCAGATAATTGGGAACAAGTATAAAAGAGTTATGACAAGAGGAAGAATAGTAAATGAAGAGGTATGTCTTATTTCTCAAATTGAACCATCATCAATTAATGAGGCATGTGAAGATAAACACTGGATTAAAGCTATGGAAGAGGAACTAGAACAAATTGAGAAAAATAACACATGGACATTAGTTCCTTGGCCTAAAGACAAAAATGTGATTGGAACAAAATGGGTATTCAGAAACAAAACTAATGAAGATGGTAAAATAATCATGAACAAAGCAAGACTAGTGTGTAAGGGATATTCTCAGAAAGAAGGAATTGATTATAATGAAACCTTTGCACCAGTAGCTAGAATTGAGGCAGTCAGATTATTCTTGGCTTTTGCAGCACACAAGAACTACAAAGTATATCAAATGGATATTAAATGTGCATTTTTGAATGGAGATCTTGAAGAAGAAGTTTACATTGAAAAACTTGATGGATTTTCTTTGACAAATAACAAAGATATGGTTTGCAGGCTAAGGAAAGCTTTGTATGGGTTGAAACAAGCTCCAAGAGCTTGGTATGCAAGATTGGATAAGTATCTTTTGAAGATTGGTTTTTCTAAAGGTAATGTTGACAACAACTTATACTACAAAGTGACTAATGATGACATCTTGGTTATAGAAGTTTTTGTTGATGATATAATCTTTGGAGGAGAAGATGGATTGTGTAAAGACTTTTCTATTGAAATGCAACAAGAATTTGAAATGTCTATGATTGGAGAAATAAAATTCGTTTTAGGATTGCAGATTTCACAAACTGATAAAGGCCTATTCTTGAGTCAATCCAAGTACTTGAAGGAGTTACTAAAGAAATTTGGGATGGAAAACTATAAACTGGTAAGCACACCTATGACTACAAATGACAAATTATCACAAAAGGATGAATCTGCACCTGTTAATCTGACTAGGTACAAATCTATGATAGGAGGCCTACTACATTTAACACAAATAAGACCTGCTATTATGAATGTAGTATGTATTGTTTCAAGATTTCAGAGTAATCCTAGAGAAAATCATGAATCAGCAATAACAAGGATTTTCTGGTACTTACAAGGCACTACAAATCTTGGCTTATGGTATCCTAGAGATGAAAACTTTGAATTATGTGCATACACAGATGCAAATTGGGCAGGAGATGTGGATGATAGAAAAAGCACCACGGGAGGAGCATTTTTCCTTGGCAATAGATTAATTTCTTGGTTAAGTAAGAAACAAAGTTGTACATCTTTATCAACGGCTGAATCAGAATATGTTGCAGCAGCAACTAACTATACACAGGTATTATGGATTAAGCAAATGTTGAAGGACATAAAGGTAAAATGAAAGGAACCCATAACTATCTATTGTGACAACACTGCGGCAATTGATATATCTAAGAATCTGGTATTACATTCTAAAACTAAACATGTTTCTATCAAACTGAATTTTATGAAAGAGAATGTTGAAGCAAAAGAAGTAAAACTGGTTTATGTGAATACTAAAGAGCAGATTGCAGATATTTTCACTAAAGCTCTGCCTAAGGAGACCTTTCAATATCTCAAAGACCAGCTTGGGGTCATACCCCCACCGGTAGAGACTTAGACAGTTGATGTTTGTCATCAACTGACAGAATTAATAGAGAAATATTTTACTCCGGCTTTGATGAGGAAGCTACTTCTCAGGGGGAGTAGTTGGTATACTGAATTGGTTGGTATTTTGTATTTACATCTAGTTTTGTATTGACTTTGGCATTTTATGTCAAAGGGGGAGAGATATCAATGGAAAAACATTTTTTCTTTTGGGGAGAGATTATTCATTTGGGAAGAGATTGTTATTTTGAGAGAAACTGATTACTCTATGTATTTGTATTTTGATTTCTGGTTATGATCTCTTTTTGGGAGATTGTTGGTTTCTGGTATTTGGCATTTCTATTTTGGCACTTGGATGGTTTTTCCATCTTGCATTGCCATCAATGCCAAAGTGGGAGATTGTTGGTATTTTGGTATGGTTTTGTCATTGATGTGAACACCTACTATCACTTATCAACTCTGGCACTTTGAAGAATCGGAAATGCTTACTGACAAGCAAGTGACTTATGCACAGTCACTGGTATCTGGTACACTGATAGAATATAATGTTCACCAAAACTTGGAATGATATTAAAAACACCCAGTTATGTCAAAGACATCGTTTGGACACTTTGTCTTGGAGATTTGTTCATTGGCACATTCGTATTTGCATATTTGTTGTTACCGGCAAATAGGTCCAGAATAAGCATCGACAGGCTTATCTATTCTAGATCAGTACAACATACTATGGAGAGGATTTATCAATGTTGTAATTTCATTGAGCTGACATGTTGAATTGGCTATTGCATCGAATATTGTTTTATTTGTAAAATGATTTTATTGTAATATCCTTTAGAGCCGACCTACTAAAATTGGTCCTAGGTTATGGTATAAATGTAAGATCTTATTTGTAAGATCAAATGTGGAATGTGAAGGAAGAAATAATTCGATATATGCGAGAATATGCAGAGCTTTACATGCAGACATCATTTGAAGGTTGAAGCAAGGTTTTTGTAAAGGCAATCAGAACTACACCAGTACTGAATCCAGCATAGTAAGATGCTATTTTGAGCAGTACATCCTTATTGGATTTAACCATCCAATTGTATTCAGTGTGACTCCTATTTGTGTTTGAGCAGTGAGCTCTAAGCGCTTGGCCTTTCTGCATGTGGAGACCCCATTTGTATACACATACTATCTGCAGTAGTATCATCTAATTGTGGGTAAGGTTTCCCACTGTGGTTTTTCCCCTTACAGGGTTTCCACGTACAAATATTGGTGTTATGTGTTGTGGATGTTATTATGTTTCTATTTCATGCATTAATCTTTACCAGTATTGTAATTAACTAATAAAATTATCTATCGGCATACAAGTTTAGTTTCCCGGTATTAAGCATTTAAGTTGGTTAAGTTGTTCTAGTTTGAATTTATTTGACAAATGATTCACCCCCCCCCTCTCAGTTGTCCCTAGGACCTAATAGAATTAGAGAAAATTCTTGCATGATCTCCACTATTGATCCTAGAACTACTAAGGAAGCATTTGGAGATGATCATTGGGAAAGCTACAGAGGAGGAGCTTGATCAAATTGAGAAGAACAACACATGGACCCTATTACCCCAACCAGTGAATAAAAATGTAATAGGTACTAAGTGGGTTTTCAAGAATAAGTTGAATGAAGATGGTGTAGTAGCCTGAAAAAAAGCTAGATTGGTTTGCAAAGGTTATGCACAAGAAGAAAGAGAAGATTATAGTGAGAATTTTGTACCAGTTGCTAGACTGGAAGGTGTCAGAACTTTACTAGCTTTTGCAGCTCATAAGGGATTCAAAGTATATCAGATGGATGTGAAATCTACATTTTTGAATGGAATACTAGAAGAAGAAGTATACATTGAGCATCCAGATTGTTATGCCTTGACTAATGAAAAAGACATGGTATGTAAGTTGCACAATGCATTATATGGATTAAAGCAAGCACTAAGAGCATGGTATGAAATGCTTCACTCACACCTAATGAAGATAGGTTTTTAGAGAACCAGTGAAGATAGTAACATATATCTCATATCTGAAGGAGATAAGATACTGGTTAGTGAAGTGTTTGTGGATGATATCATATTTGGAGGAAATGATGACATGAGCAATGACTTTGTAAATGAAATGCAAAGTGAGTTTAAAATGTCTCTAGTGGGAGAGATAAAAAATTTCATAGGTTTGTAAATATAACAAATGAAGAGTGGTATTTTCATTACACAGTCTATGTATGTGAAGGAGGTGTTAAAGACATTTGGTATGAGTTACTGTAAACCAATTGGGACACTAATGGTTACATGTTGTAAGTTTTCTAAGGAATATGAGGCCACATCTATTGATGAAAAAGAGTATAGGTCAATGATTGGAAAATTGCACTATGTTGTTCACAACAAACTAGATATAGCTCATGCAGTTGGTCTAGTTGCTAGATTTCAAAACAATCCTAAGGAAACACATTTGATAGCAACCAAGAGGATATTAAGATATTTGAAAGTCACTATTGATTATGGATTATGGTATCCATATGAAGGAAACTTTGATTTGAAGGTGCATACAGATGCAGATTGGGTAGGTAATGTTGATGAACAAAAAAGTACAACCAATGGAGAATTATTTCTAGGAGGAAGACTTGTTTCATGGAGTAGAAAGAAGTAGAGTTGTATATCACAGTCTATTGTTGAAGCTGAGTACATTGCTACTTATATGAATTGTACCCAGGCTATCTAAATGAGACACATTTTAGAAGGTTTCAAGATGAAGTTTACAGAACCTATAAAGATCTTATGTGATAATACCAGCACCATAAATATTTCAAAGAACCCTATTTTGCATGCACAAACCAAGCATATTGAATTTAAGTATCATTTCTTAAGGGAAAAAGTGCAAAGTAAAGATATGATCTTGGAGCATGTTTCTACCAAGGAGCAACTTGCAGTTATCTTTACTAAACCTCTTCCTAAGACTACTTTTGAGTATCTTAGAAGTTAGCTAGGGGTTGTACCCCTTCATGAGGTGAATTGAGAATGATGTAGATTACATCAGTCTCGAGGCTACTTGCATAATTTTATAGCAGGATTGGTGTAGAAGTGGAGTTATTCCATAGGGGGGAGCATCAAGTTGCAAATTGTTGATGTTGAATAGTGAAGTATTACATTGCATGTTTTACTTTCAATTTGGCATTGTTGTCAAAGGGGGAAAAGAACTATGTGATTATGGGGAGAAGAACTAGTGACAAGTTGAAGACAAGGAGAGTACATAGTAAAATGTAAACCTAGATTCCTATTCACATCACAGTGATCAATGTTGATTTTTGTGTTGACATCAATGCCAAAGGGGGATATTGTTGGCATTTGCATGAAAATTGCATTAATGAACTATTCTGATTAATTAGAAAAAAAGGTTTTCAGGACCCAAAACCTTTAACAAAGGAGATTAAAATAAGACACCAAAAATTCCAGTGCTTAAGAACCACAGACAAAATGATTGGCAATAGAGTTAGCAAACCAAAAAGAGAACAAAAAACACAACAACAAAGAAACAAGGAAGGCGCTACATAGCTATAGTCTTCAACAGGTCCTCTACCTTTTTCACCAACTGGTCATAGGTGGCCCCAATAGCTTTGAGATCTTCCACGTCCTTGTTAGGTTTCTTTTCTTTCTTTTTGCCTCTGGTACAAGTTCTAGGACCTTGAGCTTCCCTTGTTCCTTCAGTGTCTGGGTCAATATCTAGTATTTTCTTTTCTTCATCCAGTTTGCTGATGAGAGTGTTAGTGTTGCTAGTAGAAACCTTCAAGATGCTTAAACTCTATTCATCAATACTCTTCAGACACTCCTCAATTTTGCTGACTTTACTAACAGTATCCAAGATGGTTTGGTCATTAGCATTAACAAGATTTTTCCTTTCTAGCAAATCTTTCTCTATTTTCTCAAACCTGGGGTTGAAGGAATCTGTTATGTTTTTGGCTTTTGCGATGGTATTTTTTAGGTCCTCTATGTAATTAGCCATGGTCTTCCCTTCCTCAGTATTGATGGTTTCCAAAATGAGAATTCTGTTATAGAGTTTTTTGCTATCGTCCACAACTTTCTTGTAACTAGTTATAAGCCACTCCATAGTGTCCATAAAACCTTGCATACCCTCTGGAGGAGGGTTAGCGGGGTTCAGCCTTATCAAGGATATCATGTTCCTTTTTGGGGGTGTCCCAAAAAGTAGTTGCAACCCTAAGAACCTTGTCAATGGTCACCTTTTCTGGATTCTATTCGGCTTCCAAGGTCCTTTCCTGCTTATAGACCTCCATCTCTTTAACATTCTTCTCCTTCCATTTGTGCTTATTTTTGGTCTAGGTGTTGACTTTTGTCTTCTTTTTCAGCAACCCTTCAGGGTTCTCCTTCTCTGAGTCTTCTGAGACCTCCTCCTCTGAGGAAAGGCTAATCTGGGGGATTCTACCTCTAGGCTTTTTACCCTTAGAGGAAGAAAGTCTTGTTTTGTTGTGTTTCATCTTCTTTCTAGTTTCATAATCCGAAACATCCATGCTCTCCTCAGAATCACTTGAGGGGCCACTATCAGACTCCTCCTCCAGTGAGAAGGCAGAGTCAGACCCCTCCTCAATCTCTACAAAGGGCTACATACGGGCTATTTGATTGGCCTTGAGATGGTCATAAATAAGGACCATCAGGCCTTGATGCATGGCACTATCCCCCATTAGGCTATCTTTGTAGGCCTTAATAGTGGTATTCATCGAGCAAAGTAGAAAATAAGGAAAATTAACCTTTTCATCGTGCCTAAAATGATTCAGCAAGATGAAATGGTAACCATAAACTTTTGTAAACCTACCATCTAATGTAATGTAGCGCATTAAAACAAAGAGGACCTCCCTCCAAGGTTTGACAAAAGCCCTAGGAGGGTAGTAGGTTTTGCTCAGCTTTACTAGTCATTTTTTCTCCCTCTCAGTTTCCGAATATCTCTCAATAGCTTCCTTGCTGACTTTCTTATCTCTGTAGAAATTTCAACCTTCTCTTCTAAGGCCCGTGGCTTGGGCAATAAGATCTTCATCAATTTCAACTATCTGGTCTCCCATTTTTAGCATACCCTTTCTCTAGTTTTTGTAGAAAAAACTGGTAATCGTGCCATCTTGTCTGTGGAGTCTCTCCATGAATTTCAAAAAACCACCCTTCTACAGAATACTCTAGACCTCCTCCTTCTATTTCCATTCTTTTAAGCTGTTTGGTTCGTATCGTCGCTTGTTACCACCCATGTTCTCATTGTTTAGAGCCAAATTTTGAAACTTGTAGAGCAAATTAACCAAAAATCTTGTTGGAGCTATCAAAGTTACCCAAAATGTGGGGGAACTAATGAAATAGGTATTATAATAAATGAGGCTCTCATTATTATAATGACTCGAAGTACTCCAATCAGTCCTTTTCATTATTATCCTGTCCATCAAAAATCTTTGGAGTACTTCTATATCGATCATTAAAAATGATTTGCCTGACATTTTTGGGGAGTCCTTGTTCTCCCGTCCACATAAGCATTTCCTCTTTGTTAACCGCCACATTGGCAACCTAGTCAGTAGAGCCATTGGCCTCCTAGTAAATGTGGGATATGTAACCTTTTTTAAAAGTGCTAATAAGGTCTATAGCAGTATTGATGATGTTGTTGATCGACCATGAGGGCTCTAAGATCCCCTTAAGACATTTTATGATATTGTTTGAGTCCCCTTCAATCCATAAGTAGGGGAAATTCCATTTTTTAGCAAGAAGAATACCTTGGAGAGCTGCCATCACTTCACCTTTATGGTTTGTTTGGGTTCCAATAGGGACATCAACCATTTCCTTGAAATTTCCTTTGTCATCTTTGAGAATAGCTCCACAACCTGAAGGACCCAGGTTACCTTTTGTAGACCTGTCAAAATTAACTTTGAACCAACCATACAGGGGGGTTTGCCATCTAGCTTCAAATCTTTTATTGTGATTGGAGTTAGAACTGTCAGCAATCTTCAAATTCCATGCACTTAAGATATTTGAATCCAGAGGGTTGTTCGAGAAACAAGGACCCTCAATGATCCCAATATTTTCCACAATCGCCCAGTGAATTTTCTGGAACACAATATCCTGATTGAGGGAGACATCTCTGAAGATATGATTATTTCTTTCTTTCCATAGTCCCCATAGGATGTGAGGAAGAGATAGCTACCACAGAGATCTCAAAAAAGAGTTAGTCCAATATAAGTTCCAGGAAGAAAACAACTCATTGATAGTGTTAGGAAACACCCAATCAATGCAAAAAATTTTAAGAAATCTTTCCTAGACTGAGGCTAAGTAGGAATAGTGGATGGCAAGGTGGTCCATAGACTCTTCCTCCTAAAGGCATAGAGCACATCTATTAGGGAAGGCAAAGCCTCTACCCTTTAGGTTGTCAAGGGTCAGGATCTTATTTTGGAGGATGGTCCAGAAGAAAAAATTAATCTTTGGGGTAAGACCCTTAATCCAGGCTTTAGACCAGTAAGGATTATCAGAAGGGGTGGGGGAAAGGACATAATACATAGAGGAAATAGTTAAAATACCTTTAGGTTCATGTTTCCAAATTAGGGATTCTTCCTCATTATTCAACCAAACCAAGTATAGATGGATGTTAAGCTTAGAAAGGCTAGGGTGAATGCTTTCACTGTTCTACCATTTGTTACCAGACTAGTACTCTACAACTAAGGAGCCAAATGTACTAATATAGGAGGGAGCATGGATGGCCCATTCAGTGATTTCAGTCAAGGGTTTATCAAAAAGTCAGGGATCCTCCCAGAATTTAACTTTCCTACCTTTTCCTACTTTCCAGATCACTCCTTTGGCTATAATTTCTTTGCATTTAGAAGCATGATTCTATATGTGGGATCCATTAATATTAAGATCCAAATTGATAAAAGAAGAAAGAGAGGAGGACAGAAGAGAGTATTTACTTCACCAAATTTTACACCATTCAGTATCTGAATGAAACATTCTCCATACCTGTTTTGACAAGAGAGCTTCATTTAAGGTTTGAATTCTCCTCAGGCCCAGACCTCCTTTACTTTTTGGTCTACAAACCTGGTCCCAAGCCACCAGAGACATTCTTTTCTTGTCCTCAACCCTAGACCATAGGAATCTTCTTTGAATTTTCTCGATTGCGTTAGCATACTTGACTAGAATTCTAAAAAGACTTAGAGCATAAATCAGAATACTTTGAAGAGAAGCTTTAAGTAATTGGAGTTTTCCAACCTGACTTAAAAGGGCTCCTTTCCAACTAGCAAGTTTTTTATGAAATTTGTCCACTAGATAACTCCAGAAGGGATCGGGAGGTGCAGTGCCCATGGGGAGACCAAGATAGGTCATAGGAAGATCAACAATCCTACAATCCAGGATTTTGTTAATTCTTTGTTGTCTTCTCTCAGGAGTATTGATGAAAAAAACTTTGCTTTTGACCCAGTTAATAAGCTGCCTAGAAGCAGAGGCAAACTTACAAAGAGTACTCTTCAAGATTTTAGCTTCAGATATACTAGATTCCCCCATAATAATAGTATCATCAACAAACTATTGGTGGGAACAAATAAGGTTAGCAGAAAAAAGTTGGAGACCCTTAAAGGAGCCTTGAAAAACCATATTTTCCATAGACCTTCCAAAACATTCTGCCATAATTATGAAGAGGATGGGGGAGATAGGATCCCCTTGCCTTAGACCTCTAGAAGCTTTGAAGAAGGGTGAAGGTGAACCATTTACAAGAATAACAAAAGAGGTAGAGGTGATTGATAGTTCTGATACTTAATATAAGTACAGATCCAATAGCCAACAAGATGAGAGGGGGGGTGAATCATACAAACTTAATCATCCATAAAAACATTAGATTCAACCTCGGTAACATATATATCAGTAATATAATCAAAACTGTTAAACATGCAAACTCAAAAGCATATGAACAGTATAAACCTCATAACACCAGATTTAACGTGGAAACCCAAATAGGGAAAAACCATTGTGGGATTTCGGACCCACTAAGAAATATACTCTTCTAGAGTATGCTCAGTTAAAAGCAAATCCTATTAAAGATTACAAACACATTGCTAGATGTGACCCGGTTAAGGGATTTCCCTTAGATCTGTTAGGATCTTCACTTTGTTAGAAGTGACCTTGTTAAAGGATTTCAAACACTCAATCAGAATGTCACCTTGCTAGAGGGTTTACATATAAGACTGTTAAGTCCACTCAGATAAGAGATTTTCTCTCACTTTCACAAAATAATAGTAATAAAATCTATCTCCAACTTCACGTCTAAAATGCTAAAGTGGATTCCTATTTGTTCAATACAATCTAGACATAGAAATAATCTTGTCTATTTGTTGGGCTTCTATACTTTGTTATTCTAAAAGGTCTTCAAGCTTCTGTGCTCGGTAATCACTATGTAGCATCCCTGTGCATACACTTGCATACATTATTTATCAACAGTTTCCTATTTATAAACAATTAGGTAACCACTTAATCTCCTTGATCACATTTCCCATGATCAATCATAGCCATCAGATCTTCAATCTTGTCCAGGTTCAATGCATCTTTCGATCTGAAAACATTTTACCCCACCTTGGAACTTGCACAATAATCTTGGAACTTGTGCCAGGGTATTGTGGTTCAATCTGAGCTATAGATCTTCATGCCGACTTTTCATTGCCTTAGATTCATTAACAAACTTCATTCATGGCTTACCAATCATTTCATCCACTCCAGCTCATCAACTTCCTTCATTAAATACCACATGTAAACATTTAATGCATTATGTTATAGCTTGATTACAACTCGGTAACAACTCGGTGCATACTAAACTCCACTCAGTAGACATTCCACCTTCATTAACCGATAGCGATAACCTTAGGGTTTACCGACTAGATTCTTTAGGGTTTACCGACTAGGTTCTTTTCTTGATAACATAGTATAGTATTAACCTTTACAATTTACAACATATGTATGATGTTAAATCATTCTAAAACATCATGATCTCATCATTGTCTGACTCGGTAGTAGTTGCCCATTCAATACCTTATTCATCATATTATTTCCTGTGTCTTTTACTGACATCTTTATAATCTTCATATCATACTTCTCAAGATATGGCAACATCATACTGAATTAGAAAATCAATTTCTTGACATCAATGACAAAATAATAATATCAAGAGAGTAAAACATCTTTAATCAGTTATATCCATAATCATCAACAACCTTCTCAATATCCTTATGAAATGCCAACAATCTTTCATTGTCTATTATAATGCAATATTGCCAAAAATATCCCCCTTTGGCATTGATGGCAAAACCAATTGATTTGACCTTAAAAGATTTGGATTGTTTGTGATTCTGAAATGCTGAAATGCTCTCCCCCATACATTAGACTTCTCTTGTTGTTAGTCTTCTTTCCAATATGTAGTTTGCTCAGTTTTCTTTAGTCTTCTCCCCTTATAGGTCTTCTTCCTCTTATACTAGTCTTCTCCCCCTTTGACAACAATGCCAAAAAGTAAAGAACTAAAACATAATTTCTTTTTGTAAGAAGTGATTTCCTACTATTGTGTATCAACTGAGTATCGGTCAGAGCATTTGTCTTCAATTCTTGTTCCCTGTAGTATTTCTTGTATTATTTCCTGTACACCTTTAGAAAACATCCTAAAGTGTATAACTCAGCATCAACTCCCAAAAGGTATTCATTAGAGTCATCGGATCGATGCTTTCACCGAACTCAGTCAGTGAGTAGATGATAGGGGTAGGACACCTAACTTACTTCTGAGATATTCAAAAGTGTCCTTTGGTAGTGGCTTGGTGAAGATGTCTACTATTTGCTCCTTTGTGCTAACATATTCCAACACCACTTTCTTATCTTGAGCTTCTTCTCTAAGATAATGATATTTGATAGATATGTTCTTTGTCTTAGAGTGCATAACAGGATTCTTTGAAATATTAATGGCACTAGTATTGTCATAGAATATAGTTACTGGCGCAGTAACTTTCTCATTTATACCTTCCAACAGTTGTTTGATCCATGCAATGTTGGTACAATTCAATGCTACAACAACATATCCAGCTTCTACTATTGACTGTGAAATACATCCTTGTTTCTTGCTAAGCCAACTCACTAGTCTTTCTCCTAAAAAGAAAGCTCCTCCACTTGTGCTTTTCCTGTCATCAATGTTGCTTGCCCAATCAGCATCAGTATAAACTTTTAAATCAAAATCATTTCCTTTCTGATATACTAAGCCATAATCCTTTGTGCCTTTCAAGTATCTAAACATTCTTTTGATTGCTATCATGTGTGTTTCCTTAGGATCTACAGAGAATCTTGCAACTATACCTACTGCATGTGCTATGTCTGGTTTGTTGTGAACAACATATTGTAGTTTTCCAATCATGGATCGGTAGAGTGTCTCATCAACAGATGCAGATTCATCATTCTTTGATAATTTGCAGTTGGTAGTCATAGGAGTACTTACTGGTTTTGAATCCTCCATTCCAAATTTCTTCAAGATTTCCTTTTGTACTTGGATTGAGTAATGAAAATATCATTTTTCATTTGCATTATCTGTAAACCTATAAAATACTTTATCTCACCTATTAATGGCATCTCAAATTCTTTGCTCATTTCATTTCCAAAGTTCTTGCATAAAGAGTCATTTCCACAAAATATAATATCATCAACAAATATGGCTAAGATCAGTATTCCATTTTCATCATTCTTCATGTACATGTTGTTGTTCTCACTTGTCCTTATAAAACCAATCTTAATCAAATAAGAGTGCAACCTTTCATACCATGCTCTTGGTGCTTGTTTCAAACCATATAAAGCTTTGTTCAATTTACATACCTGATCTTTATTATTGTCTTCAACAAATCCTTCAGGTTGTTCAATGAAAACTTCTTCTTCTAATATTCCATTCAGAAATGCAGATTTGACATCCATTTGATATATCTTGAAATTTTTTAAAGCAACATAGGCCAACAATGTTCTAACTCCTTCAAGTCTAGCAACAAGTGCAAAAGTTTCACCATAATCAATTCCTTCTTCTTGAGCATAACCTTTGCAAACTAGTCTTGCTTTGTTTCGAATGACTTCACCTTTTTCATTTAGCTTGTTTCTGAAAATCCACTTTGTACCGATTACATTTTTGTCCTTTGGTCTTGGGATTAGTGTCCATGTGTCATTCTTCTTGATTTGATCAATCTCTTCTGTCACAGGATTTACCCAATCTTCATTGTTAAATGCCTCTTTTACTATTCTCGGTTCACATTCAGATATCAAGCATGTGTTCTATCTTAGTTTGTTCCTTGTCATCACTGGATCATCCTTATCTCCTATAGTCCGACTTGGTGCATGATGTCTTCTAACATACTTGGCTAATACAGGCTCGGTAGGCTCTATATGATCTTCTTCATCACTCGGTAACTGGATATTCTCTTCATTTTCTTCAACAGTCTTCTTGGTAGGACTTCTCAATTGAACATAGACAAATTCATCATAGTCTTCTGAGTCCTTGGAATTTCCTTCATCATTTCTTTCTACAAATTCATCAATTTTCACATTTGCACTTTCTACTATTTTGTTAGATGATTTGATCAGACATTAAAATGCTTTGCTTCTAGAAGAATAACCTAGAAACGTTCCTTCTTCACTTTTCTGATCAAATTTGCCATTTCTATCATCTTTATGAACATAGCATCTACTTCCAATGATTTTAAAATAACTTACATTAGGTTTCTTATCATACCAAATTTCATATGGTGTCTTCAAAGTACCTTTCTTCAATTGAACTAGGTTCAAGGTGTAAATTGTTGTGCTTATTGCTTCTCTCCAAAATGTTTGTGGCACCTTCTTTTCAATCATCAGTGTTCTAGCACAATCCACAATGGATCCGTTTCTTCTTTCAGCTATTCCATTTTGTTGTGGGGTTCTCAGTGCAAAGACTTGTCTTTTAATACCATGATCATTGCAGAATAAGTTGAACTCATCAGATGTGAACTCTCCTCCTCTATCTGATCTAAGACATTTTAGTTGTCTTCCTGTTTCATTTTCAACTCTTGCCTTGTACCATTTAAACATTTGAAAAGCTTCTGATTTTTCTTTTAAAAACATTACTGACATCATCCTTGAATAGTCATCCACAAATAATATGAAATATTTATCACCATAATAACTTTGAACTTTCATAGGACCACAAAGATCAGTGTGCACTAGATCTAAAATTCCCTTAGAAGTGTAGGACTTACTTGTAAAGCTTGATCTTGTCATCTTACCCATCTGGCATCCTTGGCACATAGCATTCTCAGGTTTTTCAAGACTCGGTAGACCTCTTACTCTATGCTTCTTACTTATTTTGATCAAATTATCAAAACTGACATGACAAAACCTTTTATGCCATAACCAGGTATCATCTAACTTTGCATGCAAACACTTATTCTGAGTTGAGTCAAGGTGAAATGTATTGCCTTTTGTTTATGTCCCAGTCGCAGCTAACTTTCCACTATTGTCATGAACTTTGACAATTCCTTTCTAAAATTCTATTCAGTAACCTGTGTTGTTTAGCTGTGCTACACTCAACAAATTGTATTTCAAACCTTCAACCCAATAGACATCATTGCATCTTGCATTATCAAGAAGTGTTATAGATCCTTTACCTTTTACTGGACATGGTGCATCATTACCAAATCTAACATAGCCTCCATCATAATCTTCTAATATAACAAACTTGTGTTTATCTCCTGTCATATGATGTGAGCATCCACTATCTATAATCCAAGAATCATTAGTGTTTATGTGAGATATTAGGGCTTTTTCTTCATACCTTTCTTCATCTGAGCCATCCTTGATAGCCACATAAACTACTTCCTCTGTATCAGTCTCATCTGATTTATCATCATTAGATTCCTCATCAGCTATTAGGCATGTCTTTCTATCTCTTCTTTTGAAGTCTCGGTATCCTTTGTAATGATTATCTTTCTGTCTGTTATCTCGGTAATCTCTCTTTTCAATAAAATCTTTGTCAGGACAATTAGAATCCATATGTCCTATCTTATCACAATTGAAACATTTCAAAGGTAGTTTTCCTTTATACTTACCTTTGCCTCTCGGTAACCTTTTGGTTAATAGTGCTTCAAACTCTTCTTGCTTTCTGATTTCTTCATACAGTTTGTGTACTTCTTCCATGTTCTTCTGAAATCTTTCACTTGCTCCACTGTGATCTCCTTTAGAGTACTTATACTTTCTTTCATTGAAATCATTAGATTCATCAAGATGAAAAGAACTAAATGCAGATTCAACTTTACTTACCGAAGATCCACTGTTATCAAAATTACTTAACTCAAATGCATGTAGCTTACCAATAGTAGCATCCAAAGAAACTAGCATGTTAGGTACATACCTCAATTCATTGATTGCAGAGACTCAGATTGCATAAGCTGGTAGAAGGGTTCTCAACAACTTACTTGTTATATCCTTTTCTTCAATAGTTCCACCTGCTCTTTTGATTTGATTGATAATCTCCTTTAGTCTTGTACTATACTGAGTTATGTTCTCACCTTCATTCATCCTCATAGATTCAAGTTGTCCTCTCAGACTATCTACTTTTTCTCTTTGAACATGTTCATCTCCTCCATATACTGATATGAGCTTATCCCACATTGCCTTTGCATCATTGTAGCCTTCTAGATCATTAAACTCTGAATCAGTCAATGCAGATGTTATTTCAATCATTGCTTGAATATGTTCTTGCTTTGCCTTTATCTCTTCCATAGTCAATGAATAGGTGCTCGATGCAACAATATCATTCTCCATATAGTATACAACATATTCTCCAACTCCTGATAGATGTAGCTTCATCCTTTTCTGCCATGTAGAGAAACTTGACTTGTTAAGCTTTGGTGCATCCCTCTTATACATCTTTGGATCTTTAACTCAAGTGCCTTTAAACTTTCCTTCCGGAGTCCAAAGCTCTAATACCAATTGATAGTTCTGATACTTAATATAAGTACAGATCCAATAGCCAACAAGATGAGTGGGGGGGGGTGAATCATACAAACTTAATCATCCATAAAAACATCAAATTCAACCTCGGTAACATATATATCAGTAATATAACCAAAACTTTTAAACATGCAAACTCAAAAGCATATGAACAATATAAACCTCAAAACACCAGATTTAACGTGGAAACCCAAATAGGGAAAAACCATTGTGGGATTTCAGACCCACTAAGAAATATACTCTTCTAGAGTATGCTCAGTTAAAAGCAAATACTATTAAAGATTACAAACACATTGCTATATGGGACCCAGTTAAGGGATTTCCCTCAGATCTATTAGGATCTTCACTTTATTAGAAGTGACCTTGTTAAAGGATTTCAAACACTCAATCAGAATGTCACCTTGCTAGAGGGTTTACATATAAGACTGTTAAGTCCACTCCGTTAAGATATTTTCTATCACTTTCACAAAATAATAGTAATAAAATCTTTCTGCAACTTCACATCTAAAATGCTAAAGCAGATTCCTAGTTGTTCAATACAATCTAGACATAGAACTAATCTTCTCTATCTGTTGGGCTTCTATACTCTGTTATTCTAATAGGTCTTCAAGATTCTATGCTTAGTAATCACTATGTAGCATCCCTGTGCATACACTTGCCCACATACATTGTTTATCAATAGTTTCCTATCTATAAAAAATTATGTAACTGCTTGATCTCCTTGATCACATTTCCCATGATCAATCATAGCCATCAGATCTTCAATCTTGTCCAGGTTCAATGCATCTTTTGGTCTGAAAATGTTTTACCCCACCTTGGAACTTGCATAATAGTCTTGGAACTTGTGCCAGGGTATTGCGGTTCAATCTGACCTGTAGGTCTTCATGCCAACTTTTCATTGCCTTAGATTCATTAATAAACTTCATTCACGGCTTACTAATCATTTAATCTGCTCCATCTCATTAGCTTCCTTCATTAAATATCGCATGTAAACATTTAATGCATTTTGTTGTAGCTCAATTACAACTCGGTAACAACTCGGTGAATACTAAACTCCACTCGGTAGATATTTTGCCTTCATTAACCAATAGTGATAACCTTATGGTTTACCGACTAGGTTCTTTGCTTGATAGCATAGTATAGTATTAACCTTTACAATTTACAACATATCTATGATGTTAAAACAATCTAAAACATCATGATCTCATCATTGTCTGACTCGGTAGTAGTTGCCCATTGAATACCTTATTCATCATATTCTTTCCTGTGTCTTTTACCAACATCTTTATAATCTTCATATCATACTTCTCAAGATATGGCAACATCATACTGAATTAGAAAATCAATTTCTTGATGTAGCATAGGAAATTAGGAAATCATCACAAGCATTATAAACATTAACCATTAGCTCAATCACGAAAGCACAATTGCAATGATCTTTCCTAATTACATTCAATAAAGACATAAAGATAAAACATTCAAAAGTAAATACTATACAAACCATATGTGGATATGAATGCTTCCTTCATGCGGCTCCATTGTTCTTCTTTCCTCTTCAAATAGTTTGGTTGTGGATCTCACCTACAAGTGCACATACATGATTGAAAGCAAGTAGGTAAGAAAATTGCTCAAAAGTACTCGAAGCGTGATTGATTAGAAATTCGATAATCTGATTAGGGGGTTTGATTGAAGAAATTCATCCAATTTATAGACAAATTGGAGAGATGATCAAATTAGCATGATAGTGATTCGAATGGAAATTCAAATCAAGAATAGCAAAATTATGACATGTGTATGACAAATTGCTATGCAAGGATTTATGACAATTTATGACAAATTTATGACAAATTGCTATGCAAGGACTTATGACAAGATTTTGGAATAGAAATAGACATTTAGGAATTTAGGAGAAATTAGAAAATTAAGTTTGAAATGATGACTTTGAAATTAGGAAATTGATGCAAATTAGGTAAATTAATTAATAATTTCTCATTCATTAATTAATTTACAAAAATAGGAGGAATTAATTAGCCAATTAAATAAACATTTAATTGTGACAAGAAGACTTAGGATAAATAAATAAATTATTTAACCTAAAGGGAGAAATGACAAACAAGGTTAAATGATTAAATCATGAAACCCTAGAAGATGAATTAGAAATGCAAAGACGACAATTAGGTCTTGATGCAAGATTGATTTGATGTCGATTCGATCATGATTTTGAATTGATAAATGATTTTATTGATAAATAATTGAAATTGGTTGACAAATTGACCAATATTGATAAAGAGACCAAATTGATATGCGCCAATTGAAATGATTGAAGAGGACAAGGATCGATGACAAATCGATTGCAAAATTGACGAGATTGACAATTTGATAAGAGATTGACAAGATTGACCAAAATCATGACTGAAAATTGTTATTGACAAGACCTAATTCGAAAGTGAGACAGATGAAGAAGAAGGACTCGATGCTCGCAAATGATAAAGACCAAGTGCATGACATAGGAGAAATGTTAATGTGACGCAAAAACCTAAAATGAGGCAATGCGCAAATGTTAAAGTATGATCCCGCAAGCGTTAACCATTTTTAGGTGTCTACACTTGACATCAATAACAAAATAATAATATCAAGAGAGTAAAACATCTTTAATCAGTTATATCCATAATCATCAACAACTTTCTCAATATCCTTATGAAATGCCAACAATCTTTCATTGTTTGTTATAAAGCTTTGAAGAAGGGTGAAGGTGAACCATTGACAAGAACAACAAAAGAGGCAGAGGTGATAAGTTGGCTGAAGAGGTCAATAACTCTAGAGGAGAAACCAAAAGACAAAAGAACCTTCTCAAGAAAAGGCCAATGAACCCTGTCATAGGCTTTGGAGAGATCAAGCTTGAGGATGAGACCCTGCTTCTTAGCTCTAACAAGAGAGTGAATGTTCTCATGGACAGTTATAATAGAGTCAATATTTTGTCTTCCTGGGACAAAACCATTTTCCTGGTGATTTATTAAAGCAGGAGGGACAGACAAAATTCTAGAAGTAAGAATCTTGGAGATAATCTTATAAAAAGAATTGCAAAGAATGATAGGTCTAAATTTGTCCATTGAGTCAGCACCTTGGGTTTTGGGGATGAGAGCAATAAAAGTACCATTGATTTCTTTCAAAAGTTTTATAGCCCCAACAAATTCCTTAACCCCATTAGAGACAACTTTCCCAACAATATCCCAAAAATCTTGAAAGAAGAACATGTGGAAGCCTTCTGGACCAGGCGGTTTGTTACCATCAAAGGAAAAAAAAGCATTTTTAATTTCCAATTTCGAAGGAATGCAAGAGAGGGAGACGTTCATTTGATCATCAATGAGACAAGGGATGTTATTAAGAAAATAAGATTCAGCTTCAGCATCCAATCTATGATCTCTCTTGCGCAATTCCGAGAAATACCTTTTAGCTTCATTCCTTATTTCATCCTCCTTGACCAACTCCCCATTATCCACCATTAGTTTAGGTACCCTATTAACAACTTTATTCTTGATCATCGACATATGAAAGAATCTTGTGTTCCTATCTCCTTCCTTAAGCCAAATGCATCTAGATCTCTGCTTCCAGAAGGTTTCCTCTTTAGAAATGATATCATGGTATTTCTTGAGAGTCTCATTTTCATCAGCAAAGGACACAATACTGAAACCATCCTTCTAGATTTGAGCCTATATTTTTTTAAGGTCTTCCTAGACTTTACCTTTGGCCTCAAAAATATTCCCAAAGCTGGATTTATTCCGAAGTCTTATGTTATCCTTTACACTTTTGAGCTTCTTAACAACCCTATACATAGCAGTTCCCTCAACTTGTATGCTCCACCATTTCTGAATGTTAATTTTGATATCTGGGTGAAGGGTCCACATTTTTTCAAATCTGAAGGGGAAGTGTCTCCTTCTATTAATAGAGTCGGCAATGAAGGTGACAGGAAAGTGATCAGATCCAACCCGAATGTGGGCTGACAAAGAACAAAAAAAATGATTGTACCAATCATTAGAGATGAGAGTCCTATCAAGGCAAACTTGGATAAGATCATTACCAGTTCTCCTATTAGTCCAAGTGTAATTGCATCCCTGTATTTCCAAATCATTGAGAGCCTGAGAATTAATGAAATCTATAAGGGCCAACCTACTTTCCAGCTAAGGGGGACTTCCTCCAAACTTTTCCTCCTCTCTCAAAGGAGTATTGAAGTCTCCCATAACTAGCCAGCTAAGATTTCTGAAGTTGTCCCTAGCTTGTATAAGTTTTTTCCAGAAGGAATTTCTAGCCTTCAAAGTATTGGGGGCATAAATGTTAGTGAGAACCCATGAAGTACCATTTTTTAAATGCTCAAATTTGATACAAGAGATATTATTTTCCTAACTAATAACATGTCCTTTGATAGTATTAAGGTTCCAGATGGTAGCTATGCCTCTAGAAGCGCCTTCTGAACTACCACCACTAACATTACCATTTTTGAAAAACTTCAAAGATTCAACTTTTTCTCTACTCATTTTGGTTTCTTGAATTAGAAAAATATCATTTTTACTGTCCCTTATCCTATTCCTAATGATGTCATGTTTATGGGGATTATTGAGTCCCCTAATATTCTAAGAGATAATCTTCATAGTTACTTACCAATTCCTAGCTTCTTAAGAGTCTTTTGGGTCTCATCTGCAATGTTCTTACTGGCCTCCTTGTCTCTGACTTTATGGTTAGAGGGTCAACCTGGGGAAGAGGAGATATACCCAACATCAACTTGAGCTATTCTGCTGGATTTCCTTAGGAGAGATGTCGAGGGAGTAGTTCTTTTCTTATTCCTATGTTTTGGTATTTTCCACTCAGCATCTATCTCAGGAACCGCTTATGGGTTGCTGAGGATTTTGGAGATTTCTTCTTCGTTACCCTAGTTAGGGGTTTTGGAAGCATTTGAATCACTGTTAATTGTTTTTAAGCTCTGGTCTAAGTCTGAAAGGTTCATACCCAGAATTGCACATTTTGGAGCTTCTTGTATTTCAAAACTTGGCATGAGCATTGAAGAGTCAATCTTTTCTTCTTGGGAGTCAGGGATCTCCCCTTCCTTAGGTTGGTCATCTTTCTCTTGCAGTTCCTTTCCCTCATAAGTGTCAGCTACTACTTTAGCTATATCATTTTAAGATTCAGTCTGATCTTTCAGATCCTTTGTTTGAGTAGTAACTAGGGTGTTGACTTTGGTTGAATCATTTCTCAATACTTCCTAGGTTAAAGGGCTAGAAATGGAAGTTGAGGGTGCTTCCTTCTTCTCCCCCAAAGGGTTGAAATAGTTAGAGTTATCTTCCCTATTCTCTTAGTTTTTAACTTGCCATACCATTTTTTGGAGCCCTTTGATTTTCAGTCTGGGGTTTAGACTGCTTGGCTTCTGCCTTCGGCTTGATTGGATAGGATTTTGCCCAATGACCTACTTTTTTACAATGGAAGTAGGCAAAGGGAATAGATTCATATCTAATATGTTGTTTCCATGTTCCCAAATTTGATACTAGATCTATCTGTTCTGGCATATCTGCATCATGGGCTATCCCTACACAGAACCTAGCATGAGTGAGTCTCCTTTTAGAAGTTGTGACTGGGTCTATAGAGAGGAGTTCACTAAAGGAGTTTGCAATTCCTAAGAAGATGCTTTCTACCCAATATTCAAGAGGCAAACCTGGTAGCTTTACCCAAACTGGAACTTGAGCCAAGAGAGAGTCGTTCATATTCAAGTTCGAATGCCATTTTTGAAGAACCAAAGTTGTCTTTCCTACCATCCAGGGGCTCCCATAGAGAATCCTTAATTTATCTTCTTCACATGAAAAAGTAAAAGACAGAAGGCCTTTAGGTAAAGCCAAGATTTCAACATTACCCTTCAGGGCCCATTTTCGTTTAACATAAACCCTAACAACTTCAATATTGGGATGTGAGCCCATAAATTTGCCTACCAAGGAATTTGACATACTATTTATATTATGGTCCAGGACCGAATCAGGGATAGAGATAGCAAACTTTCCACTAGAAGGATCAGAAATATTCTTGATAGGAGGTAGAGAGGATTTACCAGATGGTCTAGTTCCAAAGAGGGAAGACCATTTTTTTATTCTTTTCCGCTCTCCAAGGAGTCATCACGTGGGATGGGCCCCTACTGGACCCTTCCCCCACAAGCCCAGAGGAACCCGTTGTCTTCTCTGGCAGAGTACCACCTATCTGTGGTATGACAACAACCTCCAAAAAGTCTGAAGGCTTATCCTTCTCTCCTATGGGACTTGCAGCAACATTGTTTTGACCACTCCCACCATTGGAACCAGAGTTCCTGCCTTGCAGAGAATTTAAATTTTGAATTCTCCCATTATCGCTTCCTACTCCTCCTTTCTCTCCCATTGCTCTCCTATTGCCACTTCCTACTCCTCCTTGAGAATTTAAATTTAATGAACTGCTATGTTGTCATTGATGTCAATTAACCAATAATGTTATTGTGAAAATTTTGTTTTATAACCGGTAGGAAGAGCTAAGTAAAAGAAACTGTAACTGGTAGGTAAGTTTGTGGAGTAAATTGATATTGCTAGGTATTGGAGAGTTGAACCAGTAAACCCTAACTAATTAAGTTTGGTGAATTGGTTATATTGGTTTATGATCTGATGATGAGAGGTAATGATTATGACAAGTATGTATATTGTATGAAGAGAGTTTCAAAGTGCTTTTGACACATTGAGATAATTAATTTTTATCTTGGGAATGAGCAAGTATATTGCATGTAGTGCAAAGCGCGTGATGAGTTATTGAGCTCGATGAAGTAGTGATCAAGGAGTGGTCGAGGCTTTCTTGAATGATGTGCAAAGATTGTTATGTAATCCAACGGTCATACCTCAATCGACTTGTTTGTAATATCTATGAGGAATTTAGGTTTTTTTTGTGTTACCAACCTAATTGATTTGTTTATAAGGTCCATGAGTTGTTTTTGTTTTAGTGTGTTGGTAAAGTTGAATTGAGTGTGTGGTTGCCCAACCAGATGATGTATATGTAGTTTGAGTAAAGGCAGATAGGAGCATGAAAAGGATCTGAACAAGATAATTTAGTGCTATTCAAATAGATCAGCAAACCCCTATTGTTTTCTAACAATTACAGAAGTAAAATCCCCTAACCGGGTAAGCTCTAACAAGATTGGTACTATTCAAAACTTAATGGCTTCCTTCTAGAGCCTTCTCAATCCTTTAATGGTTTCCCTTAAAGTCTTCAAACTCAATGGCTTCCTTCTAGAGTCTTCTTAAGCCTTTAATGGTTTCCCTTAAAGTCTTCAAACTTAATGGCTTCTTTCTAGAGTCTTCTTAAGCCTTTAATGGTTTCCCTTAAAGTCTTCAAGCATTTAAATGCTTTATCTTCCTTTTTCTCATATAAATAAATTAACATTTATTTAAATAAAATCCAAAATTTATATTCACATTTAAATAAATTAATATTTATTTAAATATCTATCCAAATGCAAATTACACCATTTAATTGAAATAAATGATTTTATTTTAATTGAAAATCTTAAAATTCCTCCCACTTGCATTCTCCTACAAAATCCACTTGCATGCCTAAATCCCTTCTAGATTCTTCTAAGTCCTTCTAATTAGCCTAATCCTATCCTAATCAGGATCACATTCCTAAATAAAAGGAAGTCACTTCTAAAAAACCTCCAAAGTCTTCAATAACCATCAAAGGCTTTATTTCTTCAAATGGTTAACCTCTAAAGTCTTCCAAACCATTAAAGGCTCTTACATAACCATTTATGGTTAACTCACCTTTTACCTTTGGTTAGAGACTTTTCTCTAACTTAACCATCCTTTTAACTCGTGGATCTCTTCAAAGCATTTATTTCATTGACTAAGGTAACCATTTAACCCTTGTACATTCATTTATCCCTTGGATAAAAGGAATATTCATTAACCTAACCCTAACCCAACCCCCTAGAGTAACCATCATGTCCCCTCAAGCATTTAATGCTCCTTATCTCTCCTCTCAAGCCTCCTCATGGTGACACTTGTCAACATGGGATTGGGTTGAAAGTCTCACATGGATTGAATATCTTTCAATCCTAACCCTTGTTAAGATTTCTCAATCTTAACCCTTCATTTCTCCATTTCTTCTATAAATAGAACCCTTCTCCTCAAGCAAAGAAGGAAGCATTAGAGTATTGTTGCTATACTGGTATTAGCATAGAGCTTTTTCATAGCATCACTATCTACACTTGCATATCATTTGTTTATCATATTAAACCATCTTTAATCTCCATATGGCATCCAGGGCTACTGCTAAAAGCTGAGAGCTACACTCATTTGGGACTTGGAGAGGAGAGAAACAAGGGAGGAGAATCAAAAGGAATCATGGAAGCATCTTAGGGAGGCTCTTCTCTTTTTTGTTTTTTTTGTTAAACTTCTTTCATGATTTTTGAAATCTCTTTTGATATGTTTGGAATGGTTTTTAGTTCTTTGTTTTGGTTTTATGGTTGAAACTAACTTATTAACATTGAACTTTGTTGTTGCCTTGTCCCCATTTCCATGACATCAGTTGGTGTTTTGGATGTGTTGCATTGGTTTTGATATTGATGTCAATACTTTTCAACACCTATCAACACTTAGAGATCTTTGGTTATGTTCATTGGCATGTTCAGTGACTTATGCACAGTCACCAGTATCTAGTTCATCGGCAGGTTATATTGTTCACCAGCACTAAGGATGACTTGGAGATTACTTGGTTATGTCAAAGACATTGTTTGGACACTTTGTTTTGGTGATTTGGTTATTGGTCTAATCGAGTTTGCATATTTGTTGTTACCAGCAAATAGGTCTAGGTTATGGACTGGCAAGCGTTATCTATTCCAGATCAGCACGACACATTATGGAAATGATTTGTTATTATTGTAAATGCATTGAGCTGACATGATGCATCACATATTGATTCATTTGTAATTTGATTTTATTGTAATATTCTTAGTGAGCTGACCTACATATTTAGTCTTAGGTTATGGTATATATGTAAGATCTCATTTGTGAGATTGATATGGGAATGGGAATGGGAATGTAATAAGTGGTAGAGCATAAGGTATTTTGGTATATGTGAATATAAGTAGAGCTATACACATAGAAATAATTTAAAGATTCAAGGAAGGTTTTGAAGAAGGCAAATCAGAGCTTAACCGATACTGAATCCACCATATGAAGATGTTATTTTGAGTAGTACATTATCATTGGATTTAACCATCCAATTGCAGTCAGTGTGACTCCCATTTTTTGATTCAGCAGTGAGCTTTAGGCAGTTGGCCTTTCTGCATGTGCAGACCCCATATTATACACACATACTATCTATAGTAGTATCATCTGATTGTGGGTAAGGTTTCCCACCATGGTTTTTCCCCTTACAGGGTTTCCATGTACAAATATTCATGTCATGTGTTGTGGATGTTACTTGTCTTTCTATTTGATGCATTAAACTTTACTGGTATTGCAATTAACTATAAAACTATTAACAAGCATAAAGTTTGGTTTACCGGTATTATGCATTAAGTTTGGTTAAATTTATATTTGATTGAAATTAATAGACAACTGATTCACCCCCCCTCTCATTTTCCTCCAGGTCCTAACAACTGGTATCAGAGCCTAGTCCTTTTTTTGCAGAATTTTAACAGCTTGAGGAGATTCTATGGCAACTAACTATTTTAGGAAGGATAGTCTGAAACTTGATGGAGCTAACTATGATACATGGAAAATCAGAATTGAGACACATCTGAATTGCATTGGAAGAGACATATGGTATGTTACAAAGAATGCCTATGTTGGTCCTACTCAAAGTAAACCTAATCCATCAACCTTGGCTAAAGATCAAGAGAATGATTGCAAAGCAAGAGAAGCACTTTTGAGCATATTGTCAGATCAGAAAATCATGGGATTATCATACCGATCTACTACTAAAGCTATTTGGGACAAATTGGAAACATTGAATGAAGATGATACCATAGTCAAAATTGCAAAATTGGAATGCTTATGGGTTAGGTATGAAAATCTGAAAAATGGAAGAAGATGAAAGGATTTCTACTTTTATGGAAAGAGTAAATGAAATTTTTTTGGGTATACAATGTTGTGGAGGATCCTTAAGAGAAGATGAAATTGTTTCTAAAGTTTTAATAGCATTGCCACTAGCATATGATATGAAAGTAACTGCTAAAAATGAATTGAGAACAATGCATAATGCAGTATCTAGAGATACTTTGGTTGGAAAAATTTTAGCTTTTGAACTTGAGGAATTTGGTCTTGTTGCTACAATTAAGACAGATTTAGTTTTCAAGGCATCATCATCATCTGCAGCAGCATCATCATCATCTAAAAAATCTGATTGGAAAGAACTTTATGCAAGAGAACTTGAAGACATCAAAAGGGAGAATGAAGAACTGGAAGAAATTGAAGCACTATTTGCAAGGAAAATGCCTATAGGTCTAGTTGGAAGTAAGTATGAAGGTAAAGCACCATTTAAATGTTTTAACTACAATAAAATTGGTCATATGGCATCTAGGTGTCTTGATAGACATGCAAGATTGAAAGAAGAAGCTTAAAGAACATATAAGCCTAACCCTAAATATCATAGATACAGATTTAAGAAGAATAGAGACAAATCATGTTACTATGCTAATGGAGTTACTGATGATTCTAATGAGGAACCGACAGACAATGGATAGGCTTTTGTTGCTATAATAGAAGATCAACCAGCACCTACTATTCAACCAGTAGAGCAGGCCCTGGCAGCTAAAATTGAAGAAAAGGATGAATGGATCATTGATTCTGGATGTTCACATCATATGACTGGTGATAAAAGTAAATTCTTAACTTTTCAGGAATACAATGGAGGTCTAGTAAGAGTTGGGGATGATAAAGTTTGTTTGATCAAAGGAAAAGGCACTATATCTTTTGATGGTAAGCACAATACTAATAATGTTTACTATGTTGAAGGTTTGAAGCATAATCTTTTGAGTGTTGGTCAATTAGTTGAAAAAGGATTTCAGTTAGAATTCAACAATGGTAAATGCAAAATCATGAATAGAACTGGCTTGGAAATTGCAATCGGTAATCAGACTATAGGTAATATCTTTCATTTGAATAACAATGAGAAAACATGCTTGATTGCACATATTGATGAAAGTTGGTTATGGCATAAGAGACTTTGTTATGTTAATTTTGATTGCATTGTGAAAATCAATACAACTAAGGCAGTAAGGATTTACCCAAGATTGTTAAACCTCACAATTCGGTATGTAAGGAATGTCAATTTGGAAAGAAAGTTAGAGCAACTTTTAAGAGTATTCCAAAAAAATCCAATAATGTTCTTGACTTAATTCATATTGGTTTATGTGGTCCAGCAAGAACTACAAGTTTACAAGGAGATAGATATTTTATGCTAATCATTGATGATATTCTAGAATGTCTTGGGTTACTTTTCTCGAGGAAAAATTAGAATCTTTTGGGAAATTCAAACTATTCAAAGTGATGGTAGAAAATGAAAGTGGTAAGAAAATCAAATGTTTGAGATCAGAGAAAAGAGGTGAATTCATATCTAAGGAATTTAATACATTCTATGAAGTAAATGGAATTAGGAGACAGCTATCGGCACCTTAGACACCTAGCAAAATGGAGTTGTGGAAAGAAAGAACAAAACTATTCTGGATGCAGCTACAAGTATGATATCAAAATAAATCTACCTCATGTATATTGGAGAGAAGCAGTAAATACAACAGTTTACACATTCAATAGAGTTCACATCAAAGGTGAAACTGGTAAGACCCCTCATGAACTATGGTTTGGTAATACTCCTACTCTTAAATATTTTAGAATATTTGGAAGTAAATGTTATATTAGGAGAGATGGGTATATTGGCAAATTTGATCCTAGAAGTGATGAAGGAATATTTCTTGGTTATTCATCTAAGAGCAAGGCATATAGATGTTTTAATAAGAGAATACAGGAAATCATTGAGAGTGCAAATGTGAAGATTGATGAATAGTTTAGAGGTAATTCAAGGTACATGAACTCTGAACTGGCAATAGAGATAATATCAAATGAACCTACAATGAGTACACCAGTGCAGAATGTTGATCCAGTCACACCGGCATCATCTGAGAATTCCACAGTGACTGAAGAACAACAAGAAGTAAATACACCCAAGTATGTAAGATTGAATCACTCTAAAAGTCAGATAATTGGGAACAATTATCAAGGTGTTATGACTAGAGGAAGATTTTCAAATGAAGAGGTATGTCTAATTTCTCAAATTGAACCAGTACATGGACATTGGTTCCCTGGCCTAAAGACAAAAATGTAATTGGAACTAAATGGGTATTCAAAAATAAACTTAATGAAGATGGTAAGGTAATTAGAAACAAAGCAAGATTAGTGTGTAAGGGATATTCACAGAAAGAAGGAATTGATTATAATGAAACCTTTGCACCGGTAGCTAGAATTGAGGCAGTCAAACTATTCTTAGCTTTTGTAGCACACAGGAACTATAAAGTATATCAAATGGATGTTAAATGTGCATTTTTGAATGGTGATCTTGAAGAGGAAGTTTACATTGAACAACCTGATGGATTTTCTTTTACAAATGACAAAGATGTGGTTCGCAGGTTAAGGAAAGCTTTATATTGATTAAAGAAAGCTTCTAGAGCTTGGTATGCTAGATTGGACAAATATCTTTTGAAGCTTGGTTACACTAAAGGTAATGCTGACAGCAACTTATATTACAAAGTGACTAATGATGACATCTTGGTTATAGAAGTTTTTGTTGATGATATTATTTTTGGAGGAGAAGATGGATTGTGTAAAGACTTTTCTAATAAGATGCAAGAAGAATTTGAAATGTCTATGATTGGGGAGATAAAATTCTTTTTAGGATTGCAGATTTCATAGACTGATAAAGGTAAATTCATAAGTCAATCAAAGTACTTGAAGGAATTACTAAAGAAATTTGGCATGGAAAACTCTAAACCGGTAAGCACACCTATGACTACAACTGATAAACTATCATTGAAGGATGAATCAACACCTGTTAATCCGACAAGGTACAAGTCTATGATAGGAGGTTTACTATATTTGACACAAACAAGACCTGATATTATGAATGCAATATGTATTGTTTCAATATTTTAGATTAATCCTAAAGAAAATCATGAATCAGCAGTGAAAAGGATTTTCTGGTATCTACAAGGCACAACAAATATTGGTTTATGGTATCCTAAAGATGAAAATTTTGATCTATGTGCATGCACAGATGCAAATTGGGCAGGAGATGTAGATGACAGAAAGGGCAATAGATTGATCTCATGGTTGAGAAAGAAATAGAGTTTCACATCTTTATCAATAGAAGAATAAGAATATGTTGCAGCAACAACTAATTGTACCTAGGTATTATGGATTAAGCAAATGTTGAAGGATATAAAGGTAAAATGCAAAGAACCTATAACAATTTACTGTGATAATATGGCAGCAATTGATATATCTAAAAATCTAGTATTTCACTCAAAAACTAAACATGTTTCTATCAAATTCAATTTTCTGAAAGAAAATGTTGAAGCAAAAGAAGTGAAATTGGTTAATGTGAATACTAAAGAGCAGATTGCAGATATTTTTACTAAGCCTTTGCCCAAGGAAACTTTTGAATATCTCAGAGAGCGGCTTGGGGTTATACCCTCATCGGTAGAGACTTAAACAGTTGATGCTTGTCATCAACTAAAAAAATTAATAGAGAAATATTTTTCTCAGCTTTGATGAGGAGAGCTACTTCTCAGGGGGAGTAGTTGGATAAATTGAAAAGTTGGTATTTTGTAATAAGTTCTATGAACTATTTGAATCTGGTTTTTGTATTTCTTTGGCATTTGATGTCAAAGGGGGAAATATATCTATGGAAAAACACATTATCTTTTGGGAGAGATTATTCATTGGGAGAGATATTGTTAATCTCTATATCTATATTTTGATTTCTGGTTAATGATCTCTTTGGGAGATTGTTGGTTTTTGGTTTTTGGCATTTCTATTTTTGCACTTAGATGGTTTTTCCATCTTGTGTTGTCATCAATGCCAAAGGGGGAGATTTTTGGTATTTTGGATGTGTTGCACTGGTTTTGTCATTGATGTCAACACTTGTCAACACCTATTAGCACTTGGAGATCTTTAGTTATGTTCACCGGCATGTTCAATGACTTATGCACAGTCACCAGTATCTGGTTCACCCACAGGTCATATTGTTCACCAACACTAGGGATGACTTGGATATTACTTGGTTATGTCAAAGACATTGTTTGGAAACTTTGTTTTGGTGATTTAGTTATTGGTCTAATCGAGTTTGCATATTTGTTGTTACCAGAAAATAGGTCTAGGTTATGGACTGGCATGTGTTATCTATTCCAGATCAGCACGACACATTATGGAAATGATTTGTTATTATTGTAAATGCATTGAACCGACATGATGCATCACATATTGATTCATTTGTAATTGATTTTATTGTAATATTCTTAGTGAGCCGACCTACACATTTGGTCTTAGGTTTTGGTATATATGTAAGACCTCATTTGTGAGATTGATATGGGAATGGGAATGGGAATGTAATAAGTGGTAGAGCATAAGGTATTTTGGTATATCTGAATATAAGTAGAGCTATACACATAGACATCATTTAAAGATTAAAGGAAGGTTTTGAAGAAGGCAAATCAGAGCTTAATCGATACTAAATCCAGCACATGAAGATGTAATTTTCTGCAGTACATTATCATTGGATTTAACCATCCAATTGTAGTCGGCATGACTCCTATTTTGTGATTGAGCAGTGAGCTTTAGGCAGTTGGCCTTTTTGCATGTGCAGACCCCATATTGTACACACATACTATCTATAGTAGTATCATCTGATTGTGGGTAAGGTTTCCCACTGTGGTTTTTTCTCCTTACATGGTTTCCATGTACAAATATTTGTGTCATGTGTTGTGGATGTTACTTGCCTTTCTGTTTGATGCATTAAACTTTATCAGTATTGCAATTAACTATTAAATTGTTAACCGACATAAAGTTTGGTTAAGTTATATTTGGTTGAAATTAATGGACAACTTATTCACCCCCCCCCCCCCTCTCAGTTGCCTTTGGGTCCTAACACTTGAGAAGTGTGGAGAAAAGAAATGCCTTTATGAAAAATCTCTTGAATCTCTCACTTTGTCCTCTCAATCCTCTCCCACCTTCTTTCAATCCTAGCCCTTCATTTCAATTCAATCTTGTCCCCCCATTTTGAGTCTCTCCCATCTAAAAATTGGAGTCTCCACTCCTCATAAATTATCAACTTTTGAGTAATCTTATGTTGTCCATTTGAGTCCTAAAATCCATCATCATATGCTCATAATGCCAAATTATTGCCCCACACAATCATCCTTCCATCACTCATCCAAATTCAATGAATCCATCTTGTTGTGTAGTGGAGAGAGATTCACATATCCCTCATCAAGAGAGAAAATCAAGTGGAGTATTTGGGTGCACTTCCACTTCAACCTTAATTAGAGGAAGAAGAGAAGACTAAGGTATAAATTACTGTTTTCTTTATTTGAATGCATATTTTTTGTTTTTATTTGATTATGCAATTGATCATTGTGATGAGGAAAAAACATTACACTTTTATTACAGTTATATTTTATGCTTTTAATAATCTTCAAACTAATATGTTTGGCGGCATACCTTAATTGCATACATGTTTATTTACTTTTTACTATGATACTCTGCTAATTATAAGTAATATTAAAAGTAATATTTATGATGCAATGTTTATCTTTTTGTTTGTTTAAATGATGAGAATATGATGGTAATCAGAATTATATCTTCCAGTTGTGTTTTATCTTCATTTGTGTTTTTAAATACATTTTTTAGTAAACAAGCAGAATTTGACAAAGTTCATGATAGCTGTCGAGTAAAAGATGATAACCTCCAGTCATTTCAAAATGAAAGATCTTCCTTGATCTCTCTTTCTACTCCTACCTCATCGATGTCTTTCAAAACTCAACTCTATCTCGGAGTTGATTTATTTCTTTCAATTTCTTTTTCTCCGATTGTCACTATCGCTTTAGGCGCGTAACCTTAGTTTGAAATTTGAATAAGGATTAATATATATATATATATATATCATATTGTTCTCATATTAGGAAGTAAGTTAGAAATCAGGATTTAGTTAGTATTTAGTTTTAGCGGAGCTGAGTCTTCTTTGTAATACTTAAAATTTGTTTTACTTCCTCCTAGAAGTATACATTAATGAAGATAGAAAGTTGATCTCAACACTTGTGTTTCAAGATTCCACTAGAGGAAGAGCGGGGCCCACTTGACCAAAGGGAGGTGATCTTTGTTGTTATTTTGGTTTCTTTTAAAAGCATGAGATTTAGATTAAATTGTTGAAGTTTCTTTCCATTGAGATGTTAACTTTTAACCGTTGGTAATTTCTTTCCAGTAATCAGCATTAGACATGAAGTTGAATGTTATTGTTAAGAAAAGTAATCCTTAGTTTTACATCGTTGTTTGAATAGTACAATTGTTGTAGATTAGATTGGTAATAGCATGGTTAATAAGATTGTTAGTTTGATGGTGAAAAATGGAAGCAAAATTGCTTTTAATTTAGATCATGGATTTAGGCATTATGTTTTATTTCTACAAGCATAATTAGATTTAATATTCTACAAGAGTAATTAGATTTACTTTTAGCACTTAATCTAGATTCAAATTCTTATGTTTAAAAGTAATTTCATGTTTTCTAGGAAATTCCATGACTCTTGCTTAATTCAATTTTGTTACATTTGTGTTGTCAAACTAGAAACATTTTTAGAAATAAATTGTTAGACATTTAGATTTTAGATTGATAGTCAAAACTGAGAGCTCCTGATAGCTCTAGACTACCTCCTGACAGAGCATGATTCGACCTCAGTCACTGTTCAATAGTGCACAACCCCCCAAAGTGGTACTATCCTTATCATAGATAGCTTCTAGACACACCCCAAGTCGATGATATAAGAATTGAAATGATGCAAGTTGTGACATCAATGACCTTGCCCATCACATTGACCTGGTATTTTCTCTCTTCATTTTGGCATGCCTAGTGGTACTCCAAGTCCCTTGAATCAATTTATTTGCAAGTTTTTATAGAAATTTTTTGCAAGTCTTAGGTCAATGATTTTGTCTCGAATCAATGTCTCTACCTATCCTTCAATATCTCTAAGGACCTAAATTGATGTCTTTGATTTTTTAAATTTTCTCACTTAACTATGTTTTCTGAAGACTATATAGTGGCATCTATAACTATAGATTGACATTTGTGCCTTGGTATTGATGTCTTCACAAGCTTGAATCAACATCTCCATTTGAATTATTTTTCCTTGTAATTATTTTTCTTTTTGGCAGAAATTTCTAAAAAAAATAAAAATAATCACATATTGTCATTAAAACACACAGAAAATACAATTTCCAATTTAGTTTATTTTTAATTTATAAAAGTCGACGTTTGTTGTTTTGTAAAAATCTTTCCACATTTCGATATTTTCTTGCTAATTGTTTTTTTGTAGACTACTCATTGATGTCTATGCAAACACTTCAACATCTACATCGATAGATTGGCCCCTTTGCCTCAATGTGTTTCCTGCTAGCTCTCCAAAAAAAATTTAATTTTGAGTTTTTGGATTGATTGATTGTGTGCAACGTCTAAATAAACATTTGCGTGATAGATTGGCATCTTTGCTTGGTTGCATTTCTCTTTTTTTTGTTTGAATTTTCTAATTTCTTACTAACTGGTTTTTTGTGCAAAACCTAAATAGATGCTTGCACAAATGTTTCAATGTTTGCGCCTGCACTTCAGTAACTACATTGTAAGTTTTTATTTTCATAATTATTTCTAATTCCTTATTGTCCTTGCAACTTTTTTGCTTGACCAAGATCAAACATTAAGACTACTAACTAGTGTTGCGGGATATTTTTCAAAGGAAATATGATTTTTCACTAGTTCAGATATTATTTTTGTCTTGGAATAGAAAACATTTCCTTTGGTTCTTAAAAAGGACAAGTGTTTTGTGTGTCTTGTGTGCTTGCACGTTTTGTAGGGTGGACCCGCTGTTACACCAAGTATCCTCTCCCCTCACCTTCATGGACCTTGGGTGAAAGAGAAAGGTGATTAACAACACCCAATTTTTCTTTTTGAGTAGACAATCACCTCTTGGAGGCCTCATCACCTCAAGGAAGTGTTTCAAAATTGAGACATGTTGGAGATATTATCTCTCCCCCAATGAGGTATTGAGTTGTGTTTTGTGAGTTGCTATACAAATAAGTTGGTCAAATGATTGAAATGTTGAGTGAGTTTGGCTATGTGGAGGCCTTCTCTAGCCTTATGTGGATTTCTTTGTGGATTCATTGTTGGACTGGGATCCCTCATAACATTACTAGACACCTTGTTTTAGTAGCCCAAATCCTATTTTCTTGTTGGTGATGGAAGTCGAACCTTCGAAGTCACCCCACATTGTACTACTCAAAGTAGAGATTCTAGCATGCCCAAGAAGTGAGTGCAAAGAAAGGGGGGGCCAGTGCTACCAAATCTCTATCTATCCACTTTTTTTAAGTATATGGAGAAATTAAAGTGGGGATTAACAAGTAGAATCCACTTTCCAACCTAGATCGTATGATTTTTTCATGCCTTCTTGTGAGATTTTGCCAAGATCAAGAGGCAATGGAAAGCACAAATAAGAGAGACAAAATAGATGATAGGAATAAACTGTATTCTATCAAGATGCAAAATAAGATCAACTAGATCATTACAAGATATAGATTGATTGCCCGTACAAACAATGTAGATGAGCTTGCTTATATAGGCAAGGCTAATGGATATGTGAGCACACAAACATGACATGTGGCTCAATAAGAAACAAGGGTAGGTAGGAAATAAGTTTGGGTAGGTAGGAGAAACAATATAATATTCCACATGAGGTGGATCACCTACTAAATGTGGAATGCAACAACAAGATAAGTCCACAAAAGGTGGAAATTCTCCTACACACACTATCCCAATGTGGCACAAACACCCAAGTGTCTCATACTCAAACTACTATGTAATGCATGTACCTAAGTAAACTTAAGTAAAGTGTAATAATATCCATGATGAATAATTATTTACACCAACACTTTTATTATGCATACCAGTGAGTTTTGTAATATTGGGCTAATATAGGCCCTGCCTCTTTTATGTTTGTTTCAAGCTTTACCTTGGCCAACTTGTATTCATTGTTTGATATTTCTTGCCAAGACAAAAAAAAAAAAGGCAAGATCATTTTCCACTTATGCACCATAAACCCAAGTCACTTAAACACCCCAAGAGATATATTTACTACTAATTCAAGAAGCAGAAACCCAACTATAAAAAAATCCCCAAGCATTGGAGTTTCCTATAAAAGAACTGAAAACTCTTGCTAAAAAATTGTGTCTTTTAACACTGTTTCCATGACTATCTACATAGTTGCAGTAACAAGTTTGACCAAAAACCTTGAGGACCCATGCTTTTGATCAAAGGTTAACCTTGTCCCAATATTTCAATAGGAGTGGTCACATATTAGAATCCTACTTGCCTCAACCAAAGATCACTTATTGAGTCATTTTCCATCTAGGGTAACATCCCCCCTTTTATTTTTTGTGAATTCGTTCATCTATAATCATCTTATTTTCATCCTTAAGTAATTAGCACACCAACCTAATAGATATTCAAATCTAATTCAACCAATCAATCAATCCCATCGGCAATCTCCTATTCCAAGGTAAATACTATGCGAAGTCTAATTTAGACCTTTATCATTTGTCAATCTCCAATTAGCCTTGTTCTTGAGATGAAATCTATCTCAAGTACCTTGCTCAATTGATCTTAATCACTTGGTTTGATCCAAACCCTAATCCTTTAAATATTTTACATAGGAACTTAGCCTATCCTAAGTAGAAGAAGGCTTGATCAAATCCAATCCTAATCCAAAGGTCTGACTTTATCCTATATTGGTTATTACCTTGTTTTGTGGCTCATATTATTGACCCCTTCACCTCATCTAAGTCTTAATCCAAGGGCTAAGGTATCACCCTAATCCAAACTAATCTCATCCCAATTTAAGGACAAATCAAATTGAATCCAACTTAATTTAATCAAATAAAATCAATCCCCAAATCCAATTTGAATTTGTTGAGTTTTTGTCCTCATCCAACACCATCCTATCACTTTTCTTGACCAAATCTCATTCGTCCAACTCCAACTTATCACACCATCCTCTTTGTTTTGAGGTTCCCCATGCATGGTCTTGATTCATTCCTAAAAGGAAAAGAAGGCTGTTGAGGGAAGTGAGTTACCTAATCCTAATCTCCACATGGATGCTAATCCTCAAGTGGAGGAAACCAGCCTAAAAATTCCCCACATTTGAAGACTTTCATAGATGACCCTTACAACCAAGAAATGTTGGAAAAGTTCTCCAAAGTCGATCCTAATGGGCTACTTGTTGAGCTTATCATGTTAGGCCCAATATGGAAAGCTAATGTACTGAGAGGGGAGGGGTGAATCAGTACTTCAAATCCTTTTATTAACAATATCTTTACTGTTATGCATAAACCAAAAACTATTGTAACATAACATAAAGTTAAAACAAATAAATGGCAATCATACATGATTCACTCCATAACACATATATTTTGGTTAGCAAAAACTCTTGGTTAGAGAGAAAAACTATGGTGGGGATGGCACCCACAACTTCACTACTACAATAATAAAGGTTGCTCGGTTAGAGCTACATGTTTAGCTATTTTTGATAGCTTACCCTATTAGGAGTATCAAGATCTGTTAGATCTACCTTGCTAAAGGATTTTACAACACTTAATCTAAATGTTGCACCCGGTTAGAGGCTTTACAATTTATAGACTTGATTAGAGTCTTTTACCCTGTTAAAGGTTTCTTTTACAACTTTTAAATTTTCAATAAAATCTTTACAACTATCTGCAACTTTACATCTGGAATGTTATAATAGATTCTATGTGCTTAGATAAGATTACCTTGCCTATAACATACCTCGGTAACCCATATAGTAACTCGGTAAACCCTTATGTTTACTTTGTTCTTTGACTGTTCTCTGAAATCCTTCTCAGTGACCTCTGTGTCTCTGTAACAGTCATAACACTTAGTGCTTTCACATGTCTTGCTTCATATATTTCTATATCTTCCTTTCTGTCATATTGCATGTATATCTGATCTTAATCCATGTTGTATAAATAGATCTCTTATGTCGGTGATCCATTTATTGCTTCGATCTTACAAACATGTTTTATAGAATGAATAACTATACAAAATATTTCATTGGTTAGATGACCTCAAAATCATACACAATCTTTAAGTGCAATTTCCAATGTGATAACGGTTCTATGTTCCTTGATCTTGTAACATGTTTCCATATGTATGTCCAAGTTCAATGAATCTGGTAACACATTTCACTCGGTGTATATCAACTTAGTGTATCATTTTTGCTGCTTGGTAGACATGGAATGATACTCGGTAGACAACTCAGTGCATACTGGGCTCTGTGACTACTTTCTTCTATAACCAACTGGACAGTGCATACCGACTGAATATTTTGGTAGTAGTAACTGACTAGAGTATATAGAATGACTTTGGATATAAAACTAATGGCAACTTGATAAGTAGTAACAATCTCCCCTTTTGACATTAGTTGAGATGTTTGACAAAACTACTTTCAAAGTTATAACTCAAAAATCTATATACTTGCAAAATTAGACTAAACTGACAGTATATACATTAGTCAATGAAATAGTATATCCAAATATACTCCCCTTATCAATATACTATACAAAACTTTGATTTTGTATGCTCGATGATCAATGATCAGTGTGTTGCTCTTGTTCTTTGCTTACTGTTATGTTCATTGCTCGGTTCACTGCTCTTGGATACTCAGCTCACTCTGCTCAGTATACTCCCCCTGTATACTACACTCCTTTTGTTTGATACTATGCTTTGATGCTTTGAATACTATAGAACTCCCCCTTTTTGACAAACATCAAAATTTAGTTACCATTCGGTGGTGGCAATTGGTCAAAAATGGATTTGTACTTTGTCCATGCTTCAGTGAGAGTGACTGAGAGGGCATCCTTTACACTATCCATTAAAGAATTTTGCACTTGAATATCAGCCAATAATGATATTAAGCCATCTAAAGTGCTTCCCTCTTGTGTAGTAGATAAGTATGTGGCTCGGTTGATCTATTCTTGGACGGATGAAAGATGAGGATGAAAAGTGTCATTATGTCCATCCTGATCTTGGGTTCTTCATTTCTTAGGTCCAATTGTTGAGCCATGAGTTGTTGTAACTTTGTATAGAAATTCTGAACTGAATTGGGCTCTGTGGTCAACTTATTTGAGAGATCAGTGATCTCTTTCTCAATTGCTTCTGTTTTATTTTTTATGTCTTTAATGAATAAAGAAAATGTATAGAGTTTCTGAAATAAATAAAGAATGTTCTTGAGTTGAGGGGACAACTCAATGATAAATTTGACAAGTTTAACTTTGCCAATAGCTATAGCTTTCTATACCTCTTCTATCATTTTTGCAATGAGCTCTTTGTCTTTTAGCTTGCTCAAATATTCAGATGCATCTACTCCAAATGTCTCTATCTTGGTTAGGAGTTCATCCAGTTGAATGTGGATGGCTGCATCTTTGGTTATTGTAGCTTCAGGTAGCATATCAGTTAAGAGTGTTTTAACCTTCTGAAGTACTTTCTTTTTCTTTTGAATAGCCATTTGTTTCTCTTGTTTGGCCTTTGCTTTGCATAGTTCACCGAAATCAATGAGTGCTTGCCCCTTTAATTGGGATATATCAACATTGGGCAACACTATTGGTTTTGACAAATCTACTTTGAAACTATGCTTTTTCATCTTCTTTTCTTTTCCTTTCACCGATTGAACTAAGACAATGGCTTATGAGGCTTGATGACCCTCGGTAGGTTGCTCGGTAGAGGCAACACTTTGGTCGGTTTTTTTAGCCTCTGTAGTGTCCTTTGGTGTCTCGGTACTTGTTGTCTCAGTTGCAACATTTTTAGTGCTAGATGGTGCTTGAGAGGTCTATTCTTGAGTAGTACCATCTCCTGTTGTAGACTTGTGACCTTCGGTGCCTTGATCTGTATCCTGAGGGGCTTCGGTTGAGACAAGTGGATAAGGTTGAACTTGTTCCAAAACTAATTCACTGGATACAAGTTTTGCATATGCATTCCCTTCTATCATTTCCTATTTCGGTGCCTTTATATCCATGATATCTTCATCTATTTGAATGGTGTCAGCAGGATCTTGCTGGGTAACATCAGGATCTTGCTCGGTGACATCAACTATTTCAACTTTAGCTTGCTCACTGGCATCCTTGATTCTAAAGATTTCCTGCCAATTTTCTTTTGTCTCATTTTCCACTTCAATATATAGACCATTCATCAGTTTCAAGGCTTTTTCTTTGATGAGGAACTTTGTGTGGTAGGTTGTCAAATATTCTTTTATTTCAACTACCGACATGTCAGGAAAGAGATGTACTAGACTTCTTTCTTTGATCTGTTTCTCCGAGTCTAGGGCATATTGCCACCTATTATCAATATGTGCATATAATTCTTTTGGAAGAGAATTAGAGACATCTAATGGGACCAATCGGAATTTTAGAAGTGTTCAGATGACAGCTTCTTCTATTTGTCTCTTTTCATCATCATTTTTGGATTCATACTTAACATATCTGAATCCTCCAAATCCACCATATTCCTTCATATTAGTACAAAAATTTTCAACACTATGTGCATTTACCTTCTTGCTCTTGACAATTTGAAATTTGCTTGTATCCTCAAATTCGGTGTCGCTAGACTCTTTTGCCAAAATGAGTCTCTGAGTAGATTTCTTGCAAGTTTTTGTTACCTTGGGAATAGTAACACTCTTTGTTTTCTTACTCGGTGAAGCTGCAAATGCTCTTGTGTTAGGTCACTTTTCTAGAGGAGTCGGTGAGGCCTTTGATGTATCCTGTTTCTTTCTTTTCAATACTTTTCCCTTAGGTAGTTCGGTGCTCAATGTTATAGCTGCCTCTTGGGCTTCAGATTCCTCTTCGATAATGGCTATAGTGCCTTTGATAGGTGTGGAGGAATAATCTTCTTTGAATTTCTCCAATAATGCCTTTATCATCTGTGTTGCCTTTCTTGTAGCTTTGGGTACTACAATGCTCATTTTTACTTTTTCTTTCACTTCTTCATAGGTTCCATACCTCAACTCGGTAGGATGCCTTGGTAATGTGAGAATTGCATCAATTTTCTATTGTGTGATGTCAAAATCAATCTCATAATCCATAGGTGGCAAAGATTGAGTTCTTGGTTCCACAGCATTCACATAATAGTAATCAGTGTCTACTTCAAAACATATGTCATCTTTGTATTTCTCCACTAGCTTGGGTGGGATCCGGTACTTGTTATGCATTTTCTCTTGAAACTTACTGAAGTAATCATCCATAATATCATTAAAATTATCACCTAGCTTCTTGATGAATTCATTGATCTGATGGGTGATTGGTTGGTGTAGTTCCCAAACAACTTTACTAACTGATGGAAAGAATTTTTCAAAATAGAAAAACATGCATACAAGTAGTGATCCAAACTTTAGTGTATTAGCTGAGTTGTTCTTCTTTGGCTTCCTGATGGTGTTCAGATTCTCAAATAGGTTTTTCAGCAACACCTCACATAGATCAATTTTCATGCCTTTCTTCACAATTTTATATGCTAAGTCTATTGCTGCACAGGGTACACTATTTTCCCTTGCCGATTGGAAGAAACAGTAACCTATTACTCTAATGGCAAATTTTAGTTCTGCATCAATGACATTATTCAATTTCAATCCTCTGCAATCTGATTCTACTCTGGTTAAACTGATCAATTCCTTCTATGATATCATTTTCTAAGCTCGGGCATGATCATAAATAGGGTAACTGGTAATCAAATGAATTATTTCCTTGGTAATCTTAAACGGTTGCTCTTCTAGCCACATGAAGTCATCATGAACTCTGCTCAGAACAAACTTGACCCACTAGGGTTTTAACACACAGGGATAGGTTAGGGCTTCATTTAATCCCTTGATCTTAATGTGCTCATACTTGCTATCCATTTTACCATCGGTGCACAATTCATCATATGTGTCTTTGATTTCAACATGACCGAGTTCTTCAACATAACATTTGGTGAAGAATCTCACATCCTCGACTAATAACACTCTATCTGGGATGAGTGAAAATGTGGTTTTGTCATCTAGTTCAGATGCAACTTTGGGAGTTAAAGAGTATTTTAGTGAGGGCTTTTCAACATTCTTAACAACAATGTGATCTTGGATCTTAGGTGTCATTTGTAGATTTCAAATAAAAAATAACAAAAGATCCTTAGGATTTGAGGATTTTCAAATGGCAGACACTTCACACTTAGCAGATAATAACAACTTGATAAGATCGGTAAACCAGCTTAACAATGCGTTGAGATTAATGTAAGTACCTTGAATTTTGCTTTGTAGGAGGTTTGATCGCCTTTGATTTGCTTTGATCTGCTCTCTCAAAAACTTGGTGAGTGAAAAATGACCATGTAAATGCTTTAAGTACATAATATACCTTATCGAGCTCCATGCAGGTTAGGTCAAAAACATTAAATGCACTCGGTTCCCCTAAACTTTCTTTCCTTTTTTTTGTGCTTTAACCGAGTAACCAAACTTCCTTCATTTACCGACTTGATAGGCTTCCTATTATCACCGACTTGACAGGTTTCTTGTATAGTGATCCAAAAGACTTTGATAGAATTTCAAACTTACTACTACATCTTAACTATGCAGATTTTGAATTATGTACATAATAAAGTAGGAACTGTTAAGACTTAACCTTGAGAGAATGCATTCCCTTCATACCTTTACTGATTAATTTGGAATAGGAGCACCTAACTTGGTAGGTAAGGTGCTTTATTCATTTGACACAATTTCCTTCTTTTTCCAAATCATCTTTAATTTTTCTTTTATTTCCTCAGTGTCTTTTCTAGGTTGATCTCTGCAATCTCCAGCCAAGTGTCCCACTTTGTGACAATGAAAACATGCCATACCAGGATTTCTCCATGATCTTCGATTGTTCATCCCAAACCTTATAAAGCAGTTGGAACTTATATGTCCATATCTTCTACAACATTCACACCATATTCTTGTATTGTAATCCTATGGTACTACAACATATTGTCGGTTAAGATCTCTGTGGGTTTGGTAGCTTCCAGTATTTGCTCGGTGTGCATACCACATATAGTTCTTTTGCTTATACCAACACTTCTCGGTACTATGTCCATATCTATTGTATTTTTTACAAAACCCTTTGAATTTTGCCTTCTGATAATTGTTAACATACTTTGTCCTACATTGATTAGATGTGTGACCATATTTATTGCAATTGTAACAATAACCATTAGACTTAGTGACATTCGGTTACTTACCTTATCTGATTTGGCACATGTTGGCAGTATGACCTTGATTTCCATAGTAGTTGCAAATAGGCTTACTTCTTTTGATGTTCTTCTTGATTCCAGCTTGCTTTGATGATTCTCCTCTCTCGGTAGTATGGATTCCCTTCTCGATAGAGTCTTTTCCTTTGTAACTGAGTCCTACATCTTTGTTGGGTCGTCTTGTATTCAGTTTCTCATCCAACATCTTTGATGCTTCATAACTCTTCTTCAGTGTTTCTTTGCATTTTTTCTTTGTTTCAAGTTCATTGGTCAACCTTAATACTTCAAGTTCCAATGCTTGATTCTCATCATCTTTCATATTTGCTTCATGATGTACATAACCTAGTTGATCTAACAGGTTTTGTTGAATTCTAGTCAACCTTGTGATTTCATCATTCTTATAAGATACTAAGGCTTCAAGTTGTTGTTTCTCTCTTTCTAGATCTCTTACTTTATCCTTGGTTGTCCTCAATGCATCAAGATTTTCAGTCATCTGTGTGCTGAAATGTTCATGTTCTCTTTTCATTGCTTTTAGTTGATCAGCCAGTGCTTTGTTCTTTTCTTTCAATACTCCAATCATTTCTTTAGTCTCTTCAGATATACTATTCTCAGATGATGTCTCAATTTGTTCCAATAACTCTTGAGAGTCCTACAAATCATCAGATAATTTTCTTCTCACTTTCAGAGATTTTTGCATTTGCCTTTGCATGTCTGCAATCACTTGATTAGCATGATATAGCTCTTCTTGCAGATACACAATCCTCCAAGATTGTTTATAGCCTTCCATTGATAAGATCTTTCTCTTTAGGCAGTTAAACCCTTTTCCAAGATTGAAGCTCTGATACCAATTGTTAGGCCCAATATGGAAAGCTAATGTACTGAGAGGGGAGGGGTGAATCAGTACTTCAAATCCATTTATTAACAATATCTTTACTATTATACATAAACCAAAAATTGATGTAACATAACATAAAGTTAAAACAAATAAATAACAATCATACATGATTCACTCCATAACACATATATTTTGGTTACGCAGAAACTCTTGGTTAGAGAGAAAAACTGCAGTGCGGATGGCACCCACAACTTCACTACTGCAATAATAAAGGTTGCTCGGTTAGAGCTACATGTTTAGCTATTTTTGATAGCTTACCCTATTAGGAGTATCAAGATCTGTTAGATCTACCTTGCTAAAGGATTTTACAACACTTAATCTAAATGTTGCACCTAGTTAGAGGCTTTACAATTTATAGACTTGATTAGAGTCTTTTACCCTATTAAAGGTTTCTCTTACAACTTTAAAATTTTCAATAAAATCTTTACAACTATCTGCAACTTTACATCTGGAATGTTATAACAGATTCTGTGTGCTCAGATAAGATTACCTTGCCTATAGCATACCTCGGTAACCCATATAGTAACTCGGTAAACCCTTTTGTTTACTATGTTCTTTGACTGTTCTCTGAAATCCTTCTCGATGACCTCTGTGTCTTTGTAATAGTCATAACACTTAGTGCTTTCACATGTCTTGCTTCATATATTTATATATCTTCCTTTCTATCATACTACATGTATATCTAATCTTAATCCATGTTGTATAAATAGATCTCTTATGTCAGTGATCCATTCATTGCTTCGATCTTACAAACATGTTTTATCGAATGAATAACTATAAAAAATATTTCATTGGTTAGATGACCTCAAAATTATACACAATCTTTAAGTGCAATTTCCAATGTGATAACAGTTCTATGTTCCTTGATCTTGTAACACGTTTCCATATGTATGTCCAAGTTCAATGAATCTGGTAACACATTTCACTCGGTGTATCATCTTGTTGCTCAGTAGATATAGAATGATACTTGGTAGATAGCTCGGTGCATACTGGGCTCTGTGACTACTTTCTTCTATGACCGACTCGACTATGCATACCGACTGAATATTTTGGTAGTAGTAACCAACTAGAGTATATAGAATAACTTTGGATATAAAACTAATGGGAACTTGATAAGTAGTAACATATCAAACAAGGGGTATGCTTGCCCTCTAACTTTGATTGGTTAGTCCTTGACACTCCTATAGAAGGTGGCCTTGTCAACCACCGTATGCTTAACATTATTCTTCATCTTCCACTTGCTACCTTAGCACCTTCTACCTCAACTCTTGCTAGCACATCAAATATTCCCATATTACAACCCCCTAGGTCATTTGCACCTCTCCATAATCTCAACCAACTACACCTCCTACTAATATATTGGTGGTGGTGTATCATCTACCTCCACACATATCCTAGGGCATACTTTAGGCCAATACATTCCTAATATCCATAATCAACAAATTAACCTCGTGAAGGAAATTTAGGTAATGAAGGCCATCTTTAAAAACCTCAAGGATGGGACTCGTAAGAAACCACACACTTTCAAGAAAAAATCTCCTTGTCCTTATGATCTCTCTATTTTAGTCACTCCACACCCTTTGGGCTTTGAAATGCCTAAATTTAAGAAATACAAGGGAAAAGGTGACCCTAGACACCACATGCATGAATTTTACATCCTTTGACAAGAGGTCTCCTATAGTGATGTTTACCTTAGAAGAATCTTCCTCAAGAGCCTTAGTGGAGATACCCTTACTTGGTTTCAACCCTGCCCCATGGCTCAATCAAGTCATTCTTTGACCTTATAGAGAAATTTGCATCATATTATGAATGCAACATTGAGAATTATGCCTCTATGATGGACCTATGCAACACAAAGTAGAGGCCTAGAGAAACCTTTGCCAACTTCTTGCAAAGGTGGTAACACCTCATCAAAAAGTTCCCTTGGGACATACCAGAATCGTACCAAATCAATTTGTTTCAATGCAACTTGGTTCCAAAAATGTCTCATCCTTTGACTTGTTAGTTCCTTGACTCATTCAAACAAGACACTAAGAAGGGTCTATCCTTAGGAAGAGTTATCCTAGAGGAAGGTAAATTAAATCCTTATCAAAAGTCCACCCAAGGTTCCTCTTCATCCAATGGCAACCCTAGGTTCTAGTCTAAAAACAAAATTATTGTCAATGATGCTAAGTGTGTCCAAATTCTGACCCTCCCCATCAAGCCCAACACCGCCACTAATAATCAATTTAACAACCAGTCTAATTCATGTAACCAATCCCAGGCTCACAATAACATCTTTGTTTTGGGTTGTACCCCTCATACCAACAACCAACCCTAGTGAGTACACCTTTCTTTTTGAACCCATAGAGGTCATCTTCTGAAATCTTTTCAAGGATGGTGTTTTTGTCTTCCCAATGACTCACCTTTTTGAGGCTAATCAACCAGAACCTAGATGGTACAATGAGAGAAAATATTGTGATTACCATCGTGCCCAAGGTAATGATACACACAAGTGTATAAAACTTAAAAATTACATTTAAGACCTAATTGATAAGGGTGATGTTGAGGTTGCAGTTGCTAATCCTAACAACTTTAATTATAAGCTAAAAATTTATCATGACCCTTTTTCAAAACATGGTAAGGATAAGGCCTCATCATCTTATACGATTCATTATGATTACACCAATAACATCACTAGATTTAACTCCTTGGCAGACCACATAGGGCCCACTAACACTCATGTCAACACCATTACCATCCAAGGAGATAACCCCTCATCCGTTCCTTGCTAACCTAGCATAACCATTTAGGATACCCCTCCTATCCAATAACCCAATAGGCCTAAGATAGTCTTCCAAGGTGTTGTCTCCTCCACCTCATATTCCTAGAATGACTGCAATGTACCACCCATCAAGCAAGAGTAATTATCCAAGGAGCTCCTCCTCCCCCTCCACAAGCTTCCACATCCTCCACCAATCACTAATATATCCTTGACCATCTCAGCAAGATGCTTGCACAAATATCCATCCTCGAACACCTCAAGACCTCACTAGTTCACAAAGATATCTTTGAACAAGACCTCCTCGAATCTTGTGTTTTGGATAACATAAATGTTGCCCAATTTTAAGTCTTGATAGACAACCTCGCCGCACAACACCATCTAGTCTTTACCTCCAAAGATTCTTCATCCATCAATCCCTCACACAATAGACCTCTCCATATTGAGGTCATCCATAAGCATAAAATAAAGAGAATCCTTATAGATGGTGGATTGGGACTAAATATTTCTACATATAAATTGATCAAACAACTAGTTATTTATAAATATTTGATTGACACATCCAACAAGATAACAATAAAGGCCTACGGTGATGCAGAAAGAGTCTCCAAAGGCACTATCACATTACATCTTCAAGTGGGCCCTACAATAGTGATTACTTGATGCAGTCAAGGTAGGGAGATCTAATGAAGGACATCATATCCTTGCAACCTAACACAAACATCATGCAAGATCTACCGGTAACCGGTAACACAACACCAGATAAAGTAGAAAGAACAACCGGTAAACAATATAAAAAAATCTTATAACAATTTGTATAATTACATATGCCACATGTTGGATCGCATTCAAGGATACAAACAATGCTTACAACACAAATATAAGATTCATAGATCATCTACACATCAAATCGGCCTCTGGTAATAGTATGTCAATTCAGCCCTAATTCGGACCTCAGCCCTTTCAGCTTCAGTCCTAACAGACCAGAATCTCACCAGTTCTACATCTTTGCTCGATCTCAAATTTTTGTCTTCTATCTTTTGTCTTTTGTCTTTTTTCTTCTCAAATGATTCACAAAACTTCTATTTATGCCATCCACAAATAATAACAACTTGATCAAGTCATCCCAAAGACCAACCAGTTCTTAATGAAATGTGTTAATGGTAACATGTCGGCTCAAAACACTAAAACATCACAAAAATCATAAAACAATGCGCAGACCTCCAAAAATATTGGCCAAGGTCCAAAACAACATCTCCAATGATCCGCAAGTCACAAAAATCAACTACAACCAAATTCAACTTTGCTCAACACTCTGCAAGACTAACCAATAAGAACACATCAACCAAGCCAATACCAGAATCCATATCACTAGAATCAATTCCAAATACCATGAATCACAAACATGATAAAGACAATGAACTCAAGGGAATAAATCCAAATCCACAATGCTAAACTCTCAAACATGAATAATGCCACAATCTCCAAGCAATTCCACTACTAACTACTCAAACAAGAACTACATCAGTTCTCCTACATCAAAACTACTTTTCAATTCTTTGACCTTGATCTCCCCTATAACATCCTCCTTGGCTATCCATGGATCCATTAAATCCAAGCCATTCCATCCACCTACCATCAATGCCTAAAATTCTCTTGCAATGATAAAGAAATCACTATCTAGGTTGACCCATAGCCTTTCCACTACTACAAACTCCTTGAAGAAAAGATTTCCTACCATTGTCTACTCAATACACTCATTCTAATACCTCCATCTGATTCTTCCAATGTCACATCCATCTCCACCCAACCCAAGATAAAGGTCAAGATAGCCGACAATAGCTATGGAAAATAAATAATATAGAACACCTTATATGTGGGACATCTCCAACCCTCTCCAAAGTCTTATGGTAGGACTAGGGAAATTGAGATTCAAAAGAAACTTACAATATAATGCAAGAGGACCACCTTTCAACAATGGGGACCACTTGATGAAGATAATATTGATACTGATGTCACTTCCTATCTCTACAAAGAAGGTAATTAAGCACCAACATATGTTCCCAAAGAGATGTATCCAAAAGCATTTACTATTTTGAAAAGATGGGTTATAAGGGACATGGTCTCGGACCTCAAGAACAAGGAAGGAAATAACCCATCTCACTAGCCTCATAGAAGTACAACAGGGGCTTGGGTTACTCCCTAGTGCCTAAGGCTACCATCTCCAACATTCCAATAGACCCTCCCTCTGATATCGATGATCTAATGAAGAGGAATTCCATGAAGTGCCACTCAAATACCTCGATGACCTTCTCAATGATGCATATGAAAACTCCATCACCCTTGTCATACTTTCCATCCCATTAGATCTATAATGCATCCACCTAGAACTAATTGATTGGGACCGACAAGAACCACCCACTCTACACATTTGTCTTGGTGATAATGCCCCCTTGGCATTACTAAACATGTGAGACCTTGAAAATCAAATGACTATCAATGAGATTCAACTTAATGGAGAGGCATATTTTGGCAGTCAAGTCAACACCCTCAATCACAAAAATGAAAAATCAAAACAAAAATCAAAAGTATGTTGGCATTTTTGCATAAAGATTGCATTAATGATATGTTGTCATTGATGTCAATTAAACCAGTAAATGATATTTATGATATTACTGATGTTATTGTTGTTAATGTTATTTTTCTTGTAACCAGTAGGATGAACTTTGTGGAAGATGTTGTAAACCGGTATGTAGTTTTGTAAGTTGAACTGGTAAATCGGTGTATAAGGTTAAACCCTTTCTATGTTATGTAGTCGATAAACCCTACCAGTTGTTTTTGTTAAACCCTAACCGATCAAAGTTTGTTGGTTTAAGATCTGATGTTGAGTGGTAATGATGGTGACACGTGTGGTCATTCTATGAAGATAAGTTCAAGTTATTTTGGTGCATTAGATTGTCTAGGGAAGGAGCAAAGTGGATTGCATCTAATGCATAGCGTGTGATGAGTTACAAGTCTGATGAAGCAGTGATCATGGAGCGGTTCGAATTTTCTTGATTAATGTGAAGAGATTGTTATGAAATCTAACAGTCATGATTGTATTGGCTTGTTTATAATCTCAATGATGAGAATTAGGTTTTTGTTGTGTTACCGACCTAATTGATTTTTATTTAAGGTCAATGAAGTTGTTTTATTTTGGTGTTGGCAAAAGTTGACAGAAATTAGTTGAGTGTAAGGTTGCCTAACAGGAGAATGAATCTACAATTTGAGCAAAGACAAATTCAAGCTTAAGAAGGATCTGATCAAGCAGATGTAGTTATATTTAGATAGATCAAGAAAAACATTTTGTTTTCTAACAATCACAGCAGAATTGAAATCCCCTAACCGGGTAAGCTCTAACAAGATTGGTTACTTCATAAATCCTCTAACAAGGTGATCCATTAGCTTGGATTCTCAAACCCTCTACTGAGGTTACTCCTAACAAGGTATTTTTCTTTTCATCAAGGCATTTTTGTAAATCCCTTAACCGGGTGATTCCTAATAGAATCAATTCTTAATCGGACTTATTGTAAAAGCTTTAAATGGCTTGGATCCTAAAAGGCCGAACTTCTGAAGAGTTCAAATAGCTATCCTTGTGAGTCTCATCACACTATGGTTTTTACCTATTTTGGTTTTCCATGTATAAATATTTGTGTCAAGTGATGAACGCTTTTGTGGTTATGATCTTAATTGTTGATTTGATTAACTACTTAACTATTATGATAAGGCATGTTAACTGGAAGCAATAGGAGATGAATATGTTGACATATGATTAAGAATTTTTATGTTTACAAGATTGAAGTTGTTTACTGTTAAATTGCCATAATAGTCAAACCGGTAATCTTATTAGATATTATCTTGATAGAGTTATTTTGTTGATAAGTTTCATCTTGAGTATTTGAGTTTGGGAGGTTGTATCAGCTTTTTGGTTTACTTATTCACCCCCCCTCTTAGTAATCAATCGGATACTTATTTTTTCATCATATCATCAATTGGTATCAGAGCATCTCAGGTCCTCTTAGATCTCTAAGCCTAACAGCTTGAGGAAAAGATCCTATAGATCATGATGAAGAAAGAAGGTCCTAAGTTAAACAGAGAGAACTATTAAATCTAGAGCAACCAAATGAAGATTTACATCAAGAGTCTTGGTAGTTAGTATTAGGAGCATGTAGAAACTAAGTATATTGCACCTATTGGAACTCTGACTGATGATCATAAGAAATAATAGCAAGAGAATAATCAAGCATTGGAGGTTATTATAAGTTCCCTATCTGATGCTAAATATGTGGATGTGCATGGTCTTGAAACTGCATATGAAGTATGGAAAAAACTTGAAGAGATTTATAGTGGTGATGAACATGTTAAGATTTCTAAAGAGGAGAGTTTAAGAGGAAAGTTTGATGACATGAGAATGTCTGAAGGTGAAAATATCTAGCAGTATGGTCAAAGGATAAAAGAAATAGTCAGTGAAATAAATATTGTAGGAGGGAAAGTGGAAGATGCCACAGTGATTAGTAAGGTACCGAGAACCCTGCTACCAGTCTAAGTTATTCGAGTTACAACTATCTGAAGGTGAGAATATCCAACAGTATGGTCAAAGGATAAAAGAAATAGTCGAGAAAATAAATATTGTAGGAGGGAAAGTGGAAGATGCCACAGTGATTAGTAAGGTACTAATAACCGTGCTACCAGTCTATGCTATTTGAGTTACAACTATTCGGAGGTGAAATCCATTGACAAAACAACAGTAACTCTTGACTCTATCATTGGCAAACTTACTGCTTTTGAGTTAAATGGCTATGATGGTAGTGTACAAAAATTAGAATCTGCATTTAGAACTTCTGTCTCTAACCCATCTATGAGAAGAAGTGGAGATACCGGCCATAGCTATGAATCTAGATCCAATAGAGATGTTGATGATGAAGACAGTTTAGTGGAGCTTGAAGCATTGTTGGCAAAATGACTGCCTAGAGGCACTGGTAAATACAGAGGTAAGATACCTTTAAAGTGTTTTGCATGCAACAAGATTGGTCATATAGCAGAAAATTTCCCTAATAGTGAAAATGAACACAAGAGAGACAAATTCAAGAAGTACAAGGGTAAAGGCAAGAGAGATTGTCTTGTAGCTATTGACAGTGGTATTACAAATGATGAATCTAATGATGATTCTAGTGAAGATATTGTGTTTGTGGCTATTAAGGAAGAGATATCATACCAAAAGGCTTTAGTGTTCAGGATGGATAACTCTAATGATTGGATCATTGATAGTGGTTGTTCACATCACATGACTAGTGATCAGAGAAAATTTCTTTCCTTGAAAGAATTTGATGGCGGTGGTGTCAGATTTGGCAATGACTCATCCTGTATGGTTAAAGGTAAGGGAGTTATTTCTCTTAATGGGAAGAGCAGTGCTGACAGTGTCTATTAGGTTGAAGGTCTAAAGCACAATCTTTTGAGTGTGGCACAACTGAATGAAAAAGGATACCCACTGGAGTTTAAAAATGGTATGTGCAAAATATTTGACAACAAAGGTAAATTGATTGCAATTGGGAAACAAACTAAAGGTAATCTATTTCATCTAATCCTAAAGTTAGGAATTGTTTGATTGCAAAGATAGATGATAGTTGGCTTTGGAATAGGAAATTTTGTCATATAAACTTTGACAACATTGTTAAAGTGAGTAAGTCTAAGACAGTAAGAGGTCTGGCTCAGCTAGACAAACAGTTAATGATCTTTGTAAAGAACGTCTAAGAACAGATCAAGGTGATGAATTTACCTTTGAGGAGATCACTAAGTATTGTGATGAAAATGGTATCGAGTGACAACTTTCTGCACCAAGGACACCACAATAGAATGGTAAAACAAAGAGGAACAACTAGTCAGTGGTTGAAGCTGCTAAGACAATGTTGATACAAGGATGTGTAGCAAAAAAAATTTTAGAGAGAAGCTATAAGTACAACTGTCTACACAATAAACTGAGTTCTAGTGAAAAGAGGTAAGGACAAGACACCTTATGAATATTGGTATGGAATATCACTTGATGTTAGTTATTTTAAGATCTTTGGTAGCAAATGTTTAATTAAAAGAGGTGATTACATTAGAAATTTTGAAACTAAGAGTGATGAAGGCATATTTCTTGGCTATTTCACCAAGAGTAAGGCCTACAAGTGTTTCAATAACCGGACATAGAGAATTGTTGAGAGTGTTGATGTTCAAGTAGATGAATATCTTGAAGTTTTAGAAGGAACCAGTTCAAAGAAAAATGATGAAGATCCTTGCATTTTGCTTTTGGAACCTGAAACAGTTTAATCTGAAACCGGTAAGGAAAATTCTTATGCACTTGTTCAACCGGAAAAGATAAATTTAGATGAAGAAAATGATGAAGATGTTTAACCTAAAGAGAATGATCATGTTATTCCTAGATATGTGAGACTAAATCACAGTCCTGAAGAGATTATTGAGAGAAGGATGTTGGAGTACTTACTAGAAGAAGAATAAGAGAGAACTCTTGCATGATCTCCACCATTGAACCAAGAAGTGCTAAGGAGGATTTTGGTGATGATCATTGGGTTAAAGCAATGGAGGAGGAATTGGCTCAAATTTAGAAGAACAACACTTACACCCCGATACCCCAAATGGTAAATAAGAATGTTATAGGTACTAAATGGGTGTTCAGAAACAAGTTGAATAAAAATGGTGTTGTAGTTCGCAACAAGGCTAGGTTGGTTTGCAATGGTTATGCACAAGAAGGAGAAGATTATGGCAAAAAATTTGCACTAGAAGCAAGAGTGGAAGGTGTCAGCGTTGGTATTATGGATGACTTTGTCATGTGTTGCATTGGTTTCATCATTGATGTCAACACTTATCCTTCTAGAGGTATACACTGTTAATTTGGCACTCTGGCTATATTTTTTTTTTGTTGAACCAACACATTGTGTTCACCACCATGGTTAGTGGCTTATGCACAGTCACCAATATATGTTCACCGGTAGGTTATATGGTTCAACGGTAGTAATGCTGACTTGTTATCATCTGGAGATCATTTGGTTATATTGAAGACATGGGTTGAATGTTTGGTTTTCCTATTTTACTTATAGGTCTAATTAGGTTGACATATTTGCCTCTACCGACAAATAGGTCTAGGTTATGGACCAGTACAAGATATCATGTTCCAGATCAGCACGAGACATTTTGGAAATGGTTTATTGATTGGATATTGTGTAAATGTATTGAGGCTGACATATTGTATCACATCAAGACTTATTTTGTAAATGATTTAAATTAGGGAGCCAACCTCATGTTATGGTCTTAGGTTTTGTATAAATGTAAGATCTCATTTGAGAGAAAAAAATGTAACGTGGAAATGGTATGAGTGCATGTGTGAATATTGAAGATCATATAAGAAAATCCTTGTGTGAATCATGCAGAAATTATCTAGAGTTTGAAGGAAGGTTGTGAAGGTGTTTGTCAGAGCTTAAACTGATACTAAATCCAACACTGTGGATGCTACTTTGAAGTAGTACATTGTTATAGGATTTAACCATCCTATTGTAGTCAGTGTGACTCCTATTTTGTGTTTGAGCAGTGAGCTCTAGGTGGTTGGCCTTTCTGCATGTGTAGACCCCATTTGTATACACGTACTATCTGCAATAGTATCATCTGATTGTAGGTAAGGTTTCCCATTGTAGTTTTTCCCCTTACAGGGTTTCCATGTCAAAATTTGTGTCATGTGTTGTGGATGTTGTTTCTCTTTTTGTTACATTGGTACTAATTTAACTATCAATTTGTGTTACCAATATTAAGTTCAGTTTACCGACACTAAGTTTAAGCTGGAACAATTTGCATTTGTAATTTATTGACAACTGATTCACCCCCCCCCCCCTCTCAATTGTCCTTCTGGTTCCTAACAATTGGTATCAGAGATAAGTCCTCTTTTTGTAGAAGCCTAATAGCTTGAGGAGATCCTATGGAAGCAAATATTTTCAGGAAGAACAGTCCTAAACTTGATGGAACTAATTATGGTATATGGAAGATCAGAATGGAGACACATTCAAATTGCATTAGAAGAGATATATGGGAGGTTACAAAGAATGGCTATGTTGGTCCTACTCCAAATAACCCTCATCCACCAACATAGGCTAAAGACTTGGAGAATGATTGCAAAGCAAGAGAAGCACTTTTGAGCACATTATCAGATCAATAAATCATGGGATTATCAGACTGATCTACTGCTAAAGTTATTTGGTATAAATTGGAAACATTGAATGAAGGAGATATCACTATCAAAATTGAAAAACTGGAATGTTACCAGGTCAGGTATGAAAATTTAAAAATGGAAGAAGATGAAAGAAAATCTGCATTTATGGAAAGAGTTAATGAAATTTATTTAGGAAAACAATATTGTGGAGTATCTTTAAGTCAAGATGAAATTGTTTCTAAAGTTTTAAGAGCTTTACCACCGGCTTACAAAATAAAAGTAAATTCTATTAATCAGTTGAGAACAATGCCTAATATATCAATATCTAGAGATACCTTGGTTGGAAAGCTTTCAGCATTTGAGCTTGAGAAATTTGGTCCTATTGCTACAATCAAGACTGATTTATATTTCAAAGCATCATCATCTGTAGCATCATCATCATCATCATTTGACAAATCTGATTGGAAAGCACTTTATGCAAAAGAACTTGAAGATATCAGAAGGGAAAATGAGAAACTTGAAGAACTTGAAGCACTATTTGCAAGGAAGATGCCCAAATGTCCAATAGGAAGTAAGTATGAACTTAAAGCACCTTTCAAATGTTTTAATTGCAATAAAATTGGTCATATAGCTTCTAGGTGTCTTGATAAAAATGCAAGATTGAGAAAGGAAGCAAAGAGAACATATAAGCCTAACCCTGAATATCAGAGATAGATTTAAGAAAAATAGAAATAAATCATGTTACTATGCATATGAAAGTGTTACAAATGATTCAGATGAATATCTAGCAGACAATGGATGGGCATTTGGTGCAATAAAAGAAAATCAACCCTCACCTACTGTCAAACTAGTAGAGTAGGCACTAGCAACAAAAATTGAAGAAAATGATGAATGGATCATTGATGGTGGATGCTCACATCATATGACTGGTGATAAAAGAGAATTCTTGTCTTTCTGAGAATGTAATGGAGGTCTAGTAATATTTGGAGATGAAAAAGCTTGCTTAATCAAAGGAAGAGGAACTATTTCTTTGGATGGTAAGCACAATAATGACAATGTTTATTATGTTGAAGGTTTGAAGCATAATCTTTTGAGTGTTGGTCAATTAGTGGAAAAAAGATTTCAGTTACAATTCAAAAATGGAAAATGCAAAATCATAAACAGAACTGGATTGGAGATTGCAACTAGTAATCAGACTAAAGGTAATATCTTTCATTTGAATACTAGTGATAAGACATGTTTGATTGCTCACATTGATAAAATTGGTTATGGCATAAGAGACTATGTCATGTGAATTTTGATTGCATTGTAAAGATCAGTTCAACTAACATTGTAAGGGATTTACCTAAGATTGTGAAACCTCATAATCCGGTATGTAAGGAATGTCAAATCAGAAAGCAAGTTAGAACAACATTTAAAAGCATTTCTGAGAAATTCAATAATATTCTTGATTTAATTCATATTGATTTGTGTGGTCTAGCAAGAACAAGAAGTCTTCAGGGTGATAGATATTTTATGTTAATAATTGATGATTATTCTAGATGTGTTGGGTTACTTTTCTTAGGGAGAAATCAGAAGCTTTTGGGAAACTCAAGATATACAAGGCAATGGTAGAGAATGAAACCAGAAAGAAAATCAAGTGTTTGAGATCTGATCAAGGAGGAGAATTTACATCTAGGGAATTTAATTAATTCTATGAATTGAATGGAATCAAAAGACAACTATCAGCACCCCGGACACCTCAGCAGAATGGATTTGTAGGAAGGAAGAACAGAACTATTTTGGATGCAGCAAGAACCATGATAATGGAAGTAAATCTACCTCATGTGTACTGGAGAGAAATAGTGAATACAATGGTTTACACTTTCAACAGAGTTTACATCAAAGGTAAAACCAGTAAGACCCCTTATGAGTTATGGTTTGGTCATACTCCTACTCTTAAATACTTTAGAATATTCAAAAGCAAATGCTATATTAGGAGAGATGAGTCTATTGGAAAATTTGATCCTAGAAGTGATGAAGGAATATTTCTTGGTTTTTCATCTAGAAGCAAGGCATATAGATGTTATAATAAAAGATTGTAGAAAATCATTGAAAGTACTAATGTGGAGATAGATGAAGATTTTAGAGGAGATTCAAGGTTTGTAGATTCTAAACTGGCAGTTGAAATGATTATAAATGAACCGACACAAAATGTAGATCCAGTCACTTCGGCATCATCAGAAAACTCAACTGTGACTGAAGAACAACAACATGTGAATAAACCCAGGTATGTAAGATTGAATCATTTAGAGAATCAAATAATTGGAAACAAATATCAAGGTGTTATGACAAGAGGAAGATTGGAAAATGAAGAGGTATGTTTAATTTCTCAAGTTGAAGGTCAGCATCTGTTGTTGAAGCATGTAAAGATAAACATTGGATAAAAGCAATGGAAGATGAATTAGAACATATTGAAAAGAACAATACATGGACATTAGTTCCCCAGCCTAAAGACAAAAATGTAATTGGAACTAAATGGGTATTTAGAAATAAACTTAATGAAGATGGTGACATAATCAGAAACAAAGCAAGATTAGTTTGTAAAGGTTATTCTCAGAAAGAAGGAATTGATTATAATGAAATTTTTGCACCGGTAGCTAGAATTGAGGCAGTTAGACAATTTCTTGCATTTGCAACTCATAAGAACTATAAAGTATATCAGATGGATGTAAAATGTGCATTTTTGAATGGTGATCTTGAAGAGGAAGTTTACATTGAACATCTTGATGGATTTTCATTGACAGATGATAAGGATATGGTTTGCAGATTAAGGAAAGCTTTATATGGATTGAAGCAAGCTCTTAGAGCTTGGTATGCTAGATTGGATAAATATGTTTTGAAGCTTGGATACACTAAAGGTAATGCTAACAGTAACTTGTATTACAAAATCACTAATGATGACATTTTGTTTATTGAAGTTTTTGTGGATGATATCATTTTTGGAGGTGAAGATGGATTGTGTAAAGACTTTGCTAACAAGATGCAGGAAGAATTTGAAATTTCTATGATTGGAGAGATAAAAAAAATTCTAGGTTTGCAAATTTCACAAAAAAATAAAGGAATATTCATATGTCAAACAAAATATTTGAAGGAACTTTTGAAGAAATTTGGTATGGAAAACTCCAAACTAGTAAGTACTCCTATAACTACAACTGATAAATTGACATTGAAGGATGATTCAGCTCCTATAAATCTAATAAGATACAAATATATGATTGGAGGTTTACTGTATTTGACACAAACTAGACCTGATATAATGAATGCAGTATGTATTGTATCAAGATTTTAAAGCAATCCTAAAGAAAATTATGAATCAATAGTGAAAAGGATTTTTCGGTACCTACAAAGCACAACAAATCTTTGTTTATGGTATCCTAAGAATGATAGTTTTGAGTTATGTGCATATACAGATTTGAATTGGGTAGGAGATGTAGATGACAGAAAGAGTACCACTGGTGGTGCATTCTTTCTTGGTAGAAGATTGATTTCATGAATCAGCAAGAAGTAGAGTTGTACATCATTATCTATAGCAGAAGTAGAATATGTTGTAGCCGCAACTAATTGTACTCAGGTATTATGGATTAAGAAAATGTTGAAGGATATAAAGGTACAATGTAAAGAACTGGTAATTATTTATTGTGATAATTTAGCAGCAATTGATATATCAAAGAATCCGGTATTTCACTCTAAGACAAAGCATGTTTCTATTAAGTACAATTTTCTGAAAGAGAATGTTGAAGCAATTGAAGTGAAATTGGTTTATGTGAATACTAAAGAGAAAATTGTAGATATCTTTACAAAACCTTTGCCTAAGGAAACATTTCAATATCTCAGAGAGCAGCTTGGGGTAATTTCCCCACCGGCTGAGACATAGATGTTGAAGATTGGCATCAAATCGACAATGACTAACGAAAAAATCTTTTTTTGGCTTTTATGGAGGAGAGATACTTCTCAGGGGGACTAGTTAGTTGTATGTTATATATTGATTCTTAACTGCTTTGGCATTTGATGTCAAAGGGGGAGAGATATCTATGGAAAAACATTGTACTTATTGTACTTTGGGAGAGATGAACATTCTACTTGGAGAGATGTATTTTGATTTTGATTTTTGGTATTGATCTATTTTGGGAGATTGTTGGTTTGTTGGTTTTGGCATTTAGATGTTTTTCCATCTAGTGTTTCCATCAATGCCAAAGGGGGAGATTGTTGGTATTATGGGTGACTTCATCATGTATTGCATTGGTTTTGTCATTGATGTCAACACTTATCCTTCTGGAGGTCTACATTATTGATTTGGCACTCTGGTTATATTGGTTTGTTGTTGAACCGGCACATTGTGTTCATCGGCATGGTTAGTGGCTTATGCACAGTCACCGGTATATGTTCACCAATAGGTTATATGGTTCACCGGTAGTAATGATGACTTGTTATCATCTGGAGATCATTTGGTTATGTCGAAGACATGGATTGGATGTTTGGTTTTGGTGTTTTTCTTATTGGTCTAATTGGGTTGACATATTTGCCTTTACTAGCAAATAGGTCTAGGTTATGGACCAGTACAAGATATCATGTTCCTGATTAGCACGGAACATTTTGTAAATGGTTTATTGATTGGACATTGTGTAAATATATTGAGACTGACATATTGTATCACATCAAGACTTATTTTGTAATTGATTTAAATTAGGGAGTTGACCTCATATTATGGTCTTAAGGTTTTGTATAAATGTAAAATCTCATTTGAGAGATAAAAAATGTAGCATGGAAATGGTATAAGTGTATTTGCAAATATTGAAGATCATATAAGTAAATCCTTGTGTGAATCATGTAGAAATTATCTAGAGGTTGAAGGAAGGTTATGAAGGTTTTTGTCAGAGCTTAAACCGGTACTGAATCCAGCATTGCAAATGCTACTTTGAAGTAGTACATTGTTATAGGATTTAACCATCCTACTATAATCAATGTGACTCCTATTTTGTGTTTGAGCAATGAGCTCTAGGCAGTTGGCCTATATGCATGTGTAGACCCCATTTGTATACACTTACTATCTGCAATAGTATCAACTAATTGTGGGTAAGGTTTCCCACCCTGGTTTTTCCCCTTATAGGGTTTCCACATCAAAATCTTTGTCATGTGTTGTGGATGTTGTTTCTCTTTTTGTTTCATACATTAAGTTACACCAATATTGATTTAAATGTTAATCTATTTTACCGGTATTAATTTTGGTTTACCAATACTAAGTTTAAGTTGGAATAATTTGCATTTATAATTTATTAACAACTGATTCACCCCGCCTCTCAGTTGTCCTTCTGGTTCCTAACAGTCAAAATATTACTTGCATTTGCATCCCATAAGAAGTTCAAGGTATACCAAATGGATGTTAAGTCTGCATTTTTTAATGGGATATTGGAAGAAGAGGTTTATATAGAGTAGACCATTGGTTATGCATTGACAGATAAGGAAGACATGGTATGCAGATTGAATAAAGATTTATATGGATTAAAGCAGGCACCCAGAGCATGGTATGAAAGGATTCATACACATATAATGAAGATAGGCTTTGCAAGAACCAGTGATGATAGCAACATTTATCTCAAGTCTGAAGGAGATGAAATATTGGTTAGTGAAGTATTTTTTGATGACATTATATTTGGAGGTAATGATGTCATGAGCAATAGTTTTGCAGAAGAAATGAAGAATAAATTTGAAATGTCTTTAGTAGGGGAAATAAAAAAATTCATAGGCTTGCAGATACAACAAATGAAGAATGGTATTTTCATTACTCAATCTAAGTATGTGAAGGAGGTTTTGAAGACTTTCTGCATGAGTGATTATAAACTAGTTGGAATGCCAATGGTTATAGGTTGTAAATTGTCCAAGGAAGATGCATCTAAGTTTGTTGATGAAAAAGAATACAGGTCAATGATTGTAAAATTACACTATGTTGTTCACAATCGATCAGATATTGCCTATGCAGTTGGTGTAGTTGCTAGATTCGAGAAGAATCCAAAGGAAGCTCATCTGATAGCAACCAAGAGAATTTTTAGATATCTAAAAGGTACAGTTGACTATTGGTTATGGTATCCATATGGAGGAAATTTTAATTTGAAGGTGTACTCATATACTAATTGGGTAGGAAATGTTGCTGACCGGAAAAGTACTACTAGTGGAGCATTATTTCTAGAAGGAAGGCTTGTTTCATGGAGTAGTAAAAAGTAGAGTTGTACTTCACAATCTACTACTGAAGATGAGTATGTAGCAACTTATATGAATTGCACACAAGCTATTTAGATGAGGCACATTTTGCAAGGTTTTAAGATGAAGATCTCAGAACCTATAAAGATCTTATGTGATAATACAAGGGCCATAAATATTTCTAAGAATCATGTTTTGCACACAAGGACCAAGCACATTGAACTGAAGTATCATTCCTTGAGGGAGAAATTTCAAAGAAAAGATGTTATCTTAGAGCATGTTTCTACCAAGGAGAAGCTTATAGATATTTTTACCAAACCTCTGCCTAAGACTACATTTGAGTGTCTTAGAAGACAACTAGGGGTTGTACCCCTTCATGAAGTTAGTTAAACATGATGTTGATTGCATCAGTCCTTGAATTACTTGCAAAATTTTTACATGGATTGATGTAGGAGTGGATTGATGAATAATGATGAACAGTAAGTACCAAACTAGTACTAAGAGGGGGGGGTGAATCAGTACAAACAAAAAATTTCCCTCAACCAGTTTGACTACAAAGACTGCACTTAACTGGTAAACCGTAACACCGGTCTAAAACAGGGCACTACAGGTTACACACAGTGAGTGTATGAATAGCATAAACCAGTAAACACTTAGATCTCTACACAATCTAATATCTCATTTCCACTTCACCCTTATGCATAAATAGGTAATATATCATCAAAAATATAATGACTGTCGGTTCAACATGCTTTACCACTTAACAGAAAATATTAAAGCATCGCATGAAAAGCATCACACATGACACACAGATTTTTCATGTGGAAACCCAACTGGGAAAAACCTTGGTGGGGATGAATACCCACAAGTTGTTCTTTGAACTCTTTTGAAGTCCACTTTGTTAGGAGCCTAGTTTGGTTAAATACTTTTATAATAGGTTCTGCTAGGAACTGATCCTGCTAGGGATCACCCGTTTAAGGGATGGCTAAATACCTGGTTAAAGGTTAGAACCCTATTAAAGGTTACCTCGCAAGAGGATTTGAAGAACTAATTGAATTGAGTCACCCTATTAAAGGATTTACATAAAAGCCTATTAAATCTACCCGATTAAGGGATTTCCAACTGTTGAAATGGTTAGAAGTCAACAGGTAATACATTGATCTAATAACAACACTCAATGCCAAGGCAGATCCACTTTAGCTCCTTTTCTTTTGCAATCACACTCTACAGGTATCAATACACTTCTCGGATCTGGAAAGAATCAAGTATCTCTTCACTTGGATACACACATAACATTTGCCAACAACTTAAAAATAAAAAATATCAATGACCATATAGGAAATAGATAGGTCAGTAGCATAAACCCTAAACCCTAAACATTTAGGTTTAACAATTTAGTGAGTTCAATCTTGACCATTAATCACACTGCATTGAATACAATAGTCTTAAACAAATCTCAAGATGCTCTCCAATGTTCATTCTTTGTCGCTTCAGGAAGCTGATAACCCATCACGTGCTCTCCACTATTTACAGAGACTTCGCATATTCCTGAGGTAGATAGGATCAGTCTCCATGCAAGATCCTCAAGGAAATCCTTCACACGCACAAGGTTGACGTGGCAACATTATTTGGTCTTCATTACAATGCTAACTCATCACAAGATGTCATCAATTGAATCACACAAGCTATGCATCAACCGGAAACCCTGAAGCTGAGACTACAAACCGGTAGTCATGCCAAATGAAGCCCTGATATAGAACTTCCATATATTGGTTCTCATTCCAACATACCAGTTCACCTTGAACAAACATACCACTTCACTTTTTCACATGTATCGGGTTACATCATCATACCGGTTCTATTTCCAATTAGCTTACTACAATATACCGGTTCATACTTCAGCATATTGACATCAATGACAACATACAATATCATCATGTCATCATGCTCTGCACATAGGCCAACAATCTCCCCCTTTGGCATTGATGGCAATATACAAATATATCTATCTACTTCACATCTTCTTCACTTCACATCTTCTCCCCCTTTGACAACAATGTTAAAGTGGAGGCACATACAGCTATGTTCCACTATGTTGCTCCCCCTAAGGAGTAGCATCCTTCAACACACCAATCCTGAAAAAGATTTATCTATGCAATACCTGACTGATGTGGAGCACACACCTTTAGTTCACCTCTTGAAGGGGCAACACCCCTAATTCACCTCTCAAATAGGTAAAGGTAGCCTTCAGTAGAGGCTTGGTGAATATGTCTGCTAACTGCTCCTTACTGGAAACATGTTCCAGTACAACTTCTTTGTTTTGAACCTTCTCCCTCAAGAAATGATACTTGAGCTCGAAGTTCTTGGTTCTAGCATGTAAAACTAAATTCTTGGAAATGTTAATTGCACTTGTGTTGTCACAAAATATACTTACCAGTTCAGATACAGGAACTTTGAAGCCACTTAATAGATGCTTCATCCAAATTGTTTGGGTGCAGTTCATAAATGCTGCAACATATTCTGCTTCTATAGTAGACTAAGAGATACAGCTCTGCTTCTTACTCATCAATGAGACCAGTCTACCACCAAGAAAGAATGCACCACCGGTTGTGCTTTTCTCGTCATCCACATTACCAACCCAATCAGCATCTGTAAACACTTTCAAGTTGAAATCATTACTATATGGATACCATAATCCATAGTCAATAGTTCCCTTCAAATATCTAAGAATCCACTTGAATGCTACCAAGTGGGATTCTCTTGGACTTTTCTGGAACCGTGCAGTAATGCCTACTAAATGTGTAATGTCTAGTCTGCTATGTACTACATAGTGCAACTTACCAATCATTGATCGGTATTCCTTCTCATTCACCAATGCTGAGTCATCCTCTTTTTATAATTTACAACCGGTCACCATCGGTGTACCAAGTGGTTTGTTGTCTTCCATGCCAAAGGTCTTCAACACCTCTTTGACATACTTGGACTAAGTGATAAAGATTCCATCTTTCATTTGTTGAATCTGTAGTCCAACGAAGAACTTAATCTCTCATATAAGTGACATCTCAAATTCCTTCTTCATCTCATCTAGAAAATCATGACTCATCTTGTCATCTCCACCAAAAATTATGTCATCAACAAATACCTCACAAATCAGAATCTGATCTCCTTCTGAATTTAGATAGATATTTCTATCTTCACTTGTTTTTTCAAATCTAATCTTCACAAGATGGGAGTGCAAGTGTTCATACCATGCTCTAGGTGCTTGCTTCAATCCATATAGGACTTTATGTAGCCTACACACCATGTCACTATCTTCTAATAGGGAAAACCCATCTGGTTGCTCTATATACACCTCCTCTTCAAGTACTCCATTCAGAAATGCAGATTTTACATCCATTTGATATACTTTAAATCCCTTGAAGGCTGCATATGCAAGAAGCATACGAACTCCTTCCAATCTATCTACTAGAGCAAAGGTTTCTCCATAGTCTTCTCCTTCTTCTTGAGCATATCCCTTACACACCAGTCTGGCTTTGTTTCTTACCACTGTGCCATCTTCATTCAGCTTATTTTTGAAAACCCATTTGGTGCCAATGGTATTTTTATGCTCAGGTTTGGGTACCAAAGACCATGTACCATTCTTTTCTATCTGGTCAAGTTCCTCTTCCATTGCCTTGATCCAGTCTTCATCTTTATGTGCCTCTTTAAATGTTTTAGGCTCAAATTCAGAGATCATGCAAGAATTTTCTCTGATCTTTCTTCTTGTAAGAATTCATGCATCCTTGTCTCCTATGATCTACTTTGGATCATGATTCAACTTTACATACCTAGGAATGATCTTAGTTGTTTCCTCTTGCTTTTCTTCTTCATCCTCATCTTCATTAGCATCAGCATCTATCGGTGTAGGAGCATTGTTACTAGTACTAGGCTATTTTGCAACTGGTTCCTAGAAGGTTACTATTGATTCATCTCCTACTTGCTCACTATCAGTTCCTCAGGTTTCTCAAAGGTTTCATCAACTCTAAAATTGATACTTTCAACAATTCTCTGAGTCCTATTGTTGAAACATTTGAGAGCTTTTATCTTTGTGGAATACCCTTGGAATACTCCCTCATCACATTTTGCATCAAACTTGCTCTGATGTTCACTCCTCTTGATATAACATTTTCTACCAAACAATCTAAAGTAGCTTACTACTGGTGTCTTACTAGTCCAATACTCATAAGGATTTTTATCCTTACCTTTCTTGATGAGTACCTGGTTCATTGTGTAGACTGCAGTGCTCACCGCTTCTCTCCAAAAGGTGTGAGCAACCTTCCCTTAGATCAGCATCGTTCTGGCTGCTTCAACTATAGTCCAGTTGTTCCTCTCTGCTAGGCCATTCTGATGTGGAGTCCAGGGGGCAGACAGTTGCCTCTTGATGTCGTTCTCTTCACAGTACTTTTTGAGCTCACCGGAAGTGAATTCTCCTCCTTGATCAGTTCTTAGGCACTTAATCCTCTTACCACTTTCTTTTTCAACCAGTGCCTAGAACACTTTGAATTTTCCAAAAGCTTCAGACTTGTCTTTCAAGAATGTGACCCACATCATTCTTGAGCAATCATTAGTAAGAATCATAAAAATACCTATCTTCTTTCACACTCCTAGTTTTCATAGGACCACACAAATCAGTATGCACAAGATCAAGTAAATTGTCTGCAGTGAAAGATTTACCTTTGAAGTTTGAGGAAGATATTTTCCCCAGTTGACACTCTCTGCACAAAGGATTCTTTGGTTTGCTCAGCATAGGCAATCCTCTAACTGCCTTGATCTTACTGGTCTTCACAATATTATCAAAGTTTACATGGTAGAGTCTCCTATGCCATATCTAGCTATCATCAAACTTAGCCATTAGACATGTACTGATATTTGCATTCAGCTGAAATAAGTTACCTCTGGTCTGCATACCGGTGGCCAACAGTTCACCACTCTTTCCTTTTATTTTGCACACTCCATCTCTAAATCCCATAGTGAGTCCATTATCATTTAGTTGGGAAACACTCAAAAGGTTGTGTCTGAGACCTTCTATCCAATACACATTATCAGCACTACTTTTCCATTTAGAGAGATGGACCCTCTGCCTTTTACCATATATGGTGCATCATTACCAAATCAGACCACACCACCATCATACTCTTCCAGAGACAAAAACTTACTCTGGTCACCAGTCATGTGGTGAGAACAGCCACTATCAATAATCCACTCATTGGAATTATCAAAGCGAGAGACAAGAGCCTTCTTGTCTAACACATCTTCCTTAATTGCTACTGTAGACACCCAAAATTGTCTAGTCTAATTAAATAAATATTATTTATTTAATTAATTAATCTTAATTCTTCTATTAATTAAATAAATCTTTATTTATTTAATTAATTCATTTATCCTCTTCTAGCCTTATTTCTCATTTAAATAAATACATTTATTTATTTAAATTATCCTTTTTCCTAAAATTAAATAAATATCTTATTTATTTAATTGATCCCACTCCTATTAATTAAATAAATCTTTATTTATTTAATTAATTCATTAACCTTTTCTACCCATGACACATGTCATTCATCTCTTAATTCATACACTACCTACCCCTTTCATTATTTTAATATTTCTTTTACCTACCCTCTAATCATAGCCGGCCTCCTTTTACACCTCTCAATCTTATCCCTCCATTTCGTATAGTGTTTTCTATATAAGAGGATACTTCCTTCATTATCAAACCCTAATCAATTTTATACACTTGACTACAGTTGGCATATGCGATCCTACTTACAACCACATTCCGTTCTTTGTTGAGCTCTTGTGCACATAAAATTTGAGAGCAAATACATCAAACAAGATCAATGGAGATAGGAAGAATGGAGATCCAAACCCTATTGGACATGTGATGGTATAATCTTTATGATTTCATTTGATTTGCATTGTCTTAGGTAATCTTCATATATTATGGTGGATTTTTGTTGTTGTTAGGCTAGGGTTTTGTGGTTGAATCTATTTAGTCTTTCAACATTGTTGTTATCCATTTTCACCATATACATTTTGGCACGCCCGGTGGGACTCTTGTCCCTTTTGCATTTAACATCTTTGTTGCATATTTTGGGTTTTGAAGTTGCAGATCTGACATTTTCGGCAGCATTTTGATATTTTCGCATCTGCATACCTTCGGATCGCATTTCTGATTTTCTGGCACATCTGCAACATCTGGAACCGCGTCTATGTTATCGATAGTATTTTATTTTGCAGATTTTAGAAACCGTGTTTGTGTTCCTAAGGCGCATCTGCAGTGTTTTTAGATGCATTTGTGTCTAGAAGTCGCTTCTGGGTTCTGGAGACGCATCTGTGTCTCAAAGAACCGCGTCTACATCACAAAGTCGCATCTGTGTCTAAGGTAATCACGTCTGTGTGCACTGGTTTCAAATTTTGAGTTATTGATTTAGTTTTGGGTTTTGCATTTAAGGTTTCAGATTTGGTTTATTTTGAGCTAACATTTTTAGACCTAGCTAACAAAATTGGTGCAGCTTGTCTTGAAAGCTTGGTTGAAGGCCCCTATTTTCACAAAGTCTTTTGGATTTAAAATTTACCTAACTTGTGTGCTTGCAAGAAGGGGTAATTATTTCAAACAATCCGAACTACTAACAACTCTTTGTTGCAGGTCCTTGGCAAGGGTTTTTGGATTTTTTTTATTGTGTGCCTTGTTGTCATAGACTAGCAAACACTTCAATTGGTGCACTAAAATTGAATCATTGTCTTTTGTGTCTTGAGCAATAGGATCTTTTTGTTTAATCTTTAGAGGGCCTGTCTTCCCATGTGGTCATTAGGACTACTAGTGAGAAGAGAACGACCCAAGTGGTAGCGAGGAAAACCCACCTCTTCCAAACCACTATAAACAACTGTATTCATGGTGAAAACTATGGATAACATGTGCTGATTAATTCATACCGACACTATGTCTCCCCATAAACCCGTTTGATCAAATTTATTTGATCATTTGTAGGGCGTAACCCCTACCGGCTGGGAGCCTTCTGTATTTATAGAGCTGAAAGTGCCGCATGTATGGCCACATGAGCGGATGCCCTTACTAGCACCTTTTTGTTTTAGAAGCCCAAATCCTTCTAGTTGTTGGGGTAGGAGGTCAGACCTCTGGTAGCAGCCCACACACATACGGTTCTTAGTAGAGATACAAAGTTTTCCACGGGGAGTTTTCATGGGGACTGATGCTTGGCTGACCCGAGAAGTGAGTGCTGAGGGTGGAGCTAGTGAGGTCAAGCATCTAAGTATCCGCTCTGAATAGCGTAGCCTCGGGGGTAGAACCCCATGTCGGATCAACAACTATTGTCTTGGCCAGCCATAAGAATTGTGCTTGACTTATATTAAACATTTAAAACATTCAAGACCAAACAGCAAAACATTGTGTCTTTTGTGTCTTCAAGTGTATGCAAAACATTTTTTTACATCAAACAACACACTTTTCTTGGAGTCATTTTGAGTCTAGACACTTGCAAACATTGGGTCTTCATCAACACTGTGTCCTCTTGTCATGAAAAATAGTCAAATAGTCAGATTTGGTCACAACGAAAATGACTTCACAGATTGGAAAAAATTGCACAAATTTTGCTGAAACGCACCTGTGTCTAACATAATAGCGCCTGTGTTGTATAACCGTCTCTGTGAAGGGCAGAAACGTGTTTGTGTTTCCAGAATCAATAGTGCACTTTACAAAAATCTCAGAAGCATGTCTATGTTAAACAGAACCACATCTGTGTCAGGAAATCGCGTCTGTGTAGTATACAGGCGCGTCTGTGTAGTATACAGGCGCGTCTGTGTTTAGAATTGAAAAAAAAAAACTTTTACAATCCAGCAAACAAACACAGTCAGTTTTGGCATTCTTGAGCTTCCTAGGTCATTTCTCCAAGGTTTCATTTAGCATTAAACTTGTCTTTGGGTCTCACAAAGTCCATCATTGCTTTACACCTTACATTACATTCACATTTGTCTAAACTTGAGTCAAAAGGTCACTTGCTTGTCCTCACTACACTTTGTCAACACACTACATACAACAACATTTTGCTAAGTGGTCCCTCATCAAGGTCTATCACTTTTGGGTCTCATTTGGTCTTACTTAGATTCAAGGTCAACTTACCTCATCAGGAGAAACTATCCTCTCTTTGGAAGTCACACCTACTCTACTACATACATACTTGGTCTTACACTTTGGACATTGCAAGTACATTTCAGATTCATTTGCATTCCATCCAACCCTTGGTCTTCCATACTTTTTCCATTTTCATCTAGTCTCACACATCTCGGTCAATACCTAGTTCATGGTTGAAACCCGTCATCAAAAATCTAGGAGAGAAACTAAAGAGGCTCAAGACTCTGCAAACATGAGTTATTATGAGTATGACAATGATATCTTTTTCAATTCTGATCATACTACATTACCTGACATGGATGCCTATATAAACATTCCAAATGTTGAGAGCATGGACACTACAAATAACAATGATAATCACAATGATGATATGGACAACTTTTTCGTACATTCAGTAGATGTGGAAGAATCCATTATGGATCCCCGTTTCAATCAATTGGTTGAGGAAATAATGAGGAGGGATAGACAATACTTCTTACAAATGATGGCACAAAGTGGAGCCAAGATACCTCATGATTTTGACATGTCTCAAATAATGGAAAATCGACCTTTGCAACAAACTCACTCCAACATGGATCAAAGGAGGCCTAATAGTGGAGGCAATAGAGGACCACATATGGTGCCTAAATCACCATCATCTTTGTTTCAAAAACCAGAGGCCCCACATACACATGGTCAAGCATATGATACTCACCTTCACAGACCATTATGGAAGTCTTATGCAAAAAAATATGCTCAATCACATACCAATGCTAAGGATCAACCACCAAAGCAAATGGATATTCAAAGGCATGCTCAAAATTTGGACACAAGGAAACCCCATGTCAAATTTTGGGGCAACACATTAGAACATGACATGCCTGTAGAGTATGGTATACATGGACAAAGCAGATATTTTGTTCCTCAACATGAATCTATACCAAGTGGTCCATATATGTAGCATCATTATAGATCTCCTCCATATGAACATGTGTATGATCAATATCATCCATATATGCAGCATGCTCCTCCTCCAATTGGTGCCTCAAGCATAGGGTATGGTCCAAGAAGTCGATCTCCACCTAAGAGCAATTTGGAGCAACAAATCAGGGACTTACAAAAGAAAATGGAGGACATAAATACACCAAAGCCAACATACACAATGAGAGACATATGTCCCTATCTATTTGACAAAAGCATTCCAATGCCTCCATTTCCTACACACTTTGTGACACCTAAGTTTGATAAGTATAGAGGAAAAGGGGATCCTAAGGCACACATAAGACAGTTTTTCATAGGTTGCATTGAGGTAGCAGCAGAAGAGACATATTTGATGACATTATTCCCACAAAGACTAGGTGATCAAGCTATGGAATGGTTCTCCCAACTCCCACCTGGTATTAAGTCATGGGGTGATCTAGCAGAGATATTTATTCAACATTTCTCCTACAACATAGAGACAGACATATCAGTCACTACTTTGTGCAACACCAAGCAAAAAGATGGAGAGTCTTTTTCATCATTTTTACAAAGATGGAGGAATCTAGCTAGCAGATGCTCTTGTGAAATTCCACAAAAACAAATGGTAAAAATGTTCACCCAAAATGTTAACAAAGACATTGGCTATGATCTAAGGAAAGCTTGTTTGTCCACCTTCAAGGACATCATTGAAAAAGGCTTAGCGACAGAAAAGGTCCTAATTGAACAAGGAGTCATTAAGATATTCAAGGAAAACAAAGATGACTTTAAAGGAAAAGACAAGCCAAGATTTTGGAATAAAAACAAGAACACAGTCAATGATGGTTTTGTTGATGCCAATATAGTGTGACCCAAATTTGTTTTTTCGAGATCAAATCTGGTGAATACTCAAATGACTTCTAAATCACGAAGGAAGTACACTCCATTGGGAGAACCACTTGAGTCAGTTTTCAAAAAGCTAGTGGCAAACAAGGTAATCACAGTTCTAGATTTTCCTCCATATGAACCAAAGGTTAAACCAAATTGGTGGAATGATGATGAGTATTGTGAATTTCATAAGAGAAAGGGTCACTGGAAATTGTCATTGATTGAAGAACATCATACAAGATCTTATTGATAGAGGTGACATTGAGATTGAAGGACATTCCTCCAATCAAGAACAGGAGATGTTTAAGGAACCATTCCCAAAGCATGACAAGGGAAAAGCTAAAGCCACAAATGACCAAACCAACTATACCAGAGAATCTTATAACTATGATTCAACCATCAACCACATCTTGATGGACAATTATGTCTCTACCATTATCATCAAGGACAAAACCCTTGAGAATTCTACCCAGAGACCCAAGATCGTTCTAAAAGGCATTGGATCGTCTTCTGAACCTACCTTTGAATGTCATGTTACAACCCGCCGAGGTAAATTCACTTTGCAAGGTGCTCCAACTAAAAATACCACTTCTTCATCAACCAAACCTAAGTATGACCTTGTAGAACAGTTAGGGAAGACACCTGCGCTCATCTCCATCCTTGAGCTCTTACGCATATCCCCCACACATAAAGCTATTCTTGACAAAATCTTGAGAGACACTGTCATTCCTACTAATCTGAATGTGGACCAGTTTCAAGCCATGGTGGGATACCTTTCCATTCCACACTCGCTTACATTCACAGAAGCCGACAACACCTCCGTGAGCCAACCACATAATGCACCACTACACATTGAAGCCTTCATACACAAACATCGAATAAAACAAGTCCTGATAGATGGAGGAGCTAGTCTAAACATTTGTACATCGAGCACAATTAAACAATTGGGATATTTTGATAAAGCTGTGAATTCTATAAACAAAATTACCATCAAGGCATATGATGATGAAGAGCATTCATCCAAAGGCATGGTCACCTTACCTCTCAGAGTTGGGCCCATTACAAAGGATGTGGTTTTTCAGGTCCTTGATCTAGATCTCACATACAACATACTCTTGGGACATCCTTGGATTCATGAGATGAGTGCAATACCATCTACATATCATTGATGTATCAAGTTTCCACACAATGGAGTTGAAGTGACCATCAAAGCGGATTTAAATCCATTCATATATTGCAACAATCTGCAACCTCGATCAAAAATAACAATCCTAGTCAATCGCAAAGTTGTTCCTTCATTAGCATATGTGGATCCTGAATCCTTAAAAGCTTCTACATCCAAACAAGCAAAGCTAAAAGAAAAGTTCAAGATTAAAGACCTAGGATGTGGTGAGTATATATTTCATGTTGACCAACTCCCATTATCTCCTAAGGTATTCAGTCAACAAGAATAGTCTACAAACAAGTTGCAATGCCAAGGAATTGGGTATGAACCACCTAGTGTTGTGGCTACTAAGTCTGAATGCAAATCTCCTCTAGTGGTGCAAGCAACTCTTGATATCAATAGTCCTAAGAGTGGTTCCAACAAAGAATCTACTAAGCATATCGCCAGTCTTTTTGAGAGCTCACATAGACTTATCATTTCATCCACTCCTTCCATTTCCACTCCACTTCCAGACTTGGATCAACAAGAATTACAAAAGGCCTTACTCATTGGGGATCAAAAATCAAGCTTTCAAAAGAAAAATCTAAAAGTCAAAACTAAAGAAAAGTCCTTCAGTCCAAATCAAAATCAAAAGCTATTGGACTCTGCAAAAATCAAAGTCAAGGATAAAAATCCTATAAACCAAAAAGAGAAAGAGTTGATCTCCCCTAATATCAAAATAACTGGGGGCAAAAGTTCTAAAATTTTAAATCAAAAAGAATACTTGTTGATCCTAAGTCTCCATCATGCTATCCTACTTTCACTTCTTTTCACAATCATAAGCCTTCATAACTCATCCACTTGTTCCACACATCCATCCCCTTTTAGCGATACATCATGGACCTTTAATGGAGCTTCCTTGAAGGACTTTGTTATCAGGGATGCCCAAACTTCTTTAGGTGACATGCATATAGGCCTACGTAGTCCACACACTAGTAATTCTATCTCAGATCCTTTATCAAGGAAGATAGTCACTCAAGCTACACATCATTTAGTCAAGGAACAATGTAGTTACAATCATAAGGTGAAGCCTCACACATTTCAGGTGGGTGACTTGGTTCTCAGAGAAAATCCTAAAAATCAGCAAGACAGAGAGAAGAAGGGAAAGTTTGAACCAAATTGGCTTGGTCCTTACATCACTACAGCAGCATATGGATCTGGGGCATATCATCTCTCAACTACAGAAGGTGGACCTTTGGAGGATCCTATCAATAGCATACACCTTCGCAGGTTCTACACATAGCTCTTCAGAGTATCCTAATTTCAAAAATACAAAAAAATCAAAAAAAATCAAAAATACAAAAAAATTCAAAATACAAAAAAAATAAAAATCATAAAACATAAAAAATCGTTACTTGGTGAAAACCTAGCAAACAGACGCCTTGTGACACAAAAAACATTGAAAAATTGAAAAAAGTAAAGAAAACATTTCGTCCAATAGTGAAAACCACTTTGGTGGTGCCCTGGGCAAGTACCATGGTGAAAACTAGGTCACCAGTGCCATGTGTAGAGACATTGCTCCTCCCTCCTTCAAGATTCACTTTCATCCTTTCACTTTTCACACACTCACAACCAATTCATTCATAATAAACTTACCCATTCCCATCATGGCTTGTTATTGATCTACCCAAGATTGGTTAGCCATTCATAATAAACCTCCCTTTTCACCTCCCTTTCCATCCATAATAAATCAGATCCTATCTGTGGCTAAGGAAAATCCTACATCTAGTGATGGGTGTGGAACTGAGAACATCACATGTTTCAAGGAGTACAGTTTCTTCCAGCTTCCTTCAGTCTATCCGCGCACAATTCGCAATAAAGCAACATTTGCATCACAGATCCACAATAAAGTTCCATCTTCTCCACAATAAAGTATCAGTTTCATGGATTCAGTCAGTTTCAGATGAGACACAGTAGCAACAATGGGCTTCAACAAATCTAATCTTTCAATAGACTCAGACAACATATGGTTCAGTGCTATCTATCCTTTCTGTGAAAGTAAACATTGTGACCACAATCAAATAAGACTTATACAAGTGACAAGAGACACTAAATTTGAGGACTACAGTGGATGTTGGTGTCGAGTCTTGGTTTTCTTTTGATTTTATCTTTTGGTGACATGTCTTTTAGCTTTTCTAGGATGTCTCTGACTAGAGATTCTATCTTCAAGATGTCTTTGACTAGAAAAGCGAGGATGGGGTATCATCACCTATTTGTACTTGCTATCTATGGATTGTCTTTTAGTAATGCTATGACTTGTCCAAGGATATGAGGACACTGTGAGTCTAGTATGAACTGGGGCATTCTTTGTTTGTGACTGTCTTATCTCCATACAAATAGGTACAATGACTTTCTGGGTCGAGCATATGCCTCGATTGTCATAACCTACTTGCCATAATAAAGTTCAATGATGATAACGCACAAGAAACTCTTTCACTTTCATATCTTTTGTCTTTCATCCCCCTTTCTTGATTGACTTCCATCGTCTTCTCGAGTCTGTGTAGCCTGCTATCACATGACTGAGTATAATGACACACCAAAAATATTTGCATTTCATGTAGTTGCACCTGCATTACCACATATAAGCATTTCATACATACATAAAGATATCACAACTACATCACACGCTGCACACAACACATGTTAGCACATTTTATATTCTCATCATGTAAATAATTATTTGCATTATCATATTTATCTGCATTTCATACATTCACATTTGCATTTGCATAACATATTAAAAATATAAAAGAACAAAAAATATTGCATTGCATCATGTACATATTTGCATCCATGTCATAAGCATCACATAAAAACATCTCATCACATAGGTACGCATGCATATAGCTGTCGCAAAGATGAATCATCTCATATATATATAAAGTGTCATGATATAATGATGTCAAAAAATCATATGGCTACAATCACCCGAAGGTGTCTACATCATCATACAAAAATGGTACAATACTGCTACATAGGGAGCCCTCTACGGCTATGATGAACTCCCTCCCTCAGAGCCACCTAGCCTCGACAGAATCTGAACCCCTGAAGGACCCACCCCAGGATTATCCCTCCTGTCTCCTCTATCTGGTGGTGGTGGAGGACCCATAACCCCACCACTAGATGCCTATCTCCTCCGGCTCCCTCCCGTAGCTGTCGTTGTCCGCGATGGTCTAGGGAAGCTCCTTGCCCGCTGATCAGCTGGCACCATACCATAATAGAGATTCCACCAGTAACCAATCTCCTCCCCTGCCCGCAGAACATAGGCATATCTAGCCCCTGTGTCCTCTACCACCTGCCTCCCAACCCTCAATGTTGTCTCAGCCTCTATGTAGCGCTGAATGGCCTGATCCCTCTCCCGCTCAGTATCTCTAAGCCACCTCTTGAGCCTATCCCTCTCTCTCTCTAGCTCTTGGATCTCATCTGCCTATCCCTGGCAAATCTCCCTCAACTCTATCAGCTTATCCTACTCTACCTCAGCCCCCTGTGGCTCCTCCTGTACGGGTGCCTACCCCTATGCCTGTACTTGTACTAGTGCCTGTCCCTGTATCTATCCCTATACCTGCACCTGTCTGGGACCCTATGCTGCTGGCACCTATAGCAATAATCCACCGTGACCCATCACCACCTGAGCTTGCTTGTCCTCTCCACCCTCCCTCCGTGGTGCCACCCTCCTCTCTCCAACTGCCCCCCTCCTCCATTAGCCTCTACCTCCATCATCTCCATCATCATCACCATCCCCACCACCATCTCCATCTAGTATCTCTCCTGGATCCGTCAAGCGTGGGAATGGATGCTCGGCCTAGTATGTTGTGTACTCAGCATCCATACCGGCATCCTTATCTCTGGCCACATGTCCCAGGGTAGGGGCATCATCTCTACTAGCTGTGTAACAACTTGATCATATGATAATAAAGGCCCACACTATGCCTGATCTCTGACAGTCCGTGCATACATGCCTGAACCCCATGGCATCCACTGGATCCTGCCGAACTGCCTGCCCACCCTATCCACCAACTGCCTCTCTAGCACATAGGGCATCCGCTCAATCAGATACCTACTCTAGAAGGTGTATGGTAGCTCTACCGCATCATCCTCCCACTACTCACTTCCAAGGTATGGCCTCCATATGACCATATCAATGTCATCAATCACCCGCTGCCAATGCTCTAACCTACCAATCCGTGGCTGCGAAGTGATCATGTCATACAAGTGTACAAAACTATGTCTGTGACCTCTGCCCCTTAAATGTATCAGTCTCATCACTGGTAGATGCTCATAGGCCCACACCTATAACAATGTGACCCCACAGCCCAATCCCACTGATCCATGGTACACAAACTGATGCAGCTCATAATATAGGTGTGCTAGCACACACGGTCCCCAAGCATATCTGGTGTGCTATGTCACCAGTGTCTCTAATGCTCCTCCCCAGCCCATAGCCAACCCTCGCATCACTCTATCAGGACACAAGAACCCACTGATCGCTCCTCCTATCACTACTGGCAGCGCTAATCCTGTAACTGTCATGGTGTCCCAAGCCACATGTCCAGCCCTCATCTCCAATCCTGGGTCCTAGAACACTCATCTCAGGGCCTCCCTGTCTCCATCTTGATCATAGGGAATCAGCTCCCCGTTGATCGGTATCCTCAGGATCCTGTATACATCCTTTGGGGTGACTGTCATCTCACCCATCGACAAATGAAAAGTGCAAGTCTCTGAGTGCCATCTCTCAGCTAAAGCAATCAGCAGTCCCATGTTTGCCTGAAACTCAGGCACATACAGAATATGTCTCAGACCCATAGCTTTAATAGCCACTCGGTCCTCGAAGGTCAGCTCAGGTCACAATCTCTGCATCGACAGGAATCTCTCATGTGACTCCAACATAGGCAAATACTCCTGCAGTCAAGCAAATCAATCCTGTCAGTCATCGTGGCATTCAATGTTCATCACAAAATGCTAATTTTTATCTAAGTGCATCTGACTAACTATCCTAGTGACATTCACTTTTCATCACAAAGTGTTACTATCTATCCTTGTGACACTCACTGTTCATCACAAAGTGTTGCTATTTATCCTAGTAGTACTCCATGTTCATCACAAAGAAAAACATGTGTGACACTCACTGTTCATCACAAAGTGTTGCTCACATTTGCACTCACTATTTATCAAAAAGTGTTGCTCATATTTTAGTACTCCCTGTTCATCACAAAGTACTATATCTTGGTACTCACTATTCATCACAAAGTGCCTTGATCTATCCTATCCTAGGGCCTCTGCTTGAGTGAATCCTCTTGACTAGTTTCCTAATTAACAACGTATGTTCTATCATAGAACTGTCAATCCTAGCCCTATTTACAATCCTAGTCTTCCCTAGAGGACCTACTTGAATGTATCCTCTTAGCAGCTTATCCAATCAATAGCGTATGTTCATCACAGAATTGCTGATTTGACCTAGAAGACACAAATTCATATTTTTTGGACACAAACGCGCTTTCCTGACATAAACGTGCCTGTTTTACACAGACACACCTGAAACACACAGACATGCCTATGCTCTACACAGATGCACCTGGGTGACACAGACGTGCCTTTTTGGCATAGACGCGCCTACACATCACAGATGCGGCCGCATTTTGCACAGACACATTTTTCAACATAGACATGCCTGGCACAAACACAGGCGCGCCTCACGAGCATAGACGCGCCTGGCACCAACGCAAACGCGCCTGGGCATTTTTGACATTTTTTGGACCCTATTATAAGTGCATTTATTACCCTATCTAGCATGCATTAATGACAACAATAAATGTATCAAAGTACAAGAAGGTTTTGTGGTACTTACCGGCTCTCCTGCCTCTGCTAGCCTCTAGGATCGGTGAACGCGATCGAATCTATGAACAAAGGCCATCGCTACTGACTGTTGCTACTCTATTTTGCTCTGCACTCTGATCTCTTGGATGTGTGGATGACAATGAGGATGTATTTCCCTCATGGTCTATCTTATAGACTACCCTAGCCCTAGTCTCTTGTCTCAGTCTTTGTTATCTCATGACTTTGTCACTTTATCCAGTCAATCCATTCTATCTCATCTTTCTTATCGAGAGACTGTCTATGATCTTTCCAGACATTTTCATCCAATCTCTCGAGGGGGCATATCATTCCCATCTTGGGGCAACTCTGTATCAGTTCATCTTATCTTCTTTGAAACAACGTGATAAGCTGCATTGTCTCAAAGAGGGGCAAAATGTAGACACCCAAAATTGTCCAATCTAATTAAATAAATATTTTATTTATTTAATTATCTAAGCTTAATTCTTCTATTAACTAAATAAATCTTTATTTATTTCATTAATTCATTTATCCTCTTCTAGCCTTATTTCTCATTTAAATAAATACATTTATTTATTTAAATTATCCTTTTTCCTAAAATTAAATAAATATCTTATTTATTTAATTGATCCCACTCCTTCTATTAATTAAATAAATCTTTATTTATTTAATTAATTCATTAACCTTTTCTACCCATGACACATGTCATTCATCTCTTAATCCATACACTACCTACCCCTTTCATTATTTTATTATTTCTTTTACCTACCCTCTAATCATAGCCGACCTCCTTTTACACCTCTCAATCTTATCCCTCCATTTCATATAGTGTTTTCAATATAAGAGGATACTTCCTTCATTATCAAACCCTAATCAATTTTATATACTTGACTACAGTTGGCATATGCGATCCTTGACCACATTCTGTTCTTTGTTGAGCTCTTATGCACATAAAATCTGAGAGCAAATACGTCAAACAAGATCAATGGAGATAGGAAGAATGGAGATCCAAACCCTATTGGACATGTGATGGTATAATCTTTGTGATTTCATTTTATTTGCATTGTCTTAGGTATTCTTCATATGTTATGGTGGATCTTTGTTGTTGTTAGGCTAGGGTTTTGTGGTTGAATCTATTTAGTCTTTCAACATTGTTGTTATCCATTTTCACCATATACAGCTACAAATACAATGTCTTCACTTTCTTCATCTTTTGATTCCTCATCAGTGACACTTTCATCAATTGCTACAAAATAGTTTCTTCTATTTCCTCCTTTAAACTTATTGAACTTCTCTGGTTTGTCCTTATTATCACCACTAGGATAGTTTACAGCAATGTGTCCTATCCTATTGCAAGAAAAGAATTTCAAAGGGAGCTTACCTCTATATTTACGAATTCCCTTAGGAAGTCTCTTGGCAAGAAGAGCTTCAAATTCCATCAGGATCTCCTCATCATCCATTTCTCTGCTTTGTCTTGGTTCACAACTGGTACTTGCTTCTTTTCCTTTCTAGATGGTGCAGCAAATGCTCTAAAGGTTGATTCAGTCTTCTGAATACTACCATCATAATTATTTAGCTCATATGCAGTTAGCTTTGCAATGATGGAGTCTAGGGATATATTTGTCTTGTCTATAGACCTCAACTCCTTAATAGTAGCAACCCTTATTGCATAGACCGATAATAAGGATCTCAAGACTTTGCTAACAATAGTGGAATCATCTATTTTACCACCTGCACTCTTGATGTCTCCAACAATAGTTTTGATTCTTATTCCATATTGTTGAAGGGTCTCTCCTTCAACCATCTGCATGTCTTCAAACTTTCCCCTAAGGCTCTCTTCTTTAGCTTGTTTCACATGCTCATCACCACCATAGATATTCTCCACATCATCCCATACTTCTTTGGGATTATCTTTATCTTGAACATCAATAAACTCAATGTTAGATAGACTGTTGATTAGGGCTTCCATGACTTGTCCATTCTCCTGAATCTCTCTTTTTTGGTCATCGGTGAGAGTACCGGTAGGAATAATATAAGCATTCTCAACATAGCTCCAGTGTTGAGCACCCATGCTTCTGATGTAGATCTTCATTATGTCCTTCCATATCTTAAAGTTATCTTTGTTGAACTTTGGACCTTCCCTCTTCATCATTGGAGTAGGATCTTTTCCTCAACTGGTTAAGCTTACAACACAGAGGACCTCGAAGACACTCTAATACCAATTGATGAATAATGATGAACAGTAAGTACCAAATCGATACTGAGAGGGGGGGTGACTTAGTATAGATGAAAACTTTACCTCAACCAGTTTGACTGCAAAGACTACACTTAACTAGTAAACCGTAACACCGGTCTAAAACAGGGCACTACCAGTTACACACAGTAAGTGTATGAATAGCATAAACCGGTAAACACTTAGATCTCTACACAATCTAATATCTCATTTCCACTTCACTCTTATGCATAAACAGGTAATATATCTGTAGACACCTAAAAATGGTCAACGCTTGCAAAGTCATACTTTAACATTTGCGCATTGCCTCATTTTAGGTTTTTTGCGCCGCATTAACAATTCTCCTATGTCACGCACTTGGTTTTTATCATTTGCAAGCATCGAGTCATTCTTCTACATTCTTCATTCGTCTCGCTCTCAAATTTGGTCTTGTCGACAACACTATCCAATCATGATTTTAATCGATCTTATCCTATTGCATCAATGTGCGTGCTTATTTGTCATCATTTTGGACATCGTCAATCCTAATTAGGGTTTTGTCCTCCTGTCAATCTTGTGATCAATTTGTCATTGATCGTTGTCCTCTTATCAATCTTGTCCTCTGGCGATCGATTTATCATCAATCCTTATCATTTTCAATCTTGTCGTTTGATGATCGATTTGTCATCAATCGTTGTCATGTTCGATCTTGTCATTTTGCGATCAATTTGTCATTGATCATGGTCATTTTCAATATTGTCGTTTTGCAATCTATTTTGTCATCGATTCTTGTCCTCTTGTCAATCTTGTCATTTGGCGATCGATTTGTCATCGATTGTTGTTTGTCTCAATTATGTCAATTTGGATCAATTTGTCATTGTTCCTCGTCAATTGGTGTATTTATTAATCAAATCATTTATCACATTGGTCATTTATCAATCCAAAATCAAATCATGATCAAGTCAATTATCTTTCATCAAGACCTAATTCATCTTCTAGGGTTTCGTGATTTAATCATTTAACCTGGTTTGTCATTTCTTTCTCTAGGATTAATAAATTATTTATTTATCCTAAGTCTTCTCATTGCAATTAAATGTTCATTTAATTGGCTAATTATTCCTCTTTGTGAATTAATTAATAAATGATAAATTATTAATTAATTTACCTAATTTCTAATTTTCATCAAATTTCTTAATTCCTAAATTCCTCATTTTCTAATTTCTTAATTTTCTAATTCCTAATTTCAATTTCCTCCTATTTCTCTCCTAAATTCATGGAAATGACATAGAAATTTGTCATAATTTGTCATAATTGACAATCAATAAATCCTTGCATAGAAATTTGTCATAAATTGTCATAAATCTTTGCATAGAAATTTGTCATAAATTGTCATAAATCCTTGCATAGCAATTTGTCATAGACATGTCATAATTTTGCTATTCTTGATTTGAATTTCCATTCGAATCACTATCATGCTAATCTTGTCATCTCTCCAATTCTTTTATAAATTGGATGAATTTCTTCAATCTTGGCTAATAATGAGAATAATCCTTAATCAAACTATCGAATTTACGCTTCTAGTACTCTTGATCAAAAACCTCGTCTACTTGCTTTCAATTGTGTGTGCACTTGTAGGTGAGATCCACAACCAAAAGCCATTTGAAGAGGAAAGAAAAACAATGGAGCCACATGAAGGAGCATTCAAATCACATCTTTGGTTTGCATAATCTTTGCTTTTGAATGTCTTTATTTCATGTCTCTATTGAGTGTTGTTTAGGATAGATCATTGCAATGAATGCATTTGTGATTGAGCTATTATGTTTATACTTGTTTGTGATGATTTCCTATTTCCTAACATACATTAATTGGTGAACCCGATGTGAACACTAACCTTCTAACCTCTTTATGGTGTTTTGAGTGCTCTCAAGTTGATTTGCAGGCCAAAAAACCCAAAAACAGGGTCGTGCAGGGTTTTCTGGAGACTTCTGCACCTGTGTCCTGCAACCTGCACCTGTGTTGAGCATTTTGTGCCTATGTTGAAGACATTCTGTGCTTGTGTCCTGCATTCTGCACCTGTGTCATGGGTTTTGCACCTGTGTGAAGTCCAGAACAGGGGTAAAAATGCAGTGTTTTATTTGAAATTTGTTTAGTTTTTGCATTCTATTTTCTGTGCTTTGGATTTTGGTACTAATTATCTGTGCAGAATCTTGGCATACACATGGAAAAGACAATAAATCAAACTACTAACATGTGTTATGCAGAATCGATAGCCAAAGACAACAAATCAAACTTCTAACTCGAGTTTTTGCAGGTTGCCTTGGAGAAACAACCAAACTTTGTGTTTGTGTTTTTTAATTAGGCACTTAGTGATTTTTAAATAGGTTGGAATGAATGTGTTTGTGCTTTGATTGTTGAGTGTGACATTGGAGTAGGAGAGTATGCTCTCATCCTTCTTAGGGTGATCAGAAATCCAGATCTTCGATACCATACTCATGTCTTTGATTGTTTGTCTCCTTTAGAGGGCCTGCCTTCCCGACCACTTTGCTTTTGCAAGCAAGTGATAATCGTGAGAAGGGAATGACCCAAAGTGAGTACGGCTATAATTCCTTGGCATTCTAACTCACTATAAAAAAATACCCCGATGAGCGAAAGCTTTGAAGGAAGTATTACGTGGGAATTGCAGTTACTTGGGAAGTGATGACCCTTGGACTCTTTTTCATATCAACATCTAAGTAGGGCCTTTTGGTCTAAATCATGCTTGCGCAACTACATTTGTTTGGTATCTTGATGGGCTTAATGTCTCAATCACGCTTGCGTGACATCAAGGAGTAATGCTTAATAGAAATCCTTACTAAACACCTTGTATTTAGAGGCCAAAAACCCTTCTAGTTGCTTGAGAAGGACAAATTCGGATACTTGGAAGAGATAGTAAGTTTTCCATGGGGAGATTTCCATGGGGACTGATGCTTGGCTGCCCTGAGAAGTGAGTGCCGTGGAGGGGAGCCCGTGGGGTCAAGCATCTATGTATTCTCCTTGAATCCCATAATGAGTCTACCTCTCAAGTACCTAATGTCTTTGCCTACCATAAGAAATAAGGAAATGAGCATGATTGTCTTGAGTCTAAGTTGTAATATCTTGTCTTCTTTTCTTGTCAAAAGTTGAATTACATCTCATTTCAAAAGCAAGACAAATTGATTCAAAACAAGGTTAAACATAAGAGACATTCATCCAACAAAAGTTCAACAAGGTTCAAAATACACCTTCAAACATTGTTGTCAAATATTGTTCATAATCTTATCTCAACAAGCATGTCACTTACATTTAAGTTCATCTTAGGTTGCATTTTGCAAAAGTCATTGTCAAGTACCAAGGTTAGGTGTCACCTAAGTCATATTCCTTTGCATATCAATAAGAGTCATCCATTTGCATATGTCCTCTTGCATCAAAGTCATATCATTGTCATTCATTCATATTTGCATACCCTAGGTCTCTTCATTAAGCTTAGGTCATTATCATATCATATTAAGGTCACTTGCATAGTAATGTCCTTTTGCATATAGTGCCAAAATTAGGTTTTGTCATACTTGAGTAATCCTAATCTTTGATAAACCCTAAGTCATTGTTAAGAAGTCTAGACCTTATCAAATCTTTTGTCCTTTTGTCATCAATATCATTTGGTCAAACCTAGCTTAGTATCCAAGCATATAGGGGAGACTTTGTCATTTGTCCTTTTGTCACTTGGTCCTTTTGTCCTTTGAGGTTTAGACATCATTTCAATTTCCTAAGGGTCTCTCTTTTAGATTTGCATTCAAAAGTTTGTCAAAATCTTGAAAAACAACCAAAAACATAGGTTGCACTCTTGCCATAGATGGCATTTTCATCTATTTAGTTTGCATTTAGTTGCATATCATATATTGCCCTTGAAAAATTCCAAAAATATTGCATTTTCATAGTGACATGTCTATTGAAACAAGGTTCCAAGCACCAATGATACAACAAAATTTGACATATAAACCGACAATGCAACCACAATTCTATCCAACCCAACAACAAAGCAACATTGATCAAACTTTTTATGATGAAACAAGTCTCCAAATACAAAAGCTAGAGGAGAAACTAGCTCAAGAAGAGGAGATATTGGAACAAAGAGTGAAAAACATTGAGAAGAATAGATCACAAATGTCCAAAATGTTTCAAAAATTTCCAGGTCAAAATCTAAAGATTGAGCCAATTGATGTAAGGTCTCTTATCGAACGATCAGACATACCAGCTCTCCTCTCCCAAATAGAGATGATGAAACAATTTCAAGAAAAGAGACAACATCAATTTCAACATTATGTGCCTCCACAACAAGAACAAGAAGGTGTTTACTATCAATCAGATTTTCAACCATCACAACCAATTGTCCAACATATGCAACCAACACAACCAATGGTCCAATTTCAACAATATGTCCAACCAACTATATAATGTCAACAAATGGTTCAACCAATGGTGGAATATCAATGTCAACAACAACAACCAAACATTCAAAAACAAAGGTTGCAGCACACACGAACCCAAGTTTCAAACATGTCGGAACAATTGAACCAAGTTCAATATCAAAACATGACATCAAACCAAAAACAAGTTCAAATTCCAGATCCAATCATGTCAAAACCTCGAAAGAAAGGTGGCTTTATTGCAATGCTCTTAAGGAAACTACCAAGTGAGTTCTTTGAGGAAGATCAAAATAATACAATTCTGTCTAGCAATGCCTCATCCCCCTGCAAACAAATTGACTCTCCAGTGGCATCTATCCCTACACCTCTAGAAGTTTCGCAGGAACCTTCCATATTGTCCTCATCAAACAATACCACCAAGGATGCAATTACCCAAGAGCTATCCATAATTGATTGCCACGATAATCCAATTCATGATGCACATCCTTGTCATGTTTCAGAAATACAAGACCCAATGCCACCATGCACTTTATTGCCATTACCTGTTTTAGAGGACCCCACTCAAAGTCCCTCTTCCTCATGTTCAAGCATTGATTCCTTGCCAGAATCCATCACAAATGTTCAAAGTGCATCTCCTTCATGCCAAAACATTAATCCCTTGTCAAAATCCTCCATGCATATCCAAAGTGCAACCCCATGTCAAGAGGATAATTTAGAGCATGAAGAAATGAGTCCTCAAGAAAATCAAGATCAAGATCCTGAAACCTTATCATCCCATCCAATTGTTGACCAAAACCCTATCTTCCCAGACATTCACGATGATTCCCCTATTCTTGTCCATCCTATCCAAAGTCCTATTGACACTCCATTCCCCAAGCAAGATCAAGATATCCCAGTCCATCCAATCCCAAATGATCCCATTCCATTTCATGAACACAATGTCCTTTCAAATCCCATTGACATTCCAGATATCCCTTCCATCCTTTCCGATGATCCCATTAAAAGTCATGAGAAAAGCACCTTTAAAGAGGATTCCAATGATCTTCCTCCTTGTCAAGATCAAATTATTCCTTCAGATCCTCCACAAGATCCACTTGTTCCTCCATCTCCTTGTCCTAATGCTTCATATCCACTCCAAGATCGCATTTCTTTTGATGATCCCATTATTTCTCCCATTCCATCTCTTGAAGAGCCTATCATTGAACCATGTCCACTACACAATCCTAGTCCCCCTCATGATCCTAATCTCCCTCATGATTATAATGTGTCAGTGCAAGATGTTCAGGAACCCTTGACATGCATAATGGGTTCTTCCACTTTGGTGAAATCCGATCCACTTCAAGAGCTCATTATTTCTCTCATATCATATCCACCTCATAATGGAATCGCATCTTCTTCCCAGAGAAAAGAGTATCCTACAAGTCAAGATATTCATAAAGGCAAAGGAGTAGATCTTCATAAGCAAGAATCCCTTCATGTTAAAGAAAATATTAAGGGTCATGTCTACACAACTCACTCTCAAGACGTTGGTATTCCTCCATCAAAATCCAAACATATCCCTTCCCCATCACACCTTCCATCCATTCTAGGTCCCTATATCCCTCCATCTCCTATGCAAGGTCAGCAAAGGCACACATCCTTGAGTAAATTTCGTCCAGCCAAAATGCCTCCATTTCATTCATATCCATCCATGCATTCCTTTCCCCCTCCAAGCAATTTGGATGCCAAGCATAAAAGTCATAAGTCTAGTAATCCACATGTATTCAAGGATCAACATGTCCAATATAATCGACATGTCAAAACAAAGAACAATATGATCTATAAAGAAAAAGAAATATCCAAAAGGCCACAGAGGCCCATTGAGCAAAATAAAGAAAAGTCAAAATATATATGGGTTCCTAAATCCCTTGTGCAAGCAATGCACTCCAAGGAACCACAAAAGCATGAAAAATCAAAAACCATGTGGATCCCTAAGCGGCTTCTTGAAGCACAAAAGCCTAAAGAAACACCAAAATTGGCATCCAAAATTGCTATTCCTCCATCCAAACTTTCCAAGTCTATTCCTCCATCACCTCCTTCTTCCATTTTGGGCCCTTATGTCCCAAAATCCCAAGCTATTCCTCCATCCAAATCTCACAATCTGAGATTCATTTTTCCTCCATCAATCCACCATCCCTCAAGGTGTGTGCCAATGTTGATCTTGCCTTCATTTCCATCCACTAAATCCCAATTCTTCCAATACCCTATCCATTATCCAATGCATATTTTTCATCCTTCCATCCCTCTGGTCCAATCCCTTGCATAAATCCTTGCCTTAGTTTCATCTTATTTTCAATGTCCTTATCCTACCAACGTCTTTGAGCATACTTTTAAAGGTCATGGTCCATTTTTTTCAAGGCTACTATCCAAACAAAAAGACGCTTGAGTCCTTCTTCCATCCACTATCATGTGTCCATCTTCTATTGAAAAAGTCAAAAATAAAAAATTGAAAAAAAAAGAAAAAAAAAAAAAAGAAAGAAAAAAGTAAAGCAAAAATAATTCGTCCACTGGTGAAAACCTGGTAAACAGGTGCCTTGGGCAAGTACCGTGATGAAAACCTGGCAAACAGGCATCATGCGTAATCTATGAACTTCTTGCATACCACACTTGGAGGCAAGTTTCATCCTTCATTATCCTATCGAACCCCTGTCATTACCCTTCATGTCCTATCATCCCTCATATCCATTTCCTCTTTCCTCCTTTGATCTTGACAAGGCTGAGGATCTTCATGAGCATCATGCATCTTGTTTGCATCTTTCAGTCTATCATAGCTTCTGGTCATTTATCCATTTGCTTATTACAACTTTTCATCCATATTCCCTGTCTTATTGCAACTTTCTGCCACTATCCCTTAGCCAATCCCAACCTTCAGTCCATGTCCCTTATCCATTCTTGGTCTTGCTTATCCTATCCATATCTTATCACTATCCATACACTCTTTTTCATTCTTTGATCTTGATCTAACATAAGGATGCAAAATTTAAACATGGTTTCAAAAACCTCTTGATATGTCCCTCATGCCATGTCACTACTTTACATTGTCATATCTAGTCTCTTGTCCCATCACGCAATAGCCCTTGAAAATTGCATCTGTATTGTCTCCATGATAAAAGGCCTTTGTCTTCCCTCTATCCACCAACATTTTAGAAAGCCTATTTATTCACCTATCATATTCCTTGCCTTGCTAGACACTGGGGGCAAAAATCTCCAAAACATTTTAAAAATGTCCTGAAAAAAAATCTCAAAAAAAATTGAAAAATGTCCTGAAAATCTCCAAAAAATCAAATAATGTCCTAAAAAAATATCTAAAAAATTGAAAAACGTCCTGAAAAAAAATCATAAAAAATCAAATAAAGTCCTGAAAAAATTCTTAAAATTTCAAAAATGTCCTGAAAAAAAAATCATAAAAAATCAACTAAAGTCCTGAAAAAAAAGATCATAAAAATTGCAAAATGTCCTGAAAAAATCATTAAAAAAAAAAATCAAATAAAGTCCTGAAAAAATGAACAAAAACATTTCAAAACATTAAAATCCAAAAACATGCATTTTGTAATAAAGGATCTCTTTTTGTGCATAGACAGATCATTGAGCATCCATCCAACGACTCGCAATCAATCAAACACTGTGCTTTAATGAAATCATGCGTAAACAGATGAACTTTTCACTCAAACCAGACATTCAAACTGATCAACATTGTCATATCAATCAACCTCAAAATCATTTGTCCTTGTCTCTACTATCATGGGTCTTATACAGGGTGTGGTATACTTGAAACTAGACTATGTCTTGTCTTAGACGGGGTACCGCATGTCCTGAAACCAGACAGCATGATCGTCCTATCAACACTTTCAACTTTTGACAATGAAGATCAAGGAGTTTGTTTGATTTGTTGGAATTTGTGCATCTTATCTTTTTATTGATTTATCTTTGGCTTCGGTCATGTTCCTATGTTGCTCAATGATGTCACTAAGTGATTTAGAGTGACCGGGATGGATCATGGTCCCTTTTCTTTTTTGTGATTGTTGTTTGTCTGTGATGTGTCTATCTTTTGCAAAAAGGGGTTGCATTTCAGCTCTGGCCTTCAATGCCATGATGCTATGCATCCATTTGCTACATTAAAATAAAGGTTCTCACCTACAAAGTGCATTACTGAAAGCAAGTTTTCTTCATCTCTAACTGTTCTTTGTCTCATTTTCTTCTTACTAACATTTCTTCCATCAGTTCAGATAGTCAGTTCGGTCTAGTGCTCTGATTTCCTCGCACACATATGCTACATCCTGCATCCATTTGGTTAGTACATTTGCATTACATTAAGCACCATATCAAGCATTTTATCCATTTCATGTTTTCAATGCATCAAAAACACATAAACAAAAACATATCCATACATATTCCATAATGATACATAAACAGTGCATAAGTCATCCATACATGGAAAAATAACATAAGTCATAACATGTTGCATCCCATCATATCGATGCATATCATATCATATGTCACAATAATATCGGAGTACAAAATCGGACTGTCTGTCCTCGATATGGTCCGCAGGCTGACTATAAAATGTCAAACTACATAATGTCTACTGTCTATCTAAGGAGCACGTGCCTCTATCACTGGGTGCTCCCTCGGTCCTCCTCATCCTTGCAAGGTCTTGCGGATGATGTCCCTCCTGGTCCTGGCTATGGTGGTCTCATCGGTCCACTCACCCCCATGCTGCTCAATGACCTTCGAGAGCGTGCCCTACTCTCTGTCCTCGATCGTGCCCGATATGAAGGTGCTCTCTGCTCCGGTGGAACTGCACTCTCATATAGTGTCCTCCAATGGCATATCTCCTCTCCAGTCTCTACCAACATTTTTCCTAGCTCTCGTACACTGGCATCCCGAATCGACCCAATATACTCAGTGACTCTTTGTTCCTCTCATTGTGCCCGAGCAATTGCTGTATCTTGAGCCACTGTGAGTCTAGCTATCTCCGCTCTGAACTAATCATGCTCTCTCTCTAAAGTCTCAATGTGATCCTGCTGACTCGCTATGGTAGCCCTGAATATCTCCATTTCCTCTATCCTAGCTGTCTCTGGCTCTATGGGTATGTCATGTAATGCCTCCTGCTCCCCATCCTCATCTATGTCCTCATCATCCCCGCCCTCCTCATCCCCATCATCATCCTCATCCTCATCCCCGTCCTCATCCTCCTCATCCTCATCATCTCCCTCCTCCTCTCCTGTGAGTGGGAAGTCCTCCTGTCGCCTCAGTACTGGAATATCCGGATCTGTCAATGGCACTGGTCGTCATCGTGCAAACCATCTCTCATACTCATCTGTCATCCCAGCGTCTGCCACATCTGATCTCCACTCCCACTGTCTCTGTTGTAGCTGTGAGAAGTCCGCATATGCTATGTGTGGCTGAATCATACTCCCCCACTGACTCGTCTCTCTGTGCGATCAGGCAAAATGCGCAGTCCTCCGAGGTACATCCTGCCTCTCTCCAAACTATCGTCTGACTCTCTCTGGCAGGTACAACTCAATTACTCTCTGGCGATTCACTAGTCGCCCAATCAGGTACCTCTCTTATCTACAATATGGTAACTCCTCACTGTCATCTGACCATCCCGGACAATCACGATATGGCCTCCATATGAACTCTCTCAGTCGGTCTAGCTCATGTCGCCAGTACAATATTTATCCAAAAGGACCCTGTCTCAATGCTCCACCATAGCAATACACATATGGTCAGTGTGGTACTACCTGTCTATCTGTAATCGGTCGACATATGGCTATGTGCTCAAATGCCCATACCTGTAGTAATGTAACTCCACAACTCAAAGTCTGCACTCCCCGATATGCTATCTGATGCAGCTGAAAATAGAGCATAGCTAGTACACATGGTCCCCATGCGTACACCATCCCCTTTGTCGCCATCCGCTCCAGCACTCTTCCCCATCTAATAGGGAATCCATGTCCTCATCTGTCTCTCACTAGTAGACATACTATTACCACTGCTATCACCACGTATCGTCGATCATACTCTGATGCCATAGTCTCCCAGCCAATCTCCCTCTCGACGATATCCAACTCATCTGCGTCGCACTCAAACAATCTGCACAGTGCGTCTCTCCCTGTCACTGGGTCATACTGTATCATCTCTCCATGAATCGAAATGCGGAGGATACGCCATACATCCTCTAGTGTCACCATCGCCTCTCCAGTCGCCAGATGGAATGAGGAAGTCTCTAAATGCCATCACTCTGCCAATGCGGTAAGCAGTCCTGTGTTTTCCCTAATCTCAGGCATGAATGTGACATAGTATATCCCAAGTCCTGCTAAGGTATCTCTCTCTGTGCTCCTGAGTCTATGTCGTAGCATAAAGCAATCTGGTCGGTTTTCCCGTGTGATCAACGGATATTGTCGACTCTGCATCACAATTGGGGCAAAATTTTGTCAGTTTTAGGGTTTGCTCCTATGGGTTGCATTTCCTCTTTTTCATGTCTAATCAGGGTGTTTTTCATCTAATTTGACCTATCCTACCCTTGTCCCCTTTTTCCGGATCATTGGCATATCATTTTGACCAAAATTAGGGTTTGCATTGCACAGTTGCACCTGTGTAAGGTAACCTGCACCTATGTCAGGTAACCTGCGCCTGTGTCTCCCTACACAAGTGCAGAAGACCCTACACAAGCGCAGGATTCGCCCTACACAAGCGCAGGAGTCCTTTTTTGCATCCCCTGTGGGCCCCGCAATGTCCCGCAAGCAATCAAAATTCATGAAATTGAAAACATGGGTATTTAAGATCCATACCGCTGCTCTTGTGTCATCCAGTCATCTGAATGTACGTACATGTTCCCCGAGGTGATCCGCCATTGGAATGTTCGCCATCTCTCTGCAAGTGTTCTTGTCCAGAGCAACAAATTCTCCTCCTTGGCTAGTGCAAATGAGCACTTTTTCATTCTCTTGGCCTCATTTATAGATCTTTGTCAGTGCATAGATGGACATGCACCCTCTCCATCTTATGTTGGTCGTGGTCTTTTGCATCTTCAATTGGTTGTCCTTCATGCATCCGGTATCCGATTGTCAGTCCGTTCGATCCTATCCTTTTTATCGATCAATTGGCCTATTTTCTGCATGTTTCCGGCCAATTCCTCGAGGGGGCATGCATATATCATTGTTATTGTCTGGGGCATTTTCATTAAGTTCTTTGAAACAACGCTTAAAATCGCATTGTCTCAAAGCGGGGCAAAATGTAGACACCTACAAATGGTCAACGCTTGCGAAGTCATACTTTAACATTTGCGCATTGCCTCATTTTAGGTTTTTTGCGTCACATTAACATTTCTCCTATGTCATGCACTTGGTTTTTATCATTTGCGAGCATCGAGTCATTCTTCTACATTCTTCATTCATCTCGCTCTCAAATTTGGTCTTGTTGACAACACTATCCAATCATGATTTTAATCGATCTTATCCTATTGCATCAATGTGTGTGCTTATTTGTCATCATTTTGGACATCGTCAATCCTAATTAGGGTTTTGTCCTCCTATCAATCTTGCGATCAATTTGTCATTGATTGTTGTCCTCTTATCAATCTTGTCCTCTGGCGATCGATTTATCATCAATCCTTATCATTTTCAATCTTGTCGTTTGACGATCGATTTGTCATCAATCGTTGTCATGTTCGATCTTGTCATTTTGTGATCAATTTGTCATTGATCATGGTCATTTTCAATACTATCATTTTGCAATCTATTTTGTCATCGATTCTTGTCCTCTTGTCAATCTTGTCATTTGGCGATCGATTTGTCATCGATTGTTGTCTGTCTCAATTATGTCAATCTGGATCAATTCGTCATTGTTCCTCGTCAATTGGCGTATTTATTAATCAAATCATTTATCACATTGGTCATTTATCAATCCAAAATCAAATCATGATCAAGTCAATTATCTTTCATCAAGACCTAATTCATCTTCTAGGGTTTCGTGATTTAATCATTTAACCTGGTTTGTCATTTCTTTCTCTAGGATTAATAAATTATTTATTTATCCTAAGTCTTCTCATTGCAATTAAATGTTCATTTAATTGGCTAATTATTCCTCTTTGTGAATTAATTAATAAATGATAAATTATTAATTAATTTACCTAATTTCTAATTTTCATCAAATTTCTTAATTCCTAAATTCCTCATTTTCTAATTTCTTAATTTTCTAATTCCTAATTTCAATTTCCTCCTATTTCTCTCCTAAATTCATGGAAATGACATAGAAATTTGTCATAATTTGTCATAATTGACAATCAATAAATCCTTGCATAGAAATTTGTCATAAATTGTCATAAATCTTTGCATAGAAATTTGTCATAAATTGTCATAAATCCTTGCATAGCAATTTGTCATAGACATGTCATAATTTTGCTATTCTTGATTTAAATTTCCATTCGAATCACTATCATGTTAATCTTGTCATCTCTCCAATTCTTCTATAAATTGGATGAATTTCTTCAATCTTGGCTAATAATGAGAATAATCCTTAATCAGACTATCGAATTTATGCTTCTAGTACTCTTGATCAAAAACCCCGTCTACTTGCTTTCAATTGTGTGTGCACTTGTAGGTGAGATCCATAACCAAAAGTCATTTGAAGAGGAAAGAAGAACAATGGAGCCGCATGAAGGAGCATTCAAATCACATCTTTGGTTTGCATAATCTTTGCTTTTGAATGTCTTTATTTCATGTCTCTATTGAGTGTTGTTTAGGATAGATCATTGCAATGAATGCATTTGTGATTGAGCTATTATGTTTATACTTGTTTGTGATGATTTCCTATTTCCTAACGTACAATATCATTAGAAATATAATGACTGTCGGTTCAACATGCTTTACCACTTAACAAAAAATATTAAAGCATCACACATGACACACAGATTTTTTATGTGGAAACCCAACTAGGAAAAGCCACGGTGGGGATGAATACCCACAAGTTGTTCTTTGAACTCTTTTGAAGTCCGCTCTTTTAGGAGCCTAGTCCAGTTAAAGACTTTTATAATAGGTTTTGCTGGGATCCGATCCTGCTAGGGATCACCTGGTTAAGGAATGGCTAAATACCCAGTTAAAGGTTAGAACCCTGTTAAAGGTTACCTCACAAGAGGATTTGAAGAACTCATTGAATTGAGTCACCCTATTAAAGGATTTACACAAAATCCTGTTAAAGCTACCCGGTTAAGGGATTTTCCAACTGTTGAAATGGTTAGAAGTCAATAGGTAATACACTGATCTGATAACAGCACTCAATGCCAAGATAGATCCACTTTAGCTCCTTTTCTTCTGCAATCACACTCTGCAGGTATCAATACACTTCTCCAGTCTGGTAGAAATCAAGTATATCTTCACTTGGATACACACATAACATTTTCCAACAACTTCAAAATGAAAAACATCAATGACCTTATAGGAAATAGATATGTCGGTAGCATAAACCCTAAACCCTAAACATTTAGGTTTAACAATTTAGTCGGTTCAATCCTAACTGTTAATCACACTGTATTGAATACAACAATCTTGAATATATCTCAAGACATTCTCCAATGTTCATTCTTTGCTGCTTCAGGAAGCTGATAACCCATCACATGCTCTCCACCATTTACAGAGACTTTGCATATTCCTGAGGTAGATAGGATCAGTGTCCATGAAAGATCCTCAAGGAAATCCTTCACGCGCACAAGGTTGATGTGGCAACACTATCTGGTCTTCATTACAATGCTAACTCATCATAAGATGTCATCGGTTGAATCACACAAGCTATGCATCAACCGGAAACCCTGAAGCTAAGACTACCAACCGCTAGTCATGCCAAATGAAGCCCCGATACAAAACTTCCATATACCGGTTCTCATTCCAAAATATTGGTTCACCTTGAACAAACATATTGCTTCACTTTTTCACATGTACCGGTTTACATCATCATACTGGTCCTATTGTCGATTAGCTTACTACAATATACCGGTTCATACTTCAACATATTGACATCAATGACAACATACAATATCATCATGTCATCATGCTCTACACATATGCCAACATGGATGTATTCCATAGGGGGAGCATCAATTACAACATGTTGATACACAGCGAGAATCTGAAATTACATGTTCTACTTTAAATTTAGAATTATTGTCAAAGGGGGAGAAGAATTATGTGTTTGATTATGTGAACTAGTGACAAGATGATGACCGATAGAGCATGGTAAATACTTGGTATGTAAACTAGGATTCCTATTCACTAATCACAATAGCGAATTGAACCGATAATGGTATTTATGATATTGTTGATGTTATTGTTGTTAATATTATTTGTCTTGTAACTGGTAGGATGAACTTTGTGGAAGATGTTGTAAACCAGTATGTAAGTTTGTAAGTTGAATCAGTGTATGAGGTTAAACCCTTTCTATGTTATGTAACCGGTAAACCCTACCAGTTGTTTTTGTTAAACCCTAACTGATTAAAGTTTGTTGGTTTAAGATCTGATGTTGAGCAGTAATGATGGTGACACCTGTGGTCATTGTATGAAGATAATTTCAAGTTATTTTGGCATGTTTGATTGTCTAGGGAAGGAGAAAAGTGGAGTGCATCTAATGAATAGTGTGTGATGAGTTACAAGTCTAATGAAGTGGTAATCATGGAGCAGTTGGAATTTTTTTGATTAATGTGAAGGGATTGTTATGAAATCTAACGGTCATGCTTGTACTGACTTGTTTGTAATCTCAATGATGAGAATTAGGTTTTTATTGTGTTACCGACCTAATTGATTTGCATTTAAGGTCGATGAAGTTGTTTTATTTTGGTGTTGGCAAAAGTTTTCAAAAATTAGTTGAGTGTAAGGTTGCCTAACCAGAGAATGAATCTGCAGTTTGAGTAAAGGCAGATTGAAGCTTAAGAAGGATTTGATCAAGCAGATGTAGTTCTATTCAAACAAATCAAGAAAAACCTATTGTCTTCTAACAATCATAGCAGAATTGAAATCCTCTAACCGAGTAAGCTCTAACGAGCTTGGTTACTTCATAAATCCTCTAACAAGGTGATCCATTAGCTTGGATTCTCAAACCCTCTAACAAGGTTACTCCTAACAGGGTATTTTGCTTTTCATCAAGGCATTTTTGTAAATCCCTTAACTGGGTGATTCCTAACAGAATCAGTTCTTAATAGGACTTATTGTAAAAGCTTTAACAGACTTGACTCCTAATAGGTCGAACTTCAGAAGAGTTCAGATAGCTATACTTGTGAGTCTCATCTCACCACAGTTTTTACCTATTTGGTTTTCCATGTATAAATATTTGTGTCATGTGGTGAATGCTTTTGTTATGATTTTATTTGTTTATTTGATTCACTACTTAACTATTCAGATAAGGCATGTTAACTGGAAGCAATGAGAGATAAATATGTTGACATATGATTAAGCATTTTGATGTTTAAAAGATTGAAGTTGTTTACTATTAAATTGTCATAACAGTTAAACCGGTAATCTTATGAGATATTATCTTGATAGAGTTATTTTGTTGATAAGTTTTATCTTGAGTATTTGAGTTTGGGAGTTTGTATCAATTTTTCAATTTACTGATTCACCCGCCCTCACAGTAATCAACCAGATACTTATTTTTTCATCATATCATCAAAGTCCCTTGGTGAAAACCTCTATGACGCACCTTTGGACAAAGAAAAAGTAAAAACAAAGGATGTATCTTCTAGTTAAAAAATAGATTAGGCGCTAGAAGATGAGGGTCTTGACCTACCTACCACGGTTCCCTTGTATCAAGAGAAATCATCACTGCTGATCGTGATACCCTAAAAATGGTCACCTAAACCATGGGCCCCTAATCTCGACAACATCACCAAGGTCCTAACCAAAGGCAATTAAATCAATCTTGAGCACATAATTAATTTCTTCAATCATCAATGTCACATGGCAAATTAATCACTCAATATATATTAAATAATTTAGATCAATTATCCTATTTATTTAATTAAATATCCTAGCATATTTAATTAAATATCCTAGCATATTTAATTAATAAATAAATTTGTCATTTATCACAAAAAAAAAATTAAATTACAAAAAGAGATTTATCACAAAAAAGAAGAATTAATTTGAAAAATAAATCAAAACTGTCATAAATCTTCAAAAAAGGAAACAAATCAAGAAAGAGGAATTGGAAATTATGAGCACAAATCTTCAAAAAATGAAATAAATGAAAAAAGGAATAAATTTTCAAAAAAAAAAAAATTAAAAATTGAACAAAGAAATCAAATTGGAGATAATGTTGAAAAAACAAATTTAAAAATTGATAAATAATCTCAAAGAAAGCAATTAAAACAATTAAATATTAAAATTGAATGAAATAGAGAATAAATCAGTTTTTTTCTAATTTTATCTTAATTTTAGTTCAATTTCCTTTAAAACTTATAAAAGCAGCCAATCACATCAATTCACCTGGATTGTGCTTCCTCTTGGAAAATCTTGACCACTCATCATCATTTGATCTCAGCCTTTGGTTTTGTTTTGTTTTTCTATAAATTCAGGCTCTCATCTCCTATTCAAAGATCTTGGAGAATATATTGTTATTATGTTGTTTTTGCTCTAGGTTTATTAATAATTTGCATTGAGATATTTTCATATTAGTTATTTCATATTCATTAAATCATCTAGCTTAAATATTCATATATTTCTTAAATCATGTTAGATTAATCTTGCATATCTAGCTTAAATCTTCCATTCATTTAGCTCAATCTTATGCTCATATATTAAAAATCCTTTGTTTAGGTGTTGTCTAGTCACTAGATAGCTTAGCAATCTGAGAGCAATCTAAAATCGCATCTACTAGAAGGCAATAGGTTTCTTTGCAATGGTTTATTGCTCATTATCAATTATTGATTTACTAACCATGCATCTAATAACTTATTGAAGTGTTGTGTCTCACAGCTTCCAGATACTGATTCACTTTTCACACACACATTTTTGGTGCCCATCGTTGGGCTTGAACCCATGATTTATAATATTTCTAATGTTTCTTGAACAAATTTAATATTTGGTTTTTATAACTAATAAACATGGGTTAAATTCGCAAATAAAAATCTTTCTTTTTGCTTGTTCTTCTGTGACAGTCAAAAATGGTCCATGCTTGGAGGGCATAACTTTTTATTGAGCCATTGGATCAAAACCAATTTTTTATATGTTGTTGAAAACCAAGTTTTCTACATTTTCACTGAAGAGATTTTCCTAAGGATTTCTGGTTTGAAAGTTATGAATGACAGAGTGCAGTACTATCATTTTACTTATTCTTATGTGACAGTCAAACATGGTCTCTATTTGGAGGGCATAACTTTTTATTGAACTATTGGATCTAAACCAATTTTTTATATGTTGTTTAAAACCAAGTTTTTCACATTTTCACTGAAGAGATGTTCCTAAGGATTTCTGGTTTTAAAGTTATGAATGATAGAGTGCAGTACTATCATTTTACTTTTTCTTTTGTGACAACCAAAAATGGTCTTTGTTCGGAGGGCATAACTTTTTATTAAATCATTGGATCTAAATAAAAAATTTATATGTTGTTTCAAAATAATTTTTCCCACATATCCACTAAAGCGATTTTCCTAATTAATACTGGTTCAAAAGTTATAGATGATAGTGCAATAATATCAAAAATGTCATAACTAGGATAGTCATAAAAAATGGAAATTCTTGTTAGATTAGTTTAATTTACAGTTTGCGTGCTAGAATTTTCTTTTGATGATTTTTTTTAATGTTATTTTGGAATCTAATTTTGGGCTTTTAATGTTTGCAAGTTCTCTTGACAAATAATTCAATCATTAAACATACACTTGCCAAAGATTATAAACTTAAACTACTGATATCTTTGTTTTGCAAGTTGCCTGCGGAGATACAAACAAACATTCTATCTTCTTAATCTTTTTAGGAACACTTCAATTTTTGTAAGGGAAAGAACTTTGTTTTACGTGTTTTTAGGAGAAATCTAAAGTAGGAGAGTATTCTCTTGTCCATTTGGACAATCAGAAATCCAGACCTTGAGGTTTTTTCTATTAGAGTTTAAGATCTGTTGATACCTTTAGAGGGCCTGCCTCCCGAGAATCCCCTAAGGCTCGGTGACAGGGAACGGCCCAAGTGAGTCCGGCCAAAGCCAAGAATCCAAATCACTATAATAAAATGCTTCTAGGGTGAAAGTCCCAGGAGACGGAATAATCGGTGTTACTGCTTCGTTTATAAGGAGTGTCTCATGTTGAGCATCTTGTAGGGCCTTGCGGTCCAAATCATGCTTGTGTGACTACATGGTTTATCCTGTTGGGTTTTGTATCTAAATCACACTTGCATGACAGTCAGGTGGTCCTTTTGAATGGAACCCTTACTAAGCACTATAAGATAGAAGCTACCCAATTCACTTCCAAAAGGGGGATAATCTTTGTGCAAGAGAGATAGTAACTCTACCAAGACACTTGCCATATCATGTCCCCATTAGCATTTGGAGTCATCTAATATAGCATTGAGAATCCATTTCATGAGACTCAATAGCCATATTTTGATTAGCTATTGGGTGTGTACCTAAGTTAGCAAGCAAATATTTTCTTCTCTAAGCCAACTTTTGTAGGGTTAGCATGTTGTGATTGAATTATTATGTATCTTGCATTTTTTTTGTGTTTTCATCCCTAAAACTGAAACTAAAATGCTAAAAATGGAGAAAACAAATCAACAACTCAATGATAAACTGTTCGTGTCCAAAACTAGTCTCTGTCAAACATCAAAAACTTAGTCCTTATCAAAAACTAGTCTTTGTTAGTCATTGAAAATTTGTCTGTCAGAATCCCTTCTATGTCCAATCCTTTGTCGTACGAATATACATCACAGTCAGTAGATTATCATCTAAAGTGTGCCCAACTGTCGTAGGAAATCAGGCAGCAACTCGTACAAAAAACTATCTCTATCGTCTGGGAGATATTAAATTGTCATCTGGGTCATAAAACACTGTTGTACGAATTCTTGATTTTTTCATTCCAAAATAGTCAAACTTGCCTAAACTAGTCTACATCAAGCATAAAACTAGTTATCATCCTTCTGAGCATAAATGATCTTGATAGTGTACCCCTGTCATTCCGTTGCATGATTTTTTCGATCATCTCTCAACTAGTTCAAACAGCATCCTATCAAACCTAACTTAGATAACATCTTACACAGGATAGATCATTCATGAAACCAGACCAGATCTTAGTTACTTCACTCAATCACTACATTAAATGAACAACTAGCTACAATTTGATCTTGACTTCTGCAACACATCTAGCTCTTGGTCCCATCGATTGTAAATGTCTGTTCAAACTAGAAGTTCTCACAGCAAAACAGACAAAGGTAAAGGAGAATCATTTTCATAAAATGACAATCCATTGTTTGTAGAGGAACTCGGCCCAAATAAACTTTCACTATCACAAATACCAATTTATAACCTACCAATCTTTGATCAGACCCTATGTCCCACCATGTCTAGAGAAAGGCAAGAAATACAAGCAACTAAGCGAGATACTTATGACAACCTCAGCAATCATGCCACTGACAATGAGTCCTCATCAGAAGAATCCATAGTCTCTAAACCTTCAGAAACTAGCATAACTAAATGTCTAAATGATAATAATTTTCGAAAGATGATGAAAGTCATCATGGCTAGAGAAAAAGAATACTATTTTCTAGAACTAGTGAAGCAAGGTGCCAAACTTCCTATCAATTATAACATTGAAACCCTCATCACTAAGGAGGAAGAGATACCTTTAATCTTGGTAAACAAATTATTGTAAGCATTACAAACTGAGATCACAGAACTGAAAAACAAAGATAAATCATCAAAGCAATATTCTTTGGACACAATATGCCCATTTACATTTGATAAAAACCTTTACATGCCTCCATTTCACTCAAAAGTAGAGATGCCTATGTTTGATAAATATGATGGAAATGAAAATCCTCAAGACCATGTCAGAGAATTTTTCACTTTAGGTATGGAATTCATGCATGAACAAACATACCTCATGTGCCTTTTCCCAAGAATTTCAGGAGGGCAAGCCATGGAATGGTTTTCAAGCCTACCTATGGGAATCAAAACTTTTACGGAGTTAATACAATTGTTTCTACAGTTGTACTCCTATAACATTCATCATCCAGTGACTATGATTGAACTTTGCAACACTAAACAGAAAATAGGAGAACCTTTTCTTACCTTTCTTCAATGTTGGAGAAAGATGTTCTCTAGATATTCATGGCCCATTCTAGATTCTGAGAAAATGGATATCTTCGTCAATAACCCGGTCCCTGAATTGAAATATAGTATCCAAATGTAAGTGTATCCTTCATTCAAAAAAATGGTAGATAGTGCCATCAGAGTGGAATATGTGCTCATAAAGAAAGGAGATATATCACTTTGGAAAGAAACATCACAAGGTTCTAGTTCTAAAGAAAAGAACAAATACTAGAAATATGACAAAGATAACAACAAAAACATTGTTAATGACAGAGTGGTCGACATTGTTCAAGAAAAAGAAAAATCCACAATATTTAACCTAGCTAGTGGCACACAAGTACTCAAAGCAGTTGAAAACGCAGCGGAAAATCCTCCAAAAAAATCAAAATAATGGTTTAAAGAGAAACCTTGGCTTTCAAAGCCTAAGCGTGATTTTACTCCTCTAGATGAATCATATGAATCAGCTTTTAAAACTTTATTGGCAAATGATATAATAACATTGCTAGACAATTCTAGACCATATGATCTTGAAATTAAACCCATATGGTGGAGAGAAAATGAATACTATGACTACCATCAAAACAAGGGACATAACACAAACAACTACATGAAGCTCAGACATGAAATTCAAGATCTCATCGATGCTGGCAAAATCATTATTGGAAATCACATGACTAATGTTGATCATAAGGCTTTTAAAGATCCCTTACTAACTTATGAACAAGGTGATTCCTCAAAATCCAAGGGAGGTGCTAAATTCAATTATACCTACACTAACAACAACAACGTGATCAACATGATTGAATCTTCCCAATCTGAATATTGCAATGTGATCATAATCAAAGATAAACAAAATCAAGCACAAACTGCCAATGTTGTGACCCACACTCAAAAGAAGGTTACTCTCCAAGGAGCTAGTTCCTCAACCTCTGCTCAAACCTATCAACTCCTTCAAATAGTCAAATAGACACAATCATGGCCAAATCTAAATAGTAGGCTTCATCATCATCACCTAGTTATAGCATTGTCGAACAACTGAAAAGAACTAATGCTCAAATGTCCATTTTGGAACTGCTTAAGATCTCTTCTGCTCATTGAGAGATCCTAGACAAGGCTTTTCTCACTACTAGTGTCCCTAAATATTTAGACGTAAATCAATTCCAATCTATGGTGGGTCACCTGACTTCTCCTCATTACCTCACTTTATCTAAAGAAGATGATAACTCACTGGATCACCCGCGTAACCAGCCATTACACATCAAATCTATGATCCATAAACACTGAGTTAAATGTGTTTTGATAGATGGAGGTGTTGGGTTGAATAGTTGTACCTACAATCTATTGACACAACTGGGATTTTTCTAAAAATGTCATTGATCCAACAAAGAAAATAAAAATCAAAGCTTATAATGAAGAAGAAAGAACCTCTAAAGGTCTGGTACTATTACCAATCAGGGTAGGACCTATAGAAAGAGATGTCATATTTCAGGTCCTTGACCTTCCTCTTTCATACAACATCTTATTGGGAAGGCCATGGATTCACAAAATGAAGGCAGTACCCTCTACATATCATCAGTGCTTGAAATTTCCTTATAACGGAGTTGAAGTCAGTATTCATGTTGATACAAGCTATACCTATAATGCATTAACCCAGAGTGTTGATTCTTTTGTTCCTCATAATAGAGTAGCCTCTATAGCTAAAAGTTTGGAAATTTTAATGAAATATTTAGAGAAGAAGTTGAAAATCACAAATACTAGCATGGATGGATACAAAATAGAACCATTACTTTCACTAATGTCTCTTCCTCCATCACCAAGACAGTTAGGAAAACCATCAGAGGATATGAAGCCACAAACTTCAACTCCAAATGTCATTTATGACCATCTCTTTATGCAGTCCTCTACTTCCCTTGTAGCTGAAATAGAAGAGGATGTTGTTTTCAAATGGCTTTTCAAAGAAGATAGTGCAAACAAAGAAATACAACATTGTGAGATTTCCCTGACACAATATGGTCCAGGCTATAATATGCTTCAACGCATGGGATATTCAAGTACCAGTCCTCTAGGAAAACATCAAGAAGGTATTGTTGAACCTATTCAGTTACAAACTAAGTCTACAAATGATAAAGCTAGACTGGGATATGATCCAAGAAAGTCATCAAATCAAAAATATACTTCTCACCATCAACCTAAGTGGAAGAAAGAGGTACTACCTTCAACATCACAGGAAATTAATACTCAACAAACTCAGGAAGAGGTGTGACGATGAACAAGAAGAATTGCCAACCTAGAGAGAGGAAGTAGATGGTAATCAAGTTCCGATTGTATCAACTATAACACTACAAGAAGTAGAAGTCTCAGAGGATATGAGAGAAGAAGTGGAAAGAATCAGAGAATTGTTTGCACGACTGAATATTTCGGTCACATATACTAGTAGATAGCAGGTAGATGATTCAAAAACTGATTCAAATGAATATGAATGGGGTCTAAATCATCTCTCAGATACATCTACTATAGAAATGCTTGAAGAATTTAGTGATATCACAGATGATACAAAAGAGCTAATACGCTTAAAACTACAAAAGGAAATAGAAGAAATCAGACTAAAAAGACAAGAAGACTATGGACAACAATTAAAGGAAGAAAAGACACAAGAAAATTCTTCACCTACTATATCTCCCTCTAATGAGATAGAACAAATCAAATATGGAACTACACATGAAGAATTAGAAGCTATAGAAGCAAGACCATTCATCAGTCTAGAGGAAGTTGAATGCGAAAGATGATGGGGATTAACAAAACCATCAAGGTTATGTCCACAGGGGTGTCAAATACAAATGATCAATGAACCAAATCATGAAGGAACTTGCAGAAACAAAGATATAGGTATTGATACTATACATACTTTTACTAAATCACTTGAAGATGAGTCATAAACTTCATCTTATGACTCGCATAACTCAGACAGAAGCTCTATCTATAACAACATCTATTCAACATCATATTATGACTACTATGTCATGAATGTTGAGATGTTGTCTACTGACCCTATTACTGTCACACCACAGTATGTAGTCCAGTTTGAAGTAGGGGATGATGCTAGGATTAGATCGATTAGATTAGGTCTAATAAATACTAACATGAACTTCTATAATCATGTTGTAACTCTTCCTAGTCTTGAGACACCTACGCAAGGTAGTGTTCTCGAACTCAACTGGTCAGTCCGAGGTTATGATGATAATATCGTGAACTGCCTTTGAACCTGTTCAAACTTTATCCTTGATACATCCCAAACTAATTGAATGTACTCTTTACAACCAACCTTCAAATATACCTACCTTCGACAATGACTACACATTAGCCTGCTACCTTAATGCAGTTGAACCAATGAACTCTTCCACCAATAAGCAAAGTGAGAACATGATTGAAATAGACATCAAGTATCTCAGTCACAAAAAAAAATAAAAAATAAGAGATGTGATGGCAAAAACCACATTGTGGCTGTGTCAAAATAAAGAATAGTAAAAATAAAGGACGTACCTAAGGGTGAAAATCTATCTGAGGCACCTGAGGGTGAGATACTTGATATGATGCCAAGTCACTTCCAAGAAAGGTCTTCAATATTGATTGAACCAACTCAACCAGTCAATATTGGAAGTCCAAAGATACCACATATCATTCATTTAGCTCAATCATTATCAGCAGAAGAGTTAAAAGATTTCAGCAACCCCTTTTCAGAAAAGAAGATGAACTTTGCATGGGCATAATCCGATATGCCAGGACTGGATCCTAATCTCATCATGCGTCATCTCTTTATTACACCAAGAGTTAAACAAGTCAAGCAAAAATTTCATAAGATGCATCCTCATGTGGCATTGCTAGTCAAGGTTGAGATAGACAAATTGCTAAAAGCTGGATTTATCAGAGCTATAGACTATGTAGAATGGATATCAAACATAGTACCTGTATCAAAGGCAGACAAATCTATTAGATTTTGCACAGACTTCAAGGATCTCAACAAAGCATGCCCGAAAGACAATTTTCCATTGCCCAACATTTATATGATAGTAGATATGATTGTTGGATATGAAATGCACTCATTAATCGATGGATTCTCTAGTTATAATCAGATCAAGATAGCTCCTAAGGATTAAGAAAAGATAGCCTTCACATGTGCATGGGGAATCTTCTGCTAGAATTTCATGCCATTTGGACTAAAGAATGTAGGAGCAACTTACCAAAGAGCGGTAATGACTATCTTCCATGATATGATGCACAAAAACATGAAAGATTATGTTGATGACACCCTAGTAAAAACCATGAAGAGATATACACATATTCAAGAGCTAGGCCTCATACTAGATAGAATGGAAAAATTCAAGCTCTGGATAAATCCTAAAAAGTGTGCATTTGGAGTAACATCAGGGAAATTGCTTGGTTACATAATTTCAAAGAAAGGAATTGAGGTTGATCCTGAAAAGGTCCAAGCCATAATGAAAATGCCTCTGCCCAATAATATCAGTCAAATGAGAAGTTTACAAGGACATCTTCAATAAATAAGGAGCTTTATATCTTAACTAGCAGACAAAGCTCAACCCTTCACAAAGGTATTAAGGAAAGGAGTTCAATACAATTGGGATGAACATTGTGAACAACATGTAAAACAAATCAAAGATTATATTCCTAATCCACCCATATTTATGCCACTAATTCAAGGTAAACCATTGATTCTATACATATCAGCTACAGATACTTCACTTGGGGCACTTGTGGCACAACAAGATGAGAATAAAAAGGAAAGAGCCATATATTATATCAGCAGAACATTGGTGTCTTATGAAATGAACTATACAATCATAGAAAAGGTGTGTTTGGCATTTGTCTTTTAATTACAAAAATTAAGACACTACATGTTAGTTAGCACACTCTATTAAGGTGGTGGCTAAGATTGATCCACTCAAATATCTTCTCAGCAAAGCAACGCTAACAAGAAGACTGGCTAAATGGGTCATGGTTCTTATGGAATTTGATATTGAATATGTAGAACGTAAAGCCATCAAAGGACAAGTTATTGCAGACCAACTTCTTGATGCTCCACTTGAAGATAGTCAACCTCTACATATAGAATTTTTGGATGAATCAATCATGCACCTTACTCAACGATCATGGAATATGTTCTTGTTGGCATTTTGATGATGTTTTGATTGTCATTGATGGACACAGACTTTCTTGATGTATGAGTTATGACTCAACTGGTAATTGTTCCAACTGGTATTGTGTATTGTGTAATGTATAGTCTTAGACTATCGATATTTTGCAGAAGATGTTTACCAGTCACAGATTGACTAAAGAGCTCAAGCGATATGGAGACCCCAAGTGGTTCAAGGAGATCAAGCGGTACGAAGGACCCAAGTGGTAGTTAACTTTTGATCAGAACACTATGTTCTACCAGTCTTCATTTTTGACAACCGGTAATTAGTATATTGTATTAACCGGTATTACTCTATGATGAGTTATCATCCACCAACTCTTTGGCGGTGATTTTATGTCGTGTACCAAATGTGTCTAGATGCACTGAACCTAGGCACTTTTAGTCTAATCCTATTGGACCGACATGAAATCAATTTCAATTATAAGGACATCATGTCTAGGGCTTGCATGCATGATGTATGATGTATGAGAGATAGAATAGAAAAGGTTATGTGTGATCTTTGCAGAAAAGATTAAGTCTGTGTGAAGAGATAAAGTGTGGAGATATTGAAGACTGAAGTAATTCTGAAATACATTAACAATGAGCTATCAAGGATCTAATTAAGCAGTCGCTGCTATTAGCTAGATCACTCACTTGTTGATTACTCACATCTTCGACAAGGTTGAAACCCTTAACCGGGTAGGCCTAGCAAAGCCTTTGTAAATCCTCTAACAAGGTGGTTCACAACTATGGATCTAAAATCCTCTGACAAGGTAGTCTTTAATAGGACTTATCTCCTAACAAAGATCTAGATTCCTAATAGGATATGTTCTAGTGAAGAACATTGTATGACCTTAACCGGTCTGACCTTAACCAGTCTAGTTTCTATTCTACAGATAGTTACTTGTGATTTTATGCTCACCGTGGTTTTTCCCATTTGGGTTTCCATGTCAAATATCTTGTGTTATGGTGATTTTGCTCTTGTGGGTGAATGCTTTGTTTTCTATTTGGTTTGCATTTATCTTAATTGGTTTATTAGTGAATCTATTGTACCAGTTATCTTCTAAACTATTTAAAAGTTTGTTTACAGTATTTTTTGCTATACTAATTCACCCCCCCCTCTTAGTATTCACCAGTTCTTTGATGGGTCTTTCACTCAACATGGTTTTGGTGTCAGAATACTTTTTATTACTCCTCAAAAATATTTAATCCCAAAAGCTTACAAGATTCTCTTCCCTTGCACAAACAACATTGCAAAATATGAAGATTTGGTAAACGGGATCAAGCTAGCCATCGAGTGGAAGATTGTTGAATTACACATCTATGGAGATTCTCAACTCATCATCAACCAAATCAATAATCTATATCAGACTAGAGATGAGAAACTAATGCCTTATAAGAGAATGGTGGATGATCTCAAGAAATACTTTACCTTTGTATCATTTCAGCAGATCCCCAAATCGGCAAATAGAGCAGCGAATGCAATGGCCACCTTGGCATCTATACCACAACTACAGGAATCTATTTTTCACTTTGAATTCTTGGTGGAAGAGTTACATTATCTTGCCTATGATTCTCCTGAGTCCCAGATGATCTATTCTATTATTGGACATGAATCATCTCGCTACAGCCACATTTACTCTTACCTAGGTGACCAAGTTGTCCCTGCTCATCTTTCCCAAAATTAAAATAGGAACCTAATTTGAAATGCCTCGCAGTACGTCATCATTGCTAATGACCTATTTAGGTAAGGTTTAGATAGTACTTTTCTTAGATGTCTAGAAACTAAGGAGTCCCAATGCACATTATCTAAGGTTCATCAAGGTGTTTGTGGATCCCATTCAAACGGTCTAACTTTATCATAGAAACTACTAAGGGTTGGCTACTACTGGCTAGACATGGAGAAAGAGGCTATAAAATTTGCTAAAACCTATGAGAAGTGCCAGCTACATGGTAACCTTATACATGCTCCAGCAAGGGATCTCATACCCTTTGTTACACATTGGACCTTTCAACAATGGTTGTTTGATCTCATTGGCCAGATATATCCTACATCATCTAACAGACACAAGTTTATTATAACTGCCATGGAGTAGTTCACTAAATGGGTAGAAGTGGTTTTTCTCATCAAAGCAACCGGTAAACAAGTAGCTATGTTCATTCTTAATTATATCATCTGCAGGTATGGTATACCTTCATCCATTATAATTGACAATTTGAAACATAGCACTAGTCAGCCATATACTACCCTCAAGGTAATGGACAATCTGAAACATCTAACAAGAATCTATTGACTATCTTACACATAACAGTAAATAAATCTGGAAAGGATTGGTATTTGCGACTCAATCTTGCCCTGTGGGCTTATAGAACAAGTATTAGAACACCTACTGGGGCTACACCTTTTTCTTTGGTGTATGGGTCTGAAGAAATCTTACCTATTGAGGTGGAAATACCATCTTTAAGAGTTTATTTGCAAGGTGTTGTTACTGATGAAGACTATAGAATATCTAGATTGCAGGAACTTGAGTTGCTGGATTAACATCGACAAGTTGTGCTTGATCATCTAAGAGCATATCAAAAGAGAATGTCTAGAGGTTACAACAAAAAGGTTCGACAATGATAAATTCAGTATGGTGACCTTGTCCTGAGAGAAAATCCTAAGAATCAACAGTTTTGAGAAAACAAAGGGAAATTTGAACCCAACTGGCTGGGTCCCTACATCATTATTGTAGTCTTTGTCTCTGGTGCCTATCAACTCTCAACATCAGAAGGAGAATAGCTCCATGAACTGATCAACACCATCCACTTGAAGAAATTATTCACCTAAATATTCTCTGCTCCAGCAGACTATATACCTAAAAAGTCCTCAAGAAATCCTAAAAATTAGAAAAAATCCTGAAGAAATCCTAAAAAAATCCTAAAATGTCTTTAAAAAATCCTAAAATATCCTAAAAAAAAAATAAAAAGAGAAAAAAAATCTTTGTCAAGCAGGTGAAAACCTAGTAAACAGGCGCCTCTTGTACTCAAGCACTCCATCTGTCAATGCATAGTTGTCATTTCCCATTTTTATTCCTGCTTTCCTACATCTTTGCTTTCGCTTGTACATATATTTTAGTCACTTTCATGGCATCTTGGTTCTATTGAACCCTCCTGGCTTGAAACCGATCAAACATCCTAGTCTTAGGGTAATCTACTGATTAATTTACATGTCCTAAGAAGTATCAACCAAGTCACCTTTTTATCGGTAGTATCAGGTTATCCAATCTGAGTTAGTTACTTGTCTCCTAACTACTGCAGAGTTTTATCACTGAGTACACAAGCAAAACAAGGCTACTGAAAACAATCACTAAACTGTTTGAGATATGCATGAATTTTTTCTTTGTGTGTTATCTTTTGCATTGGTTTTTGATTATTATTCCCTCTGAATGACTCAAGGAAGTCTATCTTGACTAAGAGGAGCAAGGATTGGGAGCATAATACTTTTCTTTTTTTTATGCTTGTAGGAATGAATCTGGTGATCTGGAAACATCTAATTAGCTGGGTGTCTATGATAAGTACCTTCATATCTAGGTGAAATCACCACACATACCTTGACTCTACTTATTTGTATGCTAGAGGGAGGTTGACATCACTTGTTTGTTTGTTTTGAGGGAATTTCTTTAATGTGCAATCTAGATGCATGTGTAATCTATCCAAGTGAACGAACAAAGGTTCATTGCGGACAAGATAATTAATATAGCATATGAAAAGAAAGGAACTCTATTTCTCTTGCTTTGTTTGTAAACACTCAGTGATGAAAATTAAGAATTCCAAATCCAGTGACTAGGTTTAGGTTGCATCCATTCTAAATGTTATGCATTTCAAGTGATTTCAGAATGATAACAATGATCTCTTTATCTTTTGAATGAGAGTTTGAAGCATCATCATTTCTCAGCTAAGTGGTCTCTTTTTTTATCATCATTTCTTTGATCAAGTACTTGTGTATTGAGATGTTAGTTGCATACATAAGCATCTTATATAGATCCATACATTTCATTATTACTTATTTGCATTCATATTATTGCATGAAGAAAAATAAACATTTACATGACTCATTACTCATTTTCATCATTTATTTGTGTATGAAAAGAAACAAAAATAACATCCATACACACCTCCATAACATTCATCCATACTAAAAAGATATGCATACATATAGAATAAAGCATATAGAAAGACATCTCATAATCAATCAACACAAGTATGATGAAATCAAATCAAGAGATCATCTATAAAATTGATAATAATACATTGAAACCCTTAATTTTTCAACTTGCTCCGATGGACATAAAAATTGTACCCTAAACTAAATCGGTTGTCCTAAGTCCATTTTCGGGATCAAAATTGAAATCTGACATCAATTCTCTAGTCAAAATTTCACGATGTTGACCACTTAGCACTTTCATTCTCAAGTAAATTTTTGCTCAATTCTAAATCTCAATTCTCAAATCAACTGTGATTTTAATTATTCAACATTAATCTTTGTGCTCAAATAACTTATCATCACTCAAAAAAATTCTTGAAATCACTACGCAACCCTCGCTATCTTTTGATTTCTCTCCCGAGGGTGCATACTCACGACATCATCAACATCAATGATTATCAACCTCAAACTGAAGAATTTATTTCAAAATATTCAAGTCAAGCAGCTAATCTTTATCAAACATCAAACAAGACCTTATCGCTAGAGGCATCTCAGCTTCATCACTTCATATCAAGTTGATATTTCTTGATCATCTAAATCAAATCAATCTCTAGGGGCATATCAATTTCATCGCTTCAAATCAAGTTGATGTTGTCTTCATCTAAATTAGTCTCTTAACGTTAATCACTTTCATCGCTTTTCATCAAGCTGATTATTCATTTAAACTCAATCAAGGGTTTAAAGAGTATCTTTGATCACATGCTCAATCCAAGCAGGTTTTCAATTTCATCACATCGAATCAAGCTGGATAGTTTATCTTCGCTCATTCTATCTTGATCCATCAAGTTCAAGATTAATTTTATCTGCTCTCACTGTATCTAGTTCAATGAAGTTCTAGATCAGTAAGATTCACTTCTTGATCAATCAAATTCAATTTCGGTATGTTTTCTCTTCATCGGTCCTAGTTCAATCAAGTTCGGGATCAGTGTCGCTTTAATCAGCTCTGTTCAGTTTCATCGCTTCAAAACAAACTGAATACCTCACTCTTCATCTAGTTCATGATCAATCAAGTTCAAAACTGGTATCTCCTAGACATCAACTATTCTTTGAACCAACGTATTGCTCACACATTAATTCAAAGAGGGGCAAATGTAATACCCTAAAAATGGTCACCTAAACCATGGGCCCCTAATCTCGACAACATCACCAAGGTACTAACCAAAGGCAATTAAATCAATCTTGAGCACACAATTAATTTCTTCAATCATCAGTCACATGGAAAATTAATCACTCAAAATTAATTAAATATTTATTTAATTAATTAAATCATTCCAAGTAAATCATTTTGATCAATTATCCTATTTATTTAATTAAATATCCTAGCATATTTAATTAATAAATAAATTTGTCATTTATCACCAAAAAAAAGGAATTAATTTACAAAAAGAGATTTATCACAAAAAAGAGGAATTGATTTGAAAAATAAATAAAAATTGCCATAAATCTTCAAAAAAGGAAACAAATCAAAAAAGAGGAATTGGAAATTATGAGCACAAATATTCAAAAAAGGAAATAAGTCAAAAAATGAATTAATTGACAAAAAAAAAATTGAGAAAAGAAATCAAATTAGAGATAATCTTGAAAAAACAAATTAAAAATTGATAAATAATCTCAAAGAAAGCAATTAAAACAATTAAATATTAAAATTGAAAGAAATAGAGAATAAAACAATTTTTTCTGATTTTATCTTAATTTTAGTTCAATTTCCTTTAAAAGTAATAAAAGAAGCCAATCACATCAATTCACCTGGATTGTGCTTCCTCTTTTAAAATCTTGACTGCTCATCATCATTTGATCTCAGCCTTTGGTTTCTTTCTGAGTTTTCTATAAATTTAGGCTCTAATCTCCTATTCAAAGATCTTGGAGAATATATTGTTATTATGTTGTTTTTGCTCTAGGTTCATTAATAATTTGCATTGAGATATTTTCATATTAGTTATTTCATATTCATTAAATCATCTAGCTTAAATATTCATATATTGTTTAAATCATGTTAGATTAATCTTGCATATCTAACTTAAATCTTGCATTCATTTAGCTCAATCTTATGCTCATACAGATTAAAAATCCTTCGTTTAGGTGTTGTCTAGTAATTGGATAGCTTAGAAATCTGAGAGCAATCTAAACTCGCATCTACTAGAAGGAAATAGGTCACTTTGCAATGGTTTATTGTTCATTAATTATTATTGATTTACTAACCATTCATCTAATGACTTATTGTTGTGTCTCACAGCTTGCAGATACTGATTTACTTTTCACACACACAGTGATTAAAGAAACATATACCATCAACATAGGAATAAAAAAAACCCGAAACATGTGTGTGTGGCTAAGTCTCTCATAGATCAAGAAAAGCATAACATCATAAGCTTCCTCAAAGAGGGACAAATCAATTTTGCTTGGTCTTACATTGATATGATAGGCCTTGATCTAGAACTGGTAGTACACAACCTTGCAGTGAAACTAGATGTGAAACCAATAAAGAAAAAACTCCTCAAGATGCACCCATAAATTGTCCTACTATTCAGAGCAGAATTACAGAAGATGCTCGATGTCAGATTAATAAGACCTATTGATTATCCTAATTGGGTCTCAAACATTGTACTCATTGGCAAGCTTGATGAAGGCATACACATTTGTATAGATTTCAAAGATCTCAATAAAGCATGTCCTAAAGATGATTTCTCACTACCCAATATTGACATGATTGTTAATCTTGTAGCTGGGCATGAGATACTTTCCTTGATGGATGGCTTCTTTAGATACAATAAAATAAAGATTGTCAAGGAAGACCAACATAAAACAACTTTCACCACTCCATCGGGAATATTTTGCTATCATTGCATGTCTTTTGGGTTAAAGAATATAGGAGCCACTTATTAGATTGAAATGACTTCCATTTTTCATGACCTTATACATGACATCATGGAATACTCTGTGGAAAAACTCCTAGGAAAGTCTTAAGACATGAAAAAAACACATTCTTGTCTTGAGACACATCTTTGAAAGACTGGAAAAATACAAGTTACGACTTAACCCTAAGAAATGTGTCTTCAAGGTCACATATAGAAATATTGTGCCTCACAATGGAATTGAAGTAGATCCAACAAAAGTCAAAGCAATCATGGAAATGCCTCCCCCTAAGACACCTAGGTAGCTTTGCAGTCTACAGGGAAATCTTCAATCCATCTGTTGATTTATAGTGAAGATGAGGGAAATGATTCAAATTCCAACATCCATAATGGAGTTCCCAAAAATCACACACACATGCAAATACATATATCTAATCTAAAAACACATGCATGCAAACACAAAACTCATTACATTGCCCTCCTATTCCTCAAGATTTTTTATTTTAACAATATTGCTCTTAAAATATCATGCACAAAAGGCAATGAGGAAATAGAGATTTGAAAGATTCAAATACAAATGATATGAAAGCTAGAGAAATAAAAAGTGTGGGCTAACAATAATGCAAGGATGCAAAAGTGAACTAAATTACTAGATGAATGAAATACGAGGGGGTTGAGTTTAAATAGATGTCCTCAAGGGTAAATCCAATATCAAGACAAATGTGGGATAAACAACTGATTTGAAAATGAAGAGCATTTATCCCACATTCATTAGATGAGTGAAATGGATAGAGTGAGAGATGATAAATAGATGATGAAGTTGATATGTAGGAGATTTGGAAAACGGATTAATAATATAATATAGTAATGGATTTAAATGAATTAATGGAGAATAATACTAAATGGATTTTATTAATATATGATGAATGAAGATTACAAGATTATGAAGAATAATAATGAATAATATATTATGATATTTGTGCACCTGGTTTGTTGGGAGCCTGCAAGACAACAAGCAAACATCAAATGCACCCATGAAATATTACATCAAGAAATCTAAATGAATAAAACATGTTCATCAAGTCAAATTACTCAAAATCATCTTATGGTCCTCTATCTCCAAGGATCTTCAAGATTCAAGGTGGCCCTCACTTGGAAGAGTACCAAAGGGATTTTAATCAAATGTAAATTCAATTAAAAGGGTAATTAAATAAATAAGATTTATTCAATTAAATGGCTAGAGGGGATTTAATCAAACCTTAGTTTAGTTAATAGACTAGGCTAGAAGAAATGGATTTTAATCAAGTGTTTAATTTGATTAATAAGTTGATTGGAAGAATAAGGATACTAACTAAACCTTGGTCTAATTAATAGGTGAATAAATGATAGGAGCAAGTTTTAGGTATCTACATTTTGCCCCTCTTTGAAGCGACATGTGACCACATGTTGATTCAAAGAAAAATGCTCGATATGTCACCAGAATTCTTGATATGGTGTTCTCATCAAAATTGTCGATATGAAGCCCTGGATATAAAGAATTGATTTGATATGAAAAGTCGATATGAAGCTGGTGTTGATATGAGACTAATATAAAATTGAAGTCGATATGCCCCCTCGGGAGATAAATTGAGAAAAATTACGATACGATTTTTGGTGCAGTGTGGCAATGCACTATAATTTTTAAATTTTTGAATTTTTTTATTTTTTTATTTTTTAAATTTTTTTATTTTTTAGGAATTCATAAATTTTTTCGATTTTTTGGAATTTCAGAATTCTTCAATTTTTTTTTTTTTTAATTTTTTGATATTTATCTATTGATACATTTTATTAAAAAAGAATAGTGAAAAATAATGAAGAGTTAATATGGGCATAGCGCATACGTGGCCCACATGTCGACTGAAGCAGCAGAGTTGTCTGCGTCAGCATGGACTATATAAACCCTCGAGGGGCCCATTTCCACCTCATTTGTGCACTTGGCATTTGGAGATTGGATCTTTGAGAGGAGAGAAGAAATGGAACCCCCTACCACAAACATCGATTTGAGCGAGTTTGACATTATCAAAGGTCAACAGAGTACGACCCACCAATAAGGTCAAAATTCTAATCCCCTTTTATGAATTTTTAGCTAGATTTTAATGTTTTTAGGCTAGATTTTCCAAATTTTTCGTGTATGGTAGGGCATTTTCCATTTTTTACTTTTTTAAATCTTTTAGAGCATACATCGTACGGCGTAGTGCATGCATTTATTGAGTCGTACAACACATACATTCTAGTGCATTTATCGACTGTTCTAGCGAATTTATAATAGTTTTGAGTTTTTTGAAAATTTTGAAATTTGGGACACGTGTAAATTTGATTTTTAGGTTCATTAGGATATTTTGCACCTGTTTGATGCATTGATATGCGTCGATCGTGTCTGTTGAGATGTGCGATGTTGAAAAGTATGTGTAGAGTCGATATGAGTCAGGTTGATATGGTTTAAATTCTATATGGGTCAATGGTCAATACGATTCAAAGGTCGATATGGGTCAAATTGGTTGATATGGGTCAAATTGATCATCAATATGGGTCAAATTGGTCGATATGGGACAAAGGTTGATATGAGTCAAAGGTCAATATGAGTCAAAGGTTGATATGAGTCAACTGATTCGATATGGTTCAAAGTGATTGTTGATATGGGTCAAACTTGTCGATATGATTCTTGATTACGATATGAGACTTGATTTCGATATGAGACTTGATTTTGATATGAGACTTGATTTCAATATGATTCTTGATTTAGATATGAGACTTGATTTCAATATGATTCTTGATTTTGATATGAGACTTAATTTCGATATGAGACTTGATTTCAATATGATTCTTGATTTAGATATGAGACTTGATTTCAATATGATTCTTGATTTCGATATGAGACTTAATTTCGATATGATACTTGATTGTGATATGAAACTTGATTTTGATATATATGTTAAGTTGAACGCACTTAGTTGTCAAGAGTGCCTAGTTTGAAACTCTATGTGTGACATTGTGCTCGTCATCAATTTGATAGGTGCCCCTGTTTGATTGAAATTTGATGCTTGATTGCTTAGAATAGGTGAAACAATATGGTACTCATGTGTTGATATAGGTGGACCTAGTTATTATAAAGCTTTGGGAGAAATACCCGAAGACACTCTCCATGCACAGTCGACTGACAAATGATGATCGAGTGGTGCTCGAGGCGTGCAGAATGGTACATTTGTTTCTCATGCCTTCCTATTAGAAGAACATAGTTCTTTTGACATCCTTAGATGCACGATGGCATAGTGATCATAATACCTTTCACTTACCGACAGGAGAGAGTATAGTTACTCCTGAGGATGTCTATCAGATTCTATGGATTATGATCAAAGGCGAGCTAGTTGTTGTTGTCAATTGACACTCTATTGGTTAGGTTTCATTATGTTATCATTTATGGAAACATGATTTTCGGTTCTAGCTTCATATTGTGTACCAACAAGTACTTCACAAACTCTACACCGGAACTGGCACTGGCAAGATAGAAGATTTCTTTGATCACCGATAATGTAGGCCAACATGGTATAGTAAAGGTCATTGATATTAGAGGTCGACACTCTTGGATCCAACATCGGCAATTGTTTTAATGCTTATTCATTTATGTTATATGGCCGACATATAATATGATATTGTATATATCCTTGTAAGCTGACATAAGGCATAAATTTATATAGGGTATATAGGGGAGATTAATTAGAATATTTTGTAATAGGAAGAAGAATAAGAGAATAGGGATAGATATATGGAATGGATATATGGATGTAATATAATGTGAAATATATTAGATAGACTATTTATGTGAGGAATTTATTGTAAGAGTTATTCTGGTACTAAGGTTTAGAGTTTTAACTGGAATGGACAGAGCTTAAACCGGAACTGTATTCTAGCATAGGAGATGCTATATTAAGCAGTTCAATATTCTCTGGATTGTTGTCTAGATAGTTATGGAATCAGTGAGGCTCCTATTGTGATGATAAGTGTGCTCGAGGCTATAAGCCTTCCTGCAAGTGCAGGTCCATCATATATTGTAATATCTCTTCATATGGCCAATGAATTGATATTGTGGGTCACAAATCCCACTGTGGTTTTTCATCATTGAGGTTTTCCACATATAAATATGTGTGTTATGTTTCTCATTAATTTTTTTGGCTTATTGGTTGCATTACTTCTTTCAACTTTATTTACATCGGTATACCAGTTGGTGTATGTATGTTTTGTTAAGACTAAAATATTCTATTCTGGTTTAACATTGATTCACCCCCCCCCCTCCCCGCCCTCTCAGTGTTATTGGTTTCCAACAATTGGTATCAAATCCTTGTGCCTCAAAGGAAATTTAATAGCTTGAGGAAGATCTTGAAATCAGAATCATTGAATATGGCTTTGGAGAAGCACCTTGAGATGGCACTTCAAGATTGTGATGTTGAAAGATTGAAGAACTTAAAGCTACAATATGAGTTTGATTCTACTAAAGAATTCATTCTTATCCTACAAGAGAGACTATCATATGTTCAAGCTAGGAGAAAAGAACTTTGGCAAAATCAGGATGATGAAGATGCACTTAAAGAAATTTGTCTGAAATTGAGTCAGGAGAACATGGTTATGAAGAATAAAATGCAAACTATGACTATGAGGTTGTCCAAGAATATTGAGTACAGAAAGAAAAAGGAAGAAAATCTTGTTGTATCCCTGAAGAACAAATTTGAAGAATGCGGTAGTTTGACTCATGAAAATGAAATATTAAGGTCTAGTTTGGTATAATTTCATAGCAATGAGAAAGATATTGAGAGACAAATGACAGTACTAAGAGAAGACTTAATAGTTTCAAGTGAGTACAAAGAAAAATTCAAGATCAACTCAGCACAACTTGATGAGTTACTGAAGAGACAAAGGAAGATTGAAGATTCCAATGGACTTGGATTTGAGCAATGACAGAGTTTTGGTACTGCTAATGAACATCAAATCTATAAGGCACCGGTAAGGAAATTCGATGCTTATAAATTCAATGGTAGATGATTTGTTTGCAATAGATTTGGTCACATGGCTAGGCAATGTAGAAACGGAGCAAATCATAACCCTGATTCTACTCCCGGTAAATGTTCTGAATATAATAAAGTTGGTCATAAGACAGAAGATTGCAGAATGAATGTAAAATGCTATGCTTGTGGAAAATTTGGACATATGGCTAATTAGTGCAATTCAAGCAATTTCATCGGTTTTAGTAAGGCAATTCAAAAGAACAATGTTACATGTTATGCATGCAATGAAGTTGGACATATTGCTAAGTTCTACGAAACCAAAATCCACTAGTTGGCAATAAATGATCAAATGATAAAGGCAAAGAGAAGGTTAATGAAATCCGGCAAGATCATACATAGAGAAGGCTTAGAAAGACTGAAGAGAAATCATCAGATGGGAATGTCTCGGTTACCTATCCGAAAGAAGAGGTTGCTTCTGCACCAGTAGTGAGCTCATCCGGTAACTAAGGCAGATGCCTTAGGGGTAGGAAAATTTCATGGAAGATGATGCATATGCCCCTAGAGGAGATTTTGGAAGATGTTCTAGATATTGGAGAGGATTATCCAGCATTAATATATTCAGAATGAGATCCAGTATCATTCACCACCAATCATTTATGTCAAGAGAAAATTAGGGTTTTCTCGATGGATAAAAGGTCGATTACACTTCTTTATTATTCACCTAGAATTCAGAGTGATTTCAGAGTGATTCAGAGAAACTTAAGTGCAATCAGAAGCTATTTAGAGGTGATCAGATTTCATCTTGAGCGATCACACCGACATCTGGAAGAATTTGTTAGAGGTTTTCACTCGTAGAATTCTAAAGGTATTTTTATTGAATCATAAAATCAAAATCATCTTCTGCTCCTATTTTTGTTGCAAATCCAATTGTAGTAGAAGTTAAGGACTGCCCTAGGAAAATTTCCAAATGATATCCACATGTGGCTACCAAGGAAGATTCAATTGAAGCATTTTCTCACATCCCAAAGGGAGTGGTATATGTGGAAGATGTTAGGGCCTATATTCATTGTCATATAGAGGACTTAAGCACTTTAGAGATCAAGGGGATGTATATGAATGAACTGATTGGAGAATCTAGTAAAATCAAACTGGCATATAAACACATCGAATATCTAGGGTTCACTAATATTCTAGATATTCTAGAGTTCAAGGATGAGATTGTCAGATATGTACTAAGAAGAGTACATGGGGAATTCATATGGCTGGAACAACCCTACAAAATCACTAAGGAAGCCATATGAGCAATTACTATTTTGTCGTGAACAAGGAGAGATCTGAATAAGAAAGTATCAAATGACTTTGTAAGGAAGATCATCGGTGCTACATTAGGTAGGAGATTGATGAAGGTTAGCACCATCATCGACACCGACATCAAATTTGGAAGTATGATCATAGGCTAAAAGGTAACTCAGTATAACCAAAAAAATTCAATTTCAAGTTCATGTATTCTGGCCGCTTATAAAATGATGGGAGAAAATATCAAGTTAGATCTTTGTGACTATATGCTTGAGGAGTTATTGATAAATTTACAGAAGATTAAAGGTGAGAAGAAGGGCACCTTCTGGTATGGAAATCTATTAGTATGCTTAATGTTATACTTTTTGAATGATACCCCCAGTTCTGGAAGGAAGCAATGGGCTTTTGACATCCTAGTAGGAAGACACCTTAAGCAATCAATTACTACATTGGGAAGTCTTAGAGATGATAATGTATGGGGTTACTTAAAGGCTTTTCAAAAATCTTTGAAGACTAGAATAAGGATACCTAAACAAATAGTAGAGAAATACTCTACCAAAATTTGTTTCATGGTTAAGAAGGATGTGAATCTCATGGAGGTAGTCAAGCCCCAAAAGATTTGGATAGAGGAAATGGGATATGAGGTGGATGCATATGTGAAAATTCTACTTGATGCAGAAATTGATGAAGCAGAAAACCTTGTGGAGCAACACAACAAAAGACTTTTTAAGTTGAAACGGACTTCAACCGAAAGAAGAGGGAAAAACAAGAAGGTAAAGCAGGCAAGTTTGTAGAGGAAGCTTCTAAAGATATTAAGGAACTCATTGATCTTTTCCTATAGAAAGGGAGAAAGAGAAAGGATCTGGTAGCTCACATTGAACCTGTGACTACAGACTCACAATCCGAAGATGAGACACCATTAGCATTCAAAAGGGTTGTAAGGAAGAAACCGGAAGAACCTAAAGTGGAACCAAAGAAAAAACTAGTTAGGAAGGTTACCATCAAATTACTGGCACAGAAGCAGGCACCCAAGGCTACACCATTAGTTGCATCCGGTATTTCTAGAAGGAGGAAGAGTAGTGACACTAATCTGGCACTAGAGACTGGTAATGTATCAATTATTCCACCTAATACTTGTGCTAAAATTATTGATGAAATTACTAAGGATGGGATGCTGAATAATGTCAATTCTTATTATGATACATTTAAAGATGATGAATAGAGAGAGATAGAGAAATAAATTCTTCTACATTTAGATATCTATAAGAAGGCATTAATTGAAATAGAAAATCAAATAACAAAAGAGATATACAACATGTTAGATGCTAGAAGGTTATCTGCAATGCAAGAAGACAAACACATTAAGATGCAAGAAATTTTAGCTATATGTGTTGCTATAACTCCATATGAGATGGAGAAGATAATTGAGGCTATAGATAGAAAGGTTTTTAATAGCAAACATAAAATAACTAGCCTAATGTTAGGAAGGATGAATGAGATAATAAAGGAGACATAGAAGGGTTGGATAACATTTTTGGGAGAGAATAGAGGATTCTTCACTTCATCAGAGACAAATATTAATATTGTAGATACACCTCTTGAAGGGAAAGGTAAAGGAATCATGGGTACTCCACTCTCAGTTTTGAAGAATATCAAGATAGTGGGAATTGAGCCACCAATTAACACAAATGTACAAAAAAATACAGAGACATTGATTAATGCAAATAACATTGTACAGGATACTAACATTGAGGACACTTGTCCTCTGGATACTAATGTACAGGTTGAGGATATTGTTCCTAGAGAGGAACCGACAGTTGCACAGACTACACCAAGTGGCGAAGCCACTGGTGCAAGTGAGAAGGCAATAAAAGTTAAATCACCAAAGATAATAGAGGAATCTAGTGGGGAACCAGTTGCTGGCACATCATTATTGACAAATGATGCTTCTCTAGTGGAAAAGAAAAACATCACAGAGATGAGTCTAATAGAACTAATGATGATAGTTGCTCACAAATTGATGAAGGAGGAAACCACAGACAAAGGGATTATAGATCAATCCATAACTATTTTTCACATATTAGTCCCAGAATATAAGATTGAGAATGAAGCAAGCCCTTCTGGAAATCTTAAGATAATAATAGAGAACATCTCTAAATATTTTCAATCATTACAACAGATCTCTAACTGACATGCACTTGAGAAATTCACTTTGGATAAGAGAGTCACTTTTGATCAGATTATTGATAAAGAGAAGAAACAGATTGAGGAGAAACTAATTTTTATAGAAAATTCTTTGAAACAAGGTACTAATATATATAGGGTATGTTGCAATACAGAGATTGTTATAGCAAAAGTAGATGAAAAGATAAAAGAGGTACATGAAAAAATTGCTAATATTGCTAACTCTTTTGATGGACTAATTTCACTGACCATATCTATTGATGGAAAAATTTTGACTTTGGAGAACCAAATTTCTTCTCTTGAAAAGGAAAGAGATAAGATCATTCAGAGAGCCATAAGTCTCAGAGGTTTGGTGAGTCCAAGATTGGATTCACTTGTTGTACATAAGAGGGAATGCAAGGATATGCTTGGTAAGCCCACACTGGCAGAAGTTAATGAGAAAGAAACACTTGTATATTTACTGAGTGGACTCGTATCTATCTATGACACATTCAAAACAGGTTGAGATACTTATATAGAGATATTGGAGAAAGCTTACCCAAAAATCTTGAAGTTGGTCAAGCTCTGGTAAAACATTTTTGGAGGTATTTAGTGTACAGTTATTATTCTTTGACATTCTTTTTACCATTTTTGGGCATTGATGTCAAAGGGGGGGTAGTATACATGTGAAAAGGAATGAAGGGTTTCATACATTAGAGGGAGTTATAGAGGTTTTGGAATTTTGGAGTATTGGAGCATTTTGCATATTTAGCTCAGGGGGAGTAGGGCAAGATGAAACTGACAGTTGAAACTATGACCATATTTTCACATGAGTGTTGCCTTCAATGCTAAAGGGGGAGATTGTTGGCAATTGATAGTGTATTGGTTAGGTTTAATTATGTTGTCATTGATGGCAACATGATTTTGGGTTTTGGCTTCATATGGTGTACCGACAAGCACTTCACATAATCTACACCGGCATCGTCACCAACACCAGCAGGATAGAAGATTTCTTTGATCATCGGCAATGCAGATCGACATGGTATAGTAAAGGTCGTCAGTATTGGAGGCTGATACTCTTGGATCCAACATCAGCAACTGTTTTAATTCTTATTCATTTATGTTGTATGGCCGACATATAATATGATATTGTATATATCCTTGTAAGTCAACATAAGGCATAAATTTGTATAGGGTATATAGGGGAGATTATTAGAATATTTTGTAATAGGAATAGATATATGGAATGGATATATAGATGTAATGTAAAGAAAAATATATCAAATAGACTATCTATGTGAGGAATTTATTATAAGGGTTATTCTAGTACTAAGGTTTAGGGTTTTAACCAGAACAGATGGGGCTTAAATTGGAACTGTATTATGGCATAGGAGATGTTATATTAAGTAGCTCACTATTCTCTAGATTGTTGTCTGGATTGTTTTGTAGTCAGTGAGTGATGAGCAGTGTGCTCTAGGTTGTAAGTCTTCCTGCAAGTGCAGGCCCATTATATATTGTAATATCTCTTCATATGACCAGTGAATTGATATTGTGGGTCACAAATCCCACCGTGGTTTTTCCTTATTGAGGTTTTCCATGTATAAATTTGTGTGTTATGTTTCTCATTTATGTGTTTGGCTTATTGGTTTCATTACTTCTTTCAATTCTGTTTACACTTGTATACCAGTTGGTGTATGTATGTTTTATTAAGGCTAAAATCTTCTATTTTGGTATAACATTGATTCACCCCCCCCCCTCTCAATGTTATTGGTTTCTAACAATTGTATATGATGTAGAGGAGGCTGGAGGGATAGATGTACTATGGGATATTTTTGGTGATCTCCTCATTGCTGGTTACTTTGTGGGGTGGCAGGAGATGGTGGATAGACATGCCTCTCTTATGTTGTTTATAGTTGGATTGGTCGATGTTTACCTTCTACAAGATAGGAGATCACATGGATTTTCAGTTGGATGGGGCCATGTGCTTTGGTGGGTACGAGAGAGGACCCAATATGCATGGGGGATATGTTTTTTCCCCACCTATGTCACGAGCTACACCAATTAGTAAATGGAAAGGATCAGGGGTCCAGTTTAGCAGTAGGGTGCACATTGCTCCAGATTTGGGCTTAGGAGCATATAGCCATTTCATGCCCCATTGTACAGAGATCTTGACCAGTGGGGTACCCTTAACTTTATATGTATAGATAGGCAGCTTCCCAGCCTATGCTAGGGAAGCTAGAGTATTGGGGGTACATATTAGATGATATGGATGCAATGGTCTAGTGCCCATACTTTGATTGTGAGCCATGGTCAAAGAACACCACATAGGTCACAATGTTATTACAGAGCAGAAATACGATTAAGCGGATGCCCTTTGTGGTAGAGAGATTCTTGTTGTCCCAAGTATATCAATAGTTTGGTCTTCCATAGCTAATGCCATAGGGGACAACCATGTACATGAGGGTGTACAAGGAGAGAGAAGAGTGGGGGCCACCATTGGATTATGCTACAACTCATGTAGAGTTATATTCTCTTCCTTTCATTGTGTGGGATATGAGGCCAATAGTGATAGATGCGGCATGCACCAGGATTATTCCCTACAAATGGTGATTCATTAGTTCCTAAGATTGACATGGCTAGGAGAGTCGATACCACCTTTAGAGGAGATTGATGATGATGACAATGATGGTGATGATCGAGGACGACGAGGGGGCCAACGGGGCCGAGGTGTGGAGAGAGAAAGGAGAGGCCGACAGGGAGATCGGGGAGTAGTTCAGTGTAGAGGGAAGTTGGTTCGAGGTGGGGGTGGCAGTGGGGATGAGGTGGAGAGATTCGATGATGGATCAAATGAGGAGACAAAGTTAGAGGAGTTAGGTGGTGGGAGAGAGGATTGGACGACATGGGCTTTGATGAGGAGTATGTCTATCCCTTGGTACATTAGAGGAGGTTAGAGATGCCCTCGTCAGCCACAGGACAGGCGAGCTAATCACAACTACCGGCAACATAGGTCTCATAGGAACCATGGCCTCCCTTAGTTCAGATCATAATACCCTCACACCTGTAGCAGCCATAGATAGCAGGACTACAGTCCTCAGTGTAGAGACTTCAAATGTAGTTAGTACAGGCACAGGGATAGATATGATGGTTGCAGGCACAAGTAGAATAGTTGACCATTAAGAGGGATACAAAGATAGAGTGGCAAGGCTACATAGAGGAGACAATATAAACATTACAATAGGCAACTGCATAGGGTGTCATAGGGGACACTATCAGGAGTCTTATTGATCAGACAGAGCGGGTTGCATACTACAGGACTCTGTACTTTTAGGTTGTGCCTCTAGAGCGACATGCTACTAGTTCTCAGTGTGGGGGAACCCAAAGACGAGGAGGCAATGAGGTTATGATCGGTCCTAGGAGAGATCCTCCTAGTGGAAGTGCAAGTGTAGGTGCCATACAGTCAAATTCAGAAGACAAACACTCCTAGCCTCTTCCATGATGATGTTGTACCACTGATATATTTAATTGATCATTGTATCATTTATGATTCCCTTGAGATGTACACTATTGTATTTTGATTGATCTCTTTGATATGATACACATAAATTCATTGATAGATGTTGATGTCTCTTGATTCATAGACTTTGTTATTGATGTGAATCCAGGGACTTTGGACATTTATTATTTCACTGATGATCCATTCTGACTTATATCTTTGAATTTCCTTTGGATCGGCATGGGTCACACATGTGCATGGTGATATGATACTAGATATGTTTCTACATGTTATGGATGCCTTTATTTGATGAGCTATATGATATGCATGATCTATATGACTTTTTCTTTGATGATACAGATGATTGCCTATGTGATGTGTGTGATGATATGATGTCATGATATATCAAGTTTAACTATATGTTTTGCAAGTGATATGTTGAATGTGTCTTTTATTGTGCTGCTAAATGAAATGCATGTATGTACATGGATGAATATGTGAATGCATTTAACATACTTTTGTTCTTTTTGTATGTTGTTGATGATGTCTTTTATCATGCAAAATGTTTTTGATATGATATGAAAATGTTCATGTATGAATGTTGGCATTATACACTCAGATGAGAATGGTTGATGTTGTCATTGATGGCAACCAACTGGTAACAGGGTTCAACATGGTTCACGATTACACCGGAAACATACATCACCGATAGTCACAAGGTTTACTCACACCGGCATCCAATCTACACCGACAGCAGATCATACCGGCACTCTAAGCCGACTCCGAAATAACATTGTTTTGTATTGTAATTATATTTGTATAGCTGACATGATGTATTGTAAGGACTCATACATGTATGAGATCTTGTATGTCATTTTGGATAATGATTAGGCAATGTAATATGTGACGTATGAGATATTATAGGTTATGATACCAGATAGTTGTTTATGCACTTTGATATATCTATTTTGAGAGTGAATAAGAAGCAGAGCAGAGTGAAGACTATTTTGTGAAACCGTGATCATTTACTAGCATGGTTTTTGGTTATGGTATTAGATAGAGCTTAAATCAGTACTGAACCCAACATTGCAGATGCTATTTTGAAGCAGTACATTGTTATTGGATTTAGCCATCCAGTTGTAGTCAGTGGCACTCCATTTTGTTGTTGAGAAGTGAGCTCTAGGTTGTTGGCCTTCCTGCATGTGCAGACCCCTATTGTACTAAGTAATATTTATTCATATTGTCCAGTGAGTAAATATTGTGGGTCACAAATCCAACCAAGGTTTTTCCCTTATCAGGTTTCCTCACCAAAAATATATGTGTTATGGTGTGCATTGATGGTTATACTTTTGTTTTTCTTTACTACATTACTATTTGGTTACCAGTATATTAATTTAGGTTGTAAAGTTGCAAATAAGTTTAAATCTTTCATCTACTGGTTAGACACTAATTCACCCCCCCCTCTCAATGTCTTTGGGACTGACCTAGTATCTAACAATGAGATGATAATGATAATGATAATAATAATTATAGTGATAATGATAATGATAATGATAATGATAATGATAATGATAATGATAATGATAATGATAATGATAATGATAATGATAATGATATGAGATGTAATATGATAATGATAATGATATGAGATGTAATATGATAATGATAATGATATGAGATGTAGTATGATAATGATGATTATATAAGATGTATCTTGAAAATGAGATGTAATATGAGATATATCTTAAAAATGAGATGTAAAATGATAATGATAATGATATGAGATGTATCTTGATAATGATAATGATAATGATAATGATAATGATAATGATAATGATAATGATAATGATAATGATAATGATAATGATAATGATAATGATAATCAAAATGATATGTAAAATGATAATGATAATGATGATAATGATAATGATAATGATAATGATAATAATAATGATAATGATAATGATAATGATAATGGTAATGATAATGGTAATGGTAATGGTAATGGTAATGGTAATGGTAATGGTAATGGTAATAGTAATGATAATGATAATGATAATGATAATGATTGATAATGATAATGATAATGATAATGATAATGATAATGATAATGATAATGATAATGATAATGATAATGATAATGATCTTGAAAATGAGATGTAAAATGATAATGATAACGATAATGATATGAGATGTATCTTGAAAATGAGATGTAAATGATAAAGAGAATGCAATCTAAATGCAAATATAACATGATATGAAAATGCAATCTAAATGCAATCTTAACATGATAATGCACATTAAAATGATAATACACATGAAGATGCAACTAAATGTAGATTAAAATGATAATGCAACTAATGCAAGGCTTAATATGTTGGCAATTGACACTCATCCGGTAAGGGTTAATGGCATTTTGGGTTGTCATTAATGGAAAATCATCTCCATGTGTTGATATTCTTTATCAAGATTCATTAATTTATCATTTTTCTTTGACTAGGTTAACCGGTATTCACTACACTCAACTGGTATTCACTTTGCTTCACAACTGGTTAAGTCATCATCCCAGTAATGTGTATTCGGAACCTAGTTAAGGATTGGACCTAACTAAGTTATCTTGTGGCCCCAATAATTTCTTACTAGGATTTTTTAGTAATGTGTGAAGGCCAACATGGTCATCGAGATTAAGTATGAAATACCTTGTGATCCGGCAACCAACAGGATTATATTCTTCATTGAAGCTAACATGGTAAAAAGTTAGAAGGGTATTTAAGGAGATACTTTCAGCGATGGATTTAATAAGGTTTTGGAATGCAATTTTGGCTGTGAATCTTTTAGAGATTGATGATATGCTTTTTGGTCAGCGAAAAGAAACTTTTGTATGCAGTTTCACGTGCACAGTCTAAACCAGTAGCAAAATAGGGAAAAATAGAGCATCAGCAAAACTGAGATGCAGTGAGGGTTAACAAAGCTTAAACTGGAACTTTTCCAACATGGTTAGATGCATATTATAAGTTCATTTTTATTTGTAATCATCTTGTAAGACTATGTAAGTTAGTGAGATCTCTACTTGAGCAGTGAGCTCTAGGCAATTGGCCTAATTGCATGTGAAATATCCTCAATATAATTGTAGCATCATAAATTGTACGCACTTGCTAGGGTGGTACAATTTCACACCTAGTTTAGCACCCGCCTTAGTGCATTTTACATTTCACATTGCATTGCTCCTTTAGCACTTAATTAATCAAATTAATTAGGTCTGAAGGTCCTATTTCATCATCCTTCACATCATAAAGTCGGGCCCTTTTGTTAAAGTGTGCCCCTTTTCATTTTATTCCTCCAATACATCATCTAATCAAAAACCCTAATTAAGTCCTATTTCGAACTTGGGGGCTTGATTTCGGGGGTCAAAACATCTCGAAATCACCTGTAACTTCGGGATTCTCTCTAAAATCATCATATCTGGCGGCCCTGAAAGTTTGGTGAAAAGTTGTCGGGACCGTGGCGCCCGGAGTGCACACGGTCCCGGACATTTTTCCCAAAATTTTAGGAGCGCGATCCAATCATAAAATAAAGCTTAACCCCAAGAAATTGGTGGGATATTCAATCTCTAGGTCGGCCAAAAGATGAAATTGTGACCTAGGGTTTCATACATAAGAGCTCTCTTTCTTCATTTGAAAGGATCGGATTTTTGTTTCCAGGAACCTCATATGTAGCGAAAGAGCAGATCTTTGAAGACTTCAACATCTTACAACATCCCTCTATCAAGCATTTATCAATTCCATTCATCCATTTAGGGCTTGGAAGACATTGAAGAACAATAGGAGATTACCGACTGAAGATTGGCTTGTACCTCTCCCTTGAGGGTTGGGTATGATTTCATGTTGTTTTCATGTCTTTGTATAAGCTTCAATATCTCATTTATTCATGCTTTAGATCACTTTGCATCTTGATTTAGAGCATTTACATTATCATTTACAAGCAATTAGGGTTTACTTTCTAGGTTGCTCTAGTTTGCTTTCTTGCATTTTAGGACCTTGCACACGCACTAGGTCTGCACACACAATACATTTTACAAAACAACTTGGCTATTCATGGAGGTGGAAATCACCGAAGTGGGGGTTTGACTAAGGCAAAACCCTATATAGCCACCCATACACCCTTTTTCAGATATAAGTGCAGGTTTCGGGACTCGAACGACGCCGCAGGATACAGATCCGGAGAGAACAGGTCGAGATAGCACTCTGCATCAAATTGCAGAGCAAAAGACTAGGACAGGGGCGCTGGGCACCCTGGTCCTGCCAAGACAAGGGTGCTGGGCGCCCTGGTCCCTGGGATAGAGGCGCTGGGCGCCCTGGTCCTCCGGACAGACAACATTTTTGACAGTTTCCGACAGTGTTCCAGAGTGCAAAACAACAGTTTCCGGTGCAGTTTCAGGTACAGAATCAGGACAGTGGCACCTGCGCCCCCATCCTGAACATTTTCAGTCTGATTTTGACTCTGGGTAAACATTTGCATTCTTGTTTTATCCTTGTGTTTGCAGCTTTCCATTGTCTAGGTTCAATTCTGCAATCTTGTTGTTAGTTCATACTTGCATTTTAGGGTTAGGAATTGGACTTGCATAATCTTACCTTTCAATTACAACAAAGGAATAGAAACCCTAATAGGTAGCCCATGGCTCTCTCTTTCACAAAAAGAAGTAGCCAATTGTGCAATACCTCTAGGCTCTTTCATATTCCGTAATGTGTGACAAGAGGTAGGATTAGGGCATGATAACCTAGTCTCGCTTTTTCCCCCACACATTTTGGTGAACCCGACGTGAATCTATCATTGCTTCTTCTTGCATTGCATTTGTTAGATCTAGATCTATATTTAGTGTGTTTTCATTTCATTTTCATTAAAAAAAAAAAAAAAAGAGTGTGTTTCTTTACATTGTATGTTTAAATTTTATGCAACTTTTATTTCAGAATGTCAGACTTTTATTTGCAAAATGTTCATGCTTATGATGATTATTATGAGTATAGACAAGATGAATTAGATGAAGCTTTAGATGAGTTTTTGAACCCTAAAGATACCAAACCTTCATTTTACCAAAAACTCATAAACCCTGTTACTATGCCATTTCGTTGCGATGAGAAAGATAAGTTGAATGAGTCCTCTCAAGGGTACATTCCTATCAACTCTTCCACTAAATCTAGTAACATGGTTGTTTTCAACAATCCCCTCTATGAGGAGATGTCTCCTTTTGAATCAAAAGATAAACCCTTTAATAGATATGATCATGCTTTATTGGATGATGCTCTTGATAACTTTGTGGCTTTATCGAAATCTTTAAACAAGAACAAGACTTCTAAATTAGTTAACATGATAAACTTGAATGAGCATAAAAATCCTCTCTTTGAAGTCCAAGGAGCTTATCCTTCTCCCACCTTTCAAGTTCCTAAATCACCTCTCCTTACTGTCCAAGGAGGGTATGATCATGATTCCTTTCGTACTCTGAATAAACCAATCATCATTGTGCAAGGAAGAAAACCTATAAGTCCTTATAGTTATGCCAAGCAAATAACTAGAGAGAGTTATAATGCGGTTGCCCATACTTATCATACCAGAAATAATAGGCAGCCTAGTCCTCCTCTTGTTATCCCAGTTTCTCTTCCGAATCCTCAACCGATTCTTCCACAAGCTCCCCGTATTTTGCAAGTTCTTAGTAAGGAATATGATCTCATAGAACAACTTAAAGCTACCCCTGCTAAGATATCCCTTTGGGATTTGATTCAAACTTCTTCCGCTCATCATGGAATGTTACAAGATGCCTTGAAAGATTTAAATGTTCCTCCACCGAATACATCTAGTAATATAGCATCTTTGGTTAACTCTATGATGAATCCTAAAGCTCAAATTGTGTTTACCCAAGATGAGTTGCCTACTAGTGAAATCCAACAACAATATGATCCCTTGATGATTGTGGTTATCATGAAAGACACTGCTATAAGATGAACACTAGTGGATAATGGTTCTGGTCTCAATGTGTGTAGCATTAATCTTTTGCATAAGATGAATGTGGATACATCCTTAATTGAACCGGACTCTCGTCCTATTCGAGGCTTTGATAATGTGGCTAAAACTTCATTAGGTACTATCACCTTACCCATCACGGTGGGGCATGTTACTTTGCCTACACCTATCCATGTTATGTTGGGAAATCTAACGTACAACTTGCTACTAGGGAGACCTTGGATTCACAGTATGCAAGTTGTCCCCTCTACGTTGCATAGACAAGTTAAATTTATTTATAACAATAAGACATATACCTTGATAGGTGATACTAATTTTCAAGCTTGTTTGCAAACATCTACTTCCAAGGGGGTTTCTTCTAAGCCGTCCTCATCTAGTGATGACTCTTTAAATAAGATACCTATCGATGAATCCTCGCTCTCCGATGATCAAAATTCTTTGGATGAGTCTAGAGCTCTTGAAGAAGATTCTTCTCGACTTGAAACTACACATAAGAAGGATTTTGATCCTGGGAAGATCCTCAAAGAAGACGATTGCGGATCTCTTGATTTTAATCCCACCTTTGTAGGTGAATATAAGGTTCCTTCTAGAGATCTTAAAGTTGAAAAGAAGGAAGAAGCTAAAAATCAATCAATCTTACCCGAACCTATGAGTAATAATTTTGTGGCCACTTCTCAAACTTCTTCTCCTCACACCTCTAATTATGAAGAGTTTGATTCTTTGTCTTATGTAAAATCACCTTCTCTTCCTGAAATGGCTGATCGTTATGGTCGTGGTTTTTGCATTTTTGCTAAGCATGGGTATCATGGAAATGGTTGCGGTGCTCATGAACAAGGGATAAAAGTTCCTCTAGAGACTAATTTTCACAGTTATGCCTTTGGACTTGGCTATAATCCCTGCAAGCACACTAAAGCTTCTAAAAGACCATGCATTAGTGTTAATGTTATTTCTACATCTCTATTAATGCAACACCCTGAGTATATTGATGGGGATCCTTCGTGTGCTTGTGCTTTTGATGTTTTCCCTACTGATGATGCTTTAGCTGAATTTTTAGGAGCATATGACACTCTTCCTCGTTATCATCACAATAGGGGACTCCCTTATTGTTTGAACACTGAAGCCTACTTTGGAAAAGAGACGGATAATGATGAGATTGTGAAAGAATTCCCTTAGCTAAAGGATACTCCTCAACAAAGCAATCTTCTCATAAGTGACACCACTGATGTTAAGATGGACCCTTGCAATAAAGAGAAAGTTGTTAAAATTGGAAAATGTTTGGATGGAGAGGAACAAAAACAATATGAAGATTTATTGCATGAATTCCCCGAGATCTTTGCTTGGAAATACTCTGACATGCCTGGTATAGATCCTAAGATTGTTACTCATAACATTGTCTTAGTTCCTGATGCTAAGCCTGTGAAACAAAAGATTTGAAAAATGAATCCTAAGGTGGCTCTGCTTGTTAAGGCTGAGATTGAAAAGTTATTGGAGGCTGGATTTATCCGCCCTATTGATTATTCCCCATGGATTTCAAATATCGTCATTGTAGCTAAACCAGATAACAAAATAAGAATGTGTACCGACTTTCGGGATTTAAATAAGGCTTCTTTAAAAGATGATTTTCCTCTTCCAAACATTGACATGATAGTTGATTCTACGGCAGGACATGCCTTGTTATCCTTCATGGATTGTTTTTCAGGATACAATCAAATTTTTATTAACCCTCAAGATCAATTCAAAACCACTTTCACCACTCCTTGGGGTACGTTTTGTTGGATAATGATGCCTTTTGGACTTAAAAATGCCGGTGCAACTTATCAACGAGTGATGACCCTTATCTTTCATGATTATATGCATAAGATTTTAGAGGATTATGTTGATGACATTTTAGCCAAATCTTTTCTTCGCATGGATCATATTAAAATCCTTCATCAAATCTTTGAAAGAATTCATAAATATCACATGCGCTTGAATCCCCGAAAATGTGTTTTTGGTGTGGATAGTGGAAAACTATTAGGATTCATAGTTTCGCATCGTGGGATTGAGGTGGACACTAAGAAAATAGATGCTATTGTCAACATGCCACCTCCTAGAAATGTGTCTCAACTTAAAAGCTTACAAGGAAAGATTCAAGCCATTCGTAGGTTTGTGTCTCAACTTGCGGATCGTACCTTTCCTTTTACTCAACTCCTTAAAAAGGATATCACTTTTCAATGGAATGAGGATTGTCAGCAAGCATTTGAAGATTTAAAAGTGTATTTGGCTAGTCCTCCTATTCTTCAACTTGCCGAACCTTCCAAACCCTTCCTTCTGTATACGGCTGCTTCCTCCCATGCTCTTGCAGCATTATTGGCACAACATGATAAAGATGGTAAAGAATGTCTGGTTTATTACATAAGTCATACCTTACTCGATTATGAGACCCAATATTCTGCAATAGAAAGACAATGCTTGGCCTTGGTGTTTGCGACTCAGAAATTGAGACATTATCTCTTAAACTCAGAAGTCCACGTCATGGTAAAGTTTGATCCGTTGAAGCATCTTTTCTCTAAAACTGATTTATCAGGACGCCTAGCTAAGTGGGTTATGATGTTAACTGAATTTGACCTTAAATTTGTTTCACAAAGAGCAATTAAAGGGCAAGCGTTGACCAATCACCTAGCTGATGCCCCTTCACCTTTCTCCTTCCCTAACCCTGAGTCTTTTCCTGACGACTTCATTCTTTCTATAGAGAAAGATGAAACTTGGGAGTTATACTTTGATGGCTCTAAGTGTCGTACGAGATCGGGGGCAGGTGTTGTTCTGATTTCTCCTACAAAGAAACCCATTCCCTTATCCTATCGTCTAAATTTCCTGTGTACCAATAACATTGCTGAGTATGAGGCTCTTATAGCGGGAATAAAAGCAGTCTTAGCTCTAAACATAAAACACATACATATCTATGGAGATTCGCAATTGATTATAAGACAAGTAACAGGAATATATCAAGCAAAACAAGACAAATTATCACAATATAAAGACCTTGCCATCTCTTTATTACAAAAATTTGATTCTTATACCATGGAACCTGTTCCTCGAAAAGATAATCGACATGCGGATGCAATGGCATGTGTGGCTTCTCTTGTATCTTTAGAGGACCCTGTGGTTGATCTTAAATTTGTTATTCACAACCTTATTTCTCCAGCTATTGTAGACGATCCTAGTCTGGTAACATGTTGTGACTTTATAGACTCAGATGAATGGTACTCGCATATCGTAAGATATTTGACCGATGGTACCTTTCCTGATTCTGCTAATAGAAACACTAGGGCTAGAATCCACAAGCTGTCTGCTAGATATATCATTCTTTCTAATATCCTTTACCGAAGGGGTTATGATGGTCTTCTCCTTCGCTGTCTTAACAAATCAGAAATCCCCGTTGCTCTTGAAGAGGCACATTCAGGTGCCTATGGGGGGCATTTTGGAGGCAAATCCTTGGTTCATAGATTGCTTCGTATGGGATACTATTGGCAAACTATGCAGAAGGATTCTTTTTCATTTGTTAAGAAATGTCATCAATGTCAACAACATAATAATCTGATTCATGCTCCTGCCCAAGAACTCCGTTCTCAAGTAGCTTCTTCGCCTTTTTCCGCATGGGGTTTGGATCTTATTGGTAAAATCTCTCCTCCTTCATCTCAAGGACACACCTTCATTATAACCGCAACAGATTACTTTACGAAGTGGGTAGAAGCTATTCCCCTTTGCTCTACCACTGCTGAAGTGATTTGTCAATTTCTTCTAGAAAACATCATTTCTCGATTCGGAATACCTTCTACTATAATCTTAGATAATGGGACATCATTTAAGAACAAGGACATGAAGAAATTCCTCGAGAAGTATCATATCAAACATCGATTTTCTACACCATACTATCCTCAGTCAAATGGTCAAGCCGAATCATCCAATAAAATAATCGAACAAATTCTTCGCAAAACTATGAATAAGCATGGTAAGGATTGGAGTAACCAGCTAATCTATGCTCTTTGGGCCTACCGAACAAGTGTGCGAATTGCTATGGGAACTTCTCCTTATAATCTTGTTTATGGTGCTGATGCTATTATGCCTTTAGAGCTAGAGATTCCATCACTTAGGGTTTCTCTCAAAGGTATAGTAGATGGTGACTCTTATAGAGAACAATGACTTCAACAGCTTGAGATGCTTGATGAACAGCGTATAAACGCTCTTGAGCATATTCAAGCGTATCACAAAACTCTACAATGAAGCTATAATGATAAGGTTATTCAACGTTCCTTCTCAGTAGGTGACTTAGTCCTTTATGAGAATCAGCGCAATGTGAATGCCTTACCTACAGAAAAGGGAAAATTTAGTCCTAATTAGCTTGGACCATATGTCGTTATTGAGGATTATGGATCAGGTGCTTACAAAATAGCGAATGTAGATGGTATGCCTCTTAAAGAACCTATAAATGCTATGCACTTGCGTAGATATTATGCTTAATTCCTCATTCCTTATTTATCTTCTTTTCAGTTCTTCAACATTGGGTAATATGTTAGTATCTCCTAATTAGAGCAAAATAGAATTAAATGTTATGATATTTAATCTATATTGCTTCGTTCTTGACAAGCGTGTTTCCTTACTTCATAGTTTGTCTTGAATTCATTTATGTAAGTTGTAAAAGATTTACATTTCCATTATGCTAGCATATTATACAGTGTCTTTATGTGTTAAGTAGAATCGTATCATGTTGTGTTTAAGTTCAAAATTAAATCACGTTAGTTATATGATTCTTAGACTTAATGCATATTTCTTCCCTATCATCAATGTAGTACTTGATTAAATTAAGTCACACATGTATCAATTTAATCATGGTGCATTGAGAAATCAATCGCATGGAAATTAAATTCTGAACATACATGTACATTTACCAAATGTATTAGATTTAATCAAAGAAGAATATAAATTGTTTTAAGCATTAAAGATAACACATTTGAGACAAAAGAGAAGCATGTATATATATATATATATATATATATATATGTGGATCGTATACAAATATAGGTCACTATACATCCAAAATGTGACCTCTCCTACATCATAAAATCATCTCCTATCTCTAGGACTAGTGGCTGGAGAGTGTCGGCTGGATGCTCCCTCCTGATCTAGCCGTGAAGGTGGACCCATGGGTGTGTAGTGTGATACAAACCGTGAGTGACTCCGAGAGGAACTCCTGCGATCCCTATCCATAAGGATCGCGCGATAGGTGGTAGCCTCGGCCTGAGCTGCTGCTAGATCTCGCCGCGCCCGCTGAAGGTCCTTTGATAGGACTCTCTCTCTCTCTCCCTCCATATGTCTACCTGTACTCGGAATGGGGAAAACAAGTCCTCATGTCGACCCGCATTCCCCTGAGGCCTATAGGCAATCTGTGAGGAACTGGGGATCTGTGCTATCGTGGAAATGTCTATCACTGCTTGCTGAATCAGGGAACGCCACTCCTGCACATTAGTTGTGGCAATAGAATAGATTTTTGTATTAGTACCATTCTATATCATCAAAACATTAATAATTAATTTAAACCTACTATACCTGGGTCTCCCTCACGCTAGTAGGGATCATGATACGGTAGCATCTGTGATTGGGATCTACTAGGCTCCCCTCGCTTGACTAATCTGTGCACGATGGGTGTAGGCTGGACGGTACTAGGAACAGGTCTCCGTATCGCCTCATGTTCCCCCTATTGGGGAATAAGAGGAGGATCCAGAGCTATGGTATCATCCCCTGAATGGTGAGGAGCTGCATCAGACTCCTCCTCATCATCTCTATCCTCATCTGCATCCTCATCCTCATCTGCATCCTCGTTCTCCTCATCATCAGTTCTCTCCTCCTCGTCCTCATCTGTGTCCTCCTCCTCCTTGGCACTGGGCTGATCGCCTATAGGTGGATCAGGATCTCCCACCTCCTCATGACCCTCTCCCTCCTCTAGCTCCTCTAACCTGGATCCTTGGTCCTCATCTCAGTCTCCATGTCTCCATGGGCCTGGATGGCCTGTCGGGTGATCCGGTGGAAAGATAGGACCTGGATATGATCTCATAAACCATGAGACATACCTGCGTTGTGCTCTAGGCTCTGCAAAATAATCAATGACTACATCTTGATCAGATCCCTCTATATCTGTAGTCTCGATGTCATCTATCGTCGGTCTCGCTACTGCTCTAGGTTTGGGAAGGACCCGTGAGTGTCGAGTATAGATGGGCACATCGGCTGGAACACACTGCTCTAGCCTGAACTGCCTCCATACTCGGTCAAATTAGAAAGGGACTATGATGTGTGAATATCATCCCTGCAGTAGGTGGTTCCTCTATAAGCATGCTAACTATCTCTCCATCCCATCCCATCTGTGCATCCGCAGGTAAGGTCTCCACATTGTCACCTCGGCTGTCAGTCTATCAAAAATCACTCTCCAATATAACAGATCTCCAAATCTCCACTCATTGGTAAGTGGATAAGCAAACACCCTAGGTCGCTCACTAGCCATACTCAGCGGAAAGCCAACAGGCCTGGTGCATGTGAAGTGCTCTAAAATCCATACCTGCAGAAGTGTGCATGTCATCAAACTGCAACCCTGTCCAAATACATACTCCTCAAGGTCGTGATAGAGATGTGCAAACATACTCTGACCCCAAGCATACACTCTCCTGTGTCTCTCCATCGCTCTGATGCACCATGTGAGACCCCCATGCATGTGCGTGCCTCGCCCATTAGGGCAGACGGCTAGTGCTATGATGGCGATCATAAGGCGTCTCAGAAGGGGTACCTCCCCTGTAGGATGTAAGAGCCAGCTGACCATGATGTGACCTCTCATCTCGCTCGGCATGACTCTCCCTATGCAATATACCTGCTCCCTCTGATGATCCTCCGCTGACCGATCGGTCGCGTATGTAACAGTCACTCCTCTGATAGGAAGATGAAGTATACGGTACACATCCTCGAGTGTAACCGTCAGCTCCCCTACTGGAAGATGAAATGTGCATGTGTCAGGATCCCATCGCTCCATCAATGCCATCAGCATTGCAGGATGGAACCGAATGGCTGGCATGAGGATCACATACCATAATCCCACGATCGATAATGTGTCTCTCTCTGCCTGAGTCAGCCGCGGAATCTGATCTCACAAACTATGAAGAATATGTCCCATTGTATGCTCTCTCATGTATGGAAGGCCCTGCAACACAAAAACATAACCGTAATCAGTACTCGATCATCAAAATCGCTCATGCAAACTGTCGAACATCATATGCCAAGCCCTGATTGGGACCATGGCGCCCTGTCAAGGACCATGGCGCCCTGGTTGGGACCATGGCGCCCTGTCAGGGACCATGGCACCCTGGGGGGACCAGGGCACCCCACAAGGACCATGGTGCCCTGGGGGGACCATGGCGCCCTGGGTGGGGCCCGGGTCAGCCTTCAGGGCCTGCAAACGATCACAAAAAAGTCAAAATGTGGAAAATCAAAAGTCAAATGTTCAGTCAACTCACCTCGTCCAGTGGCTCGTCGTCAATCACGGCCTGGTGCAAGATCTCAACCCTCGTGGGACGCTCCGGTCGTCGTGAAGGCATGATGATGGCTATGTGGGCTCCGCTGCAATGAACAGTATTCAGAAAACAACAAAGTGACAAATGCAAATGTCTCTTTCAAGGTATATACTTTCATTTCTTTATCTTTACCTTTCAAACCCTAATTTTCCTCTGTCACTCATTTCATCATAACTTGAGTTTGGGAGATGCGATTTTTGAACCATTTGTTGCGTAGGAATCATATTTTCATTCCCCTACTCTCGGGATGTTCCAAAAAGTGCTCTGATGAAGCCTATTTAGTGAACGTCCCTCATCAATGCTCTCTTATACAATTTGTCGCAAGTAAACATGCTACCCTGTTTCACCTCCCTGATAAGCAAGTCAAAACAGGGGGGGCATATAGCTACTCACAAATTTCATCACTTTCTTTAGTAAGCATTAGGTGATTTTGTGATCTAACGTGTGTTTTGTAGGGTGCGGTTCCTAACTGTGTACTGCAGATACCGCTGGGGGCTTCGTCCGACAACTTATGGATATATCCTTTTTCAAATGATGTTTACTTTTCTATACTTTAGCTTGCATATGCACGTAGTACTCATATGACCGCTAAAGTGGGGGCTAAATGTAGCGTCATAAATTGTACGCACTTTCTAGGGTGGTACAATTTCACACCTAGTTTAGCACCTGCCTTAGTGCATTTTACATTTCGCATTGCATTGCTCCTTTAGCACTTAATTAATCAAATTAATTAGGTCTAAAGGTCCTATTTCATCATCCTTCACATCATAAAGTCGGGCCCTTTCGTTAAAGTGTGCCCCTTTTCATTTTATTCCTCCAATACATCATCTAATCAAAAACCCTAATTAAGTCCTATTTTGAACTTGGGGGCTTGATTTCGGGGGTCAAAACATCTCGAAATCACCTGCAACCTTGGGATTCTCTCTAAAATCATCATATCTGACGGCCCTGAAAGTTTGGTGAAAAGTTGTCGGGACCGTGGCGCCCGGAGTGCACACGGTCCCGGACATTTTTCTCGAAATTTTAGGAGCGCGATCCAATCATAAAATAAAGCTTAACCCCAAGAAATTGGCGGGATATTCAATCTCTAGGTCGGCCAAAAGACGAAATTGTGACCTAGGGTTTCATACATAAGAGCTCTCTTTCTTCATTTGAAAGGATTGGATTTTTGTTTCCAAGAACCTCATATGCAGCGAAAGAGCAGATCTTTGAAGACTTCAACATCTTACAACATCCCTCTATCAAGCATTTATCAATTCCATTCATCCATTTAGGGCTTGGAAGACATTGAAGAACAATAGGAGATTACCGACTGAAGATTGGCTTGTACCTCTCCCTTGAGGGTTGGGTATGATTTCATGTTGTTTTCATGTCTTTGCATAAGTTTCAATATCTCATTTATTCATGCTTTAGATCACTTTGCATCTTGATTTAGAGCATTTACATTATCATTTACAAGCAATTAGGGTTTACTTTCTAGGTTGCTCTAGTTTGCTTTCTTGCATTTTAGGACCTTGCACACGCACTAGGTCTGCACACACAATACATTTTACAAAACAACTTGGCTATTCATGGAGGTGGAAATCACCGAAGCGGGGGTTTGACTAAGGCAAAACCCTATATAGCCGCCCATACACCCTTTTTCAGATATAAGTGCAGGTTTCGAGACTCGGACGATGCCGCAGGATACAGATCCGGAGAGAACAGGTCGAGATAGCACTCTGCATCAAATTGCAGAGCAAAAGACTGGGACAGGGGCGCTGGGCACCCTGGTCCTGCCAGGACAGGGGCGCTAGGCGCCCTGGTCCCTAGGACAGAGGCGCTGGGCGCCCTGGTCCTCCGGACAGATAGCATTTTTGATAGTTTTCGACAGTGTTCCAGAGTGCAAAACAGCAGTTTCCGGTGCAGTTTCAGGTGCAGAATAAGGACAGTGGCGCCCGCGCCCCCATCCCGAACATTTTCAGTCCGATTTTGACTCCGGGTACGCATTTGCGTTCTTGTTTTATCCTTGTGTTTACAGCTTTCCATTGTCTAGGTTCAATTCTGCAATCTTGTTGTTAGTTCATACTTGCATTTTAGGGTTAGGAATTGGACTTGCATAATCTTACCTTTCAATTACAACAAAGGAATAGAAACCCTAATAGGTAGCCCGTGGCTCTCTCTTTCACAAAAAGAAGTAGCCAATTGTCCGATACCTCTAGGCTCTTTCGTATTCCGTAATGTGTGACAAGAGGTAGGATTAGGGCATGATAACCTAGTCTCACTTTTTCCCCCACACAATAATATTTATATACCTTGATCAAGTATATAGATATTTTGGTTATTATCCCCATCATGGTTTTTCCCTTTGTAGGGTTTTTGACATATAAATATTGGTGTTATGGTGTTTCTTCGTTATGTGTTATTTGTTTATGCACTTTCACTCTATTTATTATTAACCGGTTTAAAAGCAATAAGTTCAAAACTACTATTACCAGTAGAAGACTCATTCACCCCCTCCCCCTCTTAGTGTTCTTAGATTCCAACAATTGGTATCAGAGCTAGTTCCTCAGAAGAATTTTAACCACTTGAGGAAGATCTAGAATTTGGAATCAATGGAAACCAGTCTGCAACAACTTCAACTTGCTCTTGAGGATCTTGAAAATGAGCAGATGGAAAATAGTAAACTGAAGAATGAACTAATGCAAGCCAGAGAACACATCATTTCATTGCAAGGAAAGCTCTCAATTGTTCAAGCTTAGAGGAAGGAAATCTATGATCAATTACAAAATCAAAACAGTGATGAGGAAGATGCTATGAAGGATCAATGTCAAAAACTTACTCAGGAGAACACTATTTTGAAGAATAAGATGCAAGCTCTAACCATGAGAATGTGCAAGGAGATTGAAGACCGAGATAAGAATGAAGAAAATGTAGCTGAAGCATTAAATGATACATCTGATGAATGCAAAAAATTAACACATGAGAATGACATGCTGAAACTCGAGTTGAACCAGTCCCGGGACAATGAACAGGAACTTGAGAGATGGATTATAATCATGAGAGATGACTTAGTCACTGCAAATGAATACAAGCACAATTTCAAAGATAGCTCTGAAAAACTTGATGAATTATTGAAGAGTCAGAGAGATGCTAATGACAAGAGAGGTCTTGGTTATGAAGAAGGAGAAAGCTATGGCATTGCACAACAAGATCAATCATCCAGTCAGAATCATAATCATGCCAATAACCAAAACTAAAAATCATCGGTAAGTAAGCCTAATGCTCACAAATTAAATGGTAAATGCTTTGTTTGTAATAAATGTTGGATTGTTGGCATTATCAAAACCAGTCAATCCTGAGAACTGGTATTTATGCTAAGGTTTGTCATTGATGTCCAACACTTACTGGTGAAGGCACTAACCGGTGACGTGGTATAGATAGAGTGGTGTTGTTTTTCTTTTTTAGTAAGCAAAAGTTGGAAAAAACATTGGCATTGTAAAATCAAAGGTTCAATCGGCTCAAGGAAAGATTGACTAAGCCAACCAGTCTATCATTCAGAAAGATCAGTCACTTAGATGATGGTGAAGTCACAAAAGGTAACTCAGGCAAGAAGACTTGAAGTAGTATGCAAATTGGTAATTCATTAGTAAACGAGGGAAGAAACTTGGTGCTAGTACAACAAACTGGAATTCAAAGAACAAACCAGTAATATAGAAGTGCAGTAGTATATTGATTCATCGGTATGATAGAAGGAAGACAGTTGATCAACTTAAATCTTGGAGGGGTGGTTGGTTATTCAGTTGCGATGGTAAAGGATGAGTTGGTGAGCTTGTGTCTATGCCAAAACATATGTTGGTAAGGTCAACTTTCAATTATCATGCAATTAAACATGGTTACATGTGGATTTTCTGGTTTGCACTTATTTGGTTGACCACGACACATAAGTTTCTATATTTGGGAGATGTGGTGGCAGATTTGATTGAACACTTGGTGGAATTGTTGTATGGTGAGCAGAGAATGAGTGGGAGATTTTAAATTTGAAATCTTCCAAAATCCATGATTGCTTTGATTAAGGAATCACCAGAAAGAGTTGGTAGACAATGTATAAAGTACTCTTGAGCTTATTCAAAAAAATTTGATCATGAAATTTACAACAAGGAGATCTTGTTAAAGGAAATCCAAAGAGAAGAGAAGAGAGAGAGGAAGTGCTAAGAGTTGTTAGCACAATAGAGAGTGTTTGAGGTAGATCGACTAAGTGCAAAGTCAAATTATAGTGGATTAGAAAAGTGCAGAGCCAAAGATTAGAGGATCAGCAAAGTGAAGAGTCGAAGGTCAGGGGACCAGTAGAGTGCAGAGTCGAAGGTCTGAGGATTGGCAGAGTGTAGTGTTGACAGATAGGTGAACGACTAAGTGAAGAGTTGAAGGTGTAAGAAGGAAACTGGTGTTGTGCAGTGAAGACACAACCGATGTGTATTGAGTATGATGCATGTTGAGATTTGATCAAGCTATAACTAGTTAATTTAGCATATCATCCATTTGTTTCTTTCTCACAACTGAAACATAAATCCCTTAACTGGGAGAACTTTAACAAGTCCCTATTTGTAAAATCCCTTAACCAAGTGACATCTTAACTGATGTTCTAAGTCCTCTAACCAAGCTACCTTTAACAGGGTAAAGGCACTATTCAGCCTTGATCAAAGTCCCTTAACCAGGTGGCACCTATCAGTGTCTTTGTAATCTCCCAATAGGGATGGCTACTCATAGAGCGTACTTCAAAAGAGTACAAATTTTGTGAGTTCCTACTCACACTATGGTTTTCTCCCTTTTGGGTTTTCACGAGATAAGTTCTTGGTGTCACTGTCAACTGTTCATGCTTGCATATTTTATTTCAGTGATAAGTATATTGTTGGATCTTAGATGAATGCAAATTTAAGTTGAAAGTTAAATTGTGAAAATTTGATTATGTCGATTCACCCCTCCCCTCTCAGCATCGGTTGGGACTAACAATTGGTATCAGAGCTCCAGGTCCCTAGAATTAGAAGTAGCTTAACCGGCTTAGGGAGAGAACCAAGATGATGCGTAAGGAGGGTCTTAAGTTCTCCAAGGAAAATTACACCTTATGGTGTGGAAGAATGAAACTATATCTAAGATCCCTAAGTGAACAAAGAACCTTCGGGTCCCTAGAATCAGAAGTAGCTTAACCAGCTTAGGGAGAGATCCAAGATGATGCGTAAGGAGGGTCTTAAGTTCTCCAAGGAAAATTACACCTTATGGTATTGGAATAATTTGATCACTGAGTACAATGAACCTTTAGGGATTCTTACTCTGAACTAGATCAAGGAAATCAAAGATAATACTACTGTTATGGATCTGATTGTTAGCACTCTTTTAGATAATGAATTTGTTGAGGTACAAGATTTGAAATCAGCTTTTTAGATATGGAATAATTTGAAGATAGTCTATGGGGGATATCCCCATGTTCAAAAGGACAAAGTAGACAGCCTGAGAGGAAAATATCATGAGATGAGAATGCAAGAAAGTGAAAACATAGATCAATATAGTAAGAGGAAAAAGGATGTAGTAAACTCCATTTAAATTGTAAGAGGAAAGCTTGAAGAGGATGATGTGGTTAGCAAAATCCTGAGAACTCTGCTACCACAATATGCTATAAGGGTCTCTACTATCTAGGAACTCGGATCCGTGGGAATAGTCAATGTAACTCTTGACTCACTAATCAGTAAGTTGACTTCTTTTGAATTGAGCAATTATGACAATAGAGTACCAAAGATTGATGCTACTTTCAAAGAATCCATGATGCATGCACCAACAAGGAGAAGGAAATAAATCACTAGTAGTTCTACTACCATAACCGGTCTTTCCCATGAGAGTGACAATCTGCTCTCTGAGGAACATGAGCAAGATGAAATTGAAGCTATATTGGAAACAAGATTGCCAAGAGGTAAAGGAAAATACAAAGGTAAACTACCCTTAAAGTGCTTCTCCTATAATAAGATAGGTCATATTGCTTCAAGAAGCCCTAACAATGAAAAAGATAGGAAGGATAATTTCATAAGTTATAGGGACAAGAGAAAGAAGGAATGTTATCTTGCAGAAGAAGGAGTCACTGATAAAGAATCAGAGGGATCTGATGGAGATGGCATTGCATTTGTGGTAGTCAAAGAGGACAACAAAGAGGAAGGAGATATAGAATTTATTTCTAGCACAAACCAGTGTGGAGAATGGGTGATCGATAGTGGCTTCACTCACCACATGACTAGAGACAGAAACAAATTCCTCAACATAGAAGATTGCAATGGTGGAACAGTGAGGTTTGGAAATGATGCCCCATGTGCAGGCAAAGGTAAGGGTTCTATAGCATTGAATGAAAATAAAAATTGTGATGATGTCTATTGGGTAGAAGGATTAAAATATAGTTTGTTTGGTGTTGCACAACTTAACAATAAGGGTTATCAGTTAGAGTTCAATGAAGGGATATGTAAAATAAATGACAAATCTGGAAGTCTAATTAATTGCCACCGGTAAATAGTCAAGAGGCAATTTGTTTCATCTAGACACTACCATAGGTAATTGTCTAGTGGCTAATGTTGAAGGCAGCTGGTTGTGGCACAAAATATTGTGCCATGTTAATTTTGATAGCATTGCTAAATTCAGTAAGGCAAAATCTATCAAAGGTATGCCTGACATAGTAGAACCTGAAAAAATGCTATGTGCAAAGAGTGTCAATTAGGAAAGTTGACTGGGTCCAGTTTCAGTAATAAAACTTTGTCATTTGAAAATGTGTTGGACTTAGTTCACACATATCTGTGTGGTCCCATGAGAACCAAGAGTTTCTATGCAGGCTAGTATTTTATGTTATTTGTGGAAGAATTCTCAAGAATGATGTGAGTTGTGTTCTTGAAAGAAAAATCTGAAGCCTTTCACATGTTTAAGGTGTTTGAGGCTCAAGTAGAAAGAGTAACCGATAAGAATCTAAATTGCCTGAGATTAGACAGAGGAGGAGAGTTCACCTCTCAAGAGTTCATGAATTACTGCGCGGAACAAGGGATCATAAGACAAATTCAAGCACCCAGAACACCTCAGCAGAATGGAGTTGCTGAGAGAAGAAATAGAACTCTTATTGAATGTGCAAGGACTCTAATTATATAGAAGGACATCCCACATATCTTCTAGAGAGAAGCAATAAGAATTGTCATATACACTTTGAACCAGATACAGGTAAAGAAGGGGACAGACAAAAATACCTATGAAGTATTGAGTGGATACTCACCTAATGTTTGTTATTTCAAAGTATTTGGAAGCAGGTGCTATATCGAAAGGGACAAGTACACTAGAAAATTTGATCCTAAGAGTGATGAAGGAACCTTCTTAGGTTACTCAGCATAGAGCAAGGCATACCAGTGTTTAAACAAAAGTACCAGTAAGATTGTGGAAAGTGAAAATGTTAGAGTAGATGAGTACTCTTAGAAAAATGAGCAGGACAACAAGAGTGAACCGGATGACTACAAAGGGTTTGAGTATAATATACTAGTGGAACCTACCGAAGAAGATCCTATTGAAGTGGCTAATGAAGAAGCCAGTGAAGTAAAACCTGCACAACCTGTAGAAGAAGCTTCGAGGAGTGAATTGATATTGGCTAAATATGTTAGAAATAATCACTCTACAGAAAATATCATCGGTGACAAGGATGTAGGAGTTCTAAACAGAAGAACAGCAAGAGAGAATGTGTGTATGCTCTCAATTTTTGCACCCAAAATAGCAAAGGAGGCTCTAAAAGATTATAACTAGGTCAAATCCATGGAAAAAGAACTGCAGAAAATAGAGAAAAATGATACATGGACTCTAGTACCCAGACCAAAAAATAAAAATGTAATAGGAACCAAGTGGGTGTTCAAAAATTAAAATGGATGAAACCAGTAAAGTTATAATAAACAAGGAAAGATTGGTTTGTAAGGGCTATGCTCAAAAAGAAGGTTTGGGCTATGGAGAAACCTTTGCACTAGTAGCCAAGCTGGAAGGGGTCAGAATTTTACTATCCTATGTTGCTTATAAAAGATTTAAAGTATACCAAATGGATGTCAAATCAACATTCTTAAATGGGGTGTTAGATGATGAAGTATACATAGAGAAATCAAGAGGGTTTGCATCTAAAGATGGGAGGAATATGGTATGTAGGTTGCAAAAGGCTTTGTATGGGCTAAAACAAGCACCGAGAGCTTGGAATGAGAGGTTACACTAACCTCTTCTAAGCATAGGTTTCAAAAGAACCAATGATAATAGTAACCTATATCTAAAGAGTGGAGCTGAAGGAAAACACCTAATTGTTGAGATCTTTGTAGATGACATCATCTTTAGGGGAGATGATGAGATGAGTAGAAGCTTTGTAGAACAAATGCAGCAAGAATTTGAGATGTCCATGATTGGTGAGATTAATTTTTTTATTGGACTACAATTCTCTCAATTAAAGAATGGTATCTTCATCGGTTAGACTAAGTACATAAGGGAAATTCTGAAAACTTTTGGAATGGAAGATTGCAAATCTGTTGGAACTCCAATGGTTACAGGTTGCAAGCTATATAAATATGATGAGGCTAAAGAAGTGAATGAGACACTTTACCAGTTCCTGATCCGTAAGTTACAATATGCAGTACATAGTAGACTGGACATAGCACAAGTTGTTGGCTTGGTTGCCATATTTTCTACAAAACCGAAAGAGACTCACATGATGGCAGTCAAAATAATATTTAGATACCTAAAGGGGACTGATGAGTTTGGTCTCTAGTATCCACATAAGGTAGATTACAATCTAAGTGTCTTCACTGATTTAGATTGGGTTGGAAACATCGATGATAGGAAGAGCACCAGTAGAGGTGCATTCTTTCTTGGAGAAAGGATTGTATCTTGGACAAGTAAGAAAAAAAACTTCATATCTTAATCCACAATTGAGGCTGAGTATGTAGTTGCTGCAATCAACTGAATACAAATAGTTTGGATCAAGCAACTGCTGGAAGGAATTCAGGAAAAGGTGGTTGGACCGATAATGATTCATTGTGACAATACCAGTGCCATTGACATATCTAAGAACCCGATAATACACTCCAAAATGAAGCATATAGCCATCAAATATCACTACTTAAGGGAACAAGTTCAAGAAAAGGAAGTGATGTTGGAGTACATACTGAAAAAAGAGCAGGTGGTTGATATATTCACTAAGCCACTATAGAAGGACACCTTTGACTATCTCAGAGGTAAGTTGGGGGTTATGCCCCTCCATTCAGTAAAGTAAGCAAACAGGGATCTACCTCAATCTGGTATGCTTTCAAGATTTTTTAATAAAAAAACCAACTAGAATTATGAGTGTCGACAACTCTGGTTAGGGGGAGCAATCTTGTAAGTGTTCAGATAGGATTCTTTAGCATTTTTGTCAAAGCCAGAGATATGATTAGAGTTCTTGACCATTGGAAGGTAATGATTGAGATGAAGTTGTTGTATCATAGTATGATCAGTGACAAGGGGTGATATTCGTTACTCGGGGCAGAAGTAATAACTAAATTGGTTCAGAGATGAAGGAACATGCATCTAATTAGCCAGATTTTAAAGTGTTTGCCATCAATGCCAAAGGGGAGATTGTTGGATTCTTAGCATTGTCAAAACTAGTCAATCTTGAGAACCGGTATATATGATAAGGTTTGTCATTGATGTCCAACACTTACCAGTGAAGTGGTATAGGTAGGGTGGTGTTGTTTTTCTTTTTTAGTAAGAAAAAGTTGGAAACAACATTGGCATTGTAAAATCAAAGGTTCAATCAGCTCAAGGAGAGATTGACTAAGCCAACCGGTCTATCATTCAAGAAGATCGGTCACTTAGATGATGATGAATTCACAAAATATGACTCAGGCAAGAAGACTTGAAGTTGTATGCAAACCGGTAACTTATTGGTAAACAAGAGAAGAGACTTTGTGCTAGCACAACAAACCAAAATTCAAAGGACGAACTGGTAATATAGAGGTGTAGTAGCATCCAAGTTCACCGATATGACAGGAGGAAGATAGGTGATCACCTTAAATCTCAAAGGGGTGATCGGTTATTCAATTGCAATGGCAAAGGATGAGTTGGTGAGCTTTTGGCTATGCCAAATCATATGTTGGTAAGGTGAACTTTTAGTTATCATACAGTCAAACATGATTACATGCAGATTTTTTGGTTCGCACTTAATTGGCTGAACACGACATAGAAGTTTCTATCTTTGGGAGATGTAGTGGCAGATTTGATTGAACACTTGGCAAAATTGTTGTAAGGCGCACAAAGAACAAGTAGGATATTTTAAATTTAAAATCTTCCAAAATCCATGATTGCCTTTATTAAGGGATTGCCGAAAAGAGTCGGTAAACAATGTATAAAGTGTTCTTGAGCTCATTCAGAAAGTTTGGATCATGAAATTTACAACAAGGAGATCAGCGTAGAGAAGTTGGAGAGGAAGTGCTAAGAGGTGTTAGCATAGTAGAGAGTGTTTGAGGTAGATCGACTAAGTGTAAAGTCAAAATATAGTGGACTAGCAGAGTGCAGAGCTGAAGATCAGAGGACAGATAGAGTGCAAATCTGAAGGTTAGGGGACTGACAGAGTGTAGAGTCAAAGGTCTGAGGATTGGTAGAATGTAGTGTTGAGGGCTAGGCGACTGGCTGAGTGAAGAGTCAAAGGTGTAAGAAGGAAACTGGTGTTGTGCAGTGAAGACACAATCTGTGTGTATTGAGTATGATGCATGTTGAGATATGATCAAGCTATAAGTAGCTATTTTAGTAGATCATCCATTTTTCTCTTTCTCACAACTACAACATCAATCCCTTAACCGGGTGGACTTTAATAGGTCCGTATTTGTAAAATCTCTTAATTGGGTGACATCTTAACTGATGTTCTAAGTCCTCTATTCAAGATACCTTTAACAGGGTAAAGGCACTAACTGGCATTGATCAAAATCCTTTAACCAAGTGGCACCTAACAGTGTCTTTGTAATCTCCTAACAGGGATGGCTCCTCATAGGGTGTACTTCAGAAGAGTACAAATTTGTGAGTTCTTACTCACATTGTGGTTTTCTCCCTTTTAGGGTTTCTATGAGATAACTTCTTGGTGTCACTGTCAACTGTTCATGCTTGCATATTTTATTTTAGTGATTAAGTATATTGTTGGATCTTAGATGAATACAGATTTAAGTTAAAAGTTAAATTGTGAAAATTTGATTGTGTTGATTCACCCCTCCCCTCTCAGCACCGGTTGGGACTAACAATTGGTATCAGAGTTCCTGGTCCCTAGAATCAGAAGTAGCTTAACCGACCTAGGGAGAGATCCAAGATGATGCGTAAGGAGGGTCTTAAGTTCTCCAAGGAAAATTACACCTTATGGTGTGGAAGAATGAAACCCTCTCTAAGATTCCTAGGTGAACACTATTGGAATCATGTGATCACTGAGTACAATGAACCTTTAGGGATTCTTACTCTAGACTAGATCAAGGAAAGCCAAGATAATACTACTGCTATGGATCTAATTGTTAGCACTCTTTTAGATAATGAATTTGCTGAGGTACAAGATTTGAAATTATCTTTTTAGAAATGGAATAATTTGAAGACAGTCTATGGGGGAGATCACCATGTTCAAAAGGCCAAAGTAGATAGCCTGAGAGAAAAATATGATCAGATGAGAATGGAGGAAAGTGAAAACATAGAGCAGTATAGTAAGAGGAAAAAGGATGTAGTAAACTCCATTAGAAGTGCAGGAGGAAAGCTCAAGGAGGATGATGTGGCTAGAAAAATCCTGAGAACTCTACTACCACAATATGCTATATGGGTCTCTGCTATCTAGGAACTCATATCCTTGGGAACAGTCAATGTAACTCTTGACTCGTTGATCAGTAAGTTGGCTTCTTTTGAATTGAGCAATTATGACAACAGGGTACCAAAGATTGATGCTACTTTCAAAGCATCCATGATGCATGCACCAACAAGGAGAAGGAAAGAAACTAGTAGTAGTTCTACTACCAAAACCGATTATTCCCATGAGAGTGACAATCTGCTCTCTGAGGAATAGGAGCAAGATGAAATTGAAGTTCTATTAGCAAGAAGATTTCTAAGAGGTAAAGGAAAATACAAAGGTAAACTACCCTTAAAGTGCTTCTCCTATAATAAGATAGGTCAAATTTCTTCAAAATGCCCTAACAATGACAGAGACAGGAGGGATAATTTTAGAAGTTAGAGGGACAACAACAAGAAGGAGTCACTGATGAAGAATCAGAGGGATCTGATGGAGATGGCATTGCATTTATGGTAGTCAAAGAGGACAACATAGAGGAAGGAGATATGGCATTGATTTCTAGCACAAACAGGTGTGGAGAATGGGTGATCGATAGTGGTTCCACTCACCACATGACCAGAGAGAGAAACAAATTCCTCAGCATAGAAGATTGCAATGGTGGAACAGTGAGGTTTGGAAATGATGCCCCATGTGTAGTAAAAGGTAAGGGGTCTATAACCTTGAATGAAAAGAAAAATTGTCATGATGTCTATTAGGTAGAAGGATTAAAATATAGTTTTTTAAGTGTTGCACAACTTAACAATAAGTGTTACCGATTAGAGTTCAATGAAGGGATATGTAACATAAGTGACAAATTTGGAAGTCTAATTGCCACTAATAAATAGTCAAGAGGCAATTTGTTTCATCTAGACACTACCATAGGTAATTGTCTAGTGGCTTAGGTTGAAGACAGCTGGTTGTGGCACAAAATTTTTTCTCATGTTAATTTTGATAGCATTGCTAAAGTCAATAAGGCAAAATCTGTCAGAGGTATGCCTGACATAGTAAAACCTGAAAATGCTTGTGCAAAGAGTGTCATCTAGGAAAGTTGACTAGGTCCAATTTCAGGAGTAAAACTTTCTCATCTGAAAATGTGTTGGACTTAGTTCACACAGATCTGTGTGGTCCCATGAGAACCAAGAGTTTCTATGGAGACCAGTATTTTATGTTATTTGTGGAAGACTTCTCAAGAATGATGTGGGTTGTATTCTTGAAAGAAAAATCTGAAGACTTTCATATGTTTAATGTGTTTAAAGCTTGAGTAGAAAGAGGAACCAGTAAGAATCTAAAGTGCCTGAGATCAAACAAAGGAGGAGCATTCATCTCTCAAGATTTCATGAGCTACTATGAGGAATAGGGGATCATAAGACAAATCGCAACACCTAGAACACCATGGCAGAATGAAGTTGTTGAAATAAAAAATGGAACTCTTATTGATTGTGCAAGGATTCTGATGATACAGAAAGACATCCCACATATCTTCTGGAGAGAAGAAATAAGCGTTGTTGTATACACTTTGAACCAGATACAGTTAAAGAAGGAGACAAAAAAAACTCCCTATGAATTATGTAGTTCATACTCACCTAAAGTTTATTATTTCAAAGTATTTGGAAGCAGGTGCTATATCAAAAGGGATGAGTACACTCAAAAATTTGATCCTAAGAGTGATAAAGGAACCTTCTTAGGTTACTCAACAAAGAGCAAGGTATACAGGTGTTTAAACAAAAGTACCGATAAAATTGTGGAAAGTGAAAATGTCAGAGTAGATGAGTACTCAGAGAAAATTGAACAGGATAACAAGAGTGAACCGGAGGACTAAAAATGGTTTGAGTATAATATACCAGTGGAACCTACCGAAGAAGATCCTGTTGAAGTGGCTAATGAAGAAGCTAGTAAAGTAGAACCTGCACAACCAGTAAAAGAAGCTTCGAGGAGTGAATTGGTATTGGCTAAATACGTTATAAATAATCACTCTATAGAAAATATCATCAGTGACAAGGATGCGGGAGTTCTAACCATAAAAAGAGAAAGAGAGAATGGGTGTATGCTCTCAATTTTTTAGCCCAAAATAGAAAATAAGGCTCTAAAAGATGATGACAGGGTCAAAGTCATGGAAGAAGAACTGGAGAAAATAGAGAAAAATGACACATGGACTCTAGTACCCAGACCGAAAAATAAAAATGTAATACGCACCAAGTGGGTTTTGAGAAATAAGATGGATGAAACCGGTAAGGTTATAAGAAACCAGGCAAGATTGGTTTGTAAGGGCTATGCTCAAGAAGAAGGTTTGGACTATGGAGAAACCTTTGCACTGCTAGCTAGGCTAGAAGGGGTCAAAATTTTGTTGGCCTATGCTGCTTATAAAAGATATAAAGTATACCAAATGGAAGTCAAATCGGCATTCTTAAATGGGGTGTTAGAGTAAGAAGTATACATAGAGCAACCGGGAGGATTTGCATCTAAAGATGGGAGGAATATGGTATGCGGGTTGCAAAAGGCTTTGTATGAGCTGAAACAAGCATCGAGAGCTTGGTATGAGAATTTACACTCACATCTTCTAAGCATAGGGTTCAAAAGAACCAGTGATAATAGTAACCTATATCTGAAGAGTGGAACTGAAGGAAAACACCTAATTGTTGAGATCTTTGTAGATGACATAATCTTTGGGAGAGATGATGAGATGAGCAGAAGCTTTGTAGAATAAATGCAAGAAGAATTTGAGATGTCCATGATTGGTGAGATTAAGTTTTTTATTGGAATGCAAGTCTCTCAATTAAAGAATGGTATCTTCATCACTCAGAGTAAGTACATAAGGGAAATTCTAAAAACTTTTGGAATGGAAGATTGCAAACCTATTGGAACTCCAATGGTTACAAGCTACAAGATATCTAAATATGATGAGGTTGAAGAAGTGAATGAGACACTTTACCAGTCCATGATCGGTAAGTTACAGTATGCAATACATAGCAGACTGGACATAGCACAAGTTGTTGGCTTGGTTGCTAGATTTTCTGCAAAACTGAAAGAGACACGCATGATGGTAGTCAATGTTGGCATTGCACACTCTAATGGTAGTTCAAGGTGATTGAAGGTGTTTTCATTGATGGCAACCTTGCAATCTTATGGCACCGGCACTGATAGACACTTCACCAGCAGTGACAACAATGTATACTGGCACCCCAGGCGATAGGATTTTGATTATTGATATATTTTTGTAAGCCGACATGGCATATTGCAATAAGACTCATATATGTATGAGGTCTTGTAAATAATTTTGATATAGGATGAACATGATGGACAAGTAGAAGTAATGAGCGAATATTAAAGTAGATTTTGTATAAGGTTATGGTTATAGTATGAGCTTAAACCGGTACTGAACCTGGCATAGCAGATGTTGAATTGTAGCAGTACATTATACTGGATTCTCATAATCCATTTTGTAAGTCAATACGACTTCCTTTTGTATTTGAGTAGTGAGCTCTAGGCAGTTGGCCTTCCTGCATGTGTAGGCACCACATTGTAAGTAATATCCATTCATTGGCCAGTGAGTGCATATTGTGGGTCACAAATCCCACCAAGGTTTTTTCCACACCGGGTTTCCTCATTAAAAATCTTGTGTTATGGTGTGCTTTCTATCTTTTATTTATTGTTCATATTCACTCCATTAATTCTTGTTTACCGGTACATTGTTTTGGAATGCAAATTACATAAAAAGGTCAAATATTTTGTCAACTAGTTAGATACTGATTCACACCCCCCCCCTCTCAGTATCTTTGGGACTATCATTAATCCTAACAATTGGTATTAGAGCTTGGTCTCTTTTTTCAAAAGCCTAATAGCTTGAGGAAGATTCTGACACTGGTACAGATGGAAATTTTGAGAAAGCAATTAGACACAGCTCTTGCGGACTATGATGCAGAAAAGTTGAAGAATATCAAACTTGAAGATGATCTGAGGACTGCACAGGAATTTTTTTGAGGACTTCAATAAAATATCACTATTGCTAGGAACAAAAGAAAATAACTTCATGAGAAGATATAGAGTGATGATGATGAAAAGGAAAATATTAATGATCTTGTGAACAAGTTGAGGCAAGAAAATAGTGCTATAAGGAATGAAATGCAAGATATGACTATGAGGTTTTGTAAAGACATTGAAGACAGAAAGAAGAATGAAGATGACCTGACTAGGAGACTCAATGATGCTGGAAATGAAAATCTAAGACTCAGTCATGAAAATGATATGTTGAAGACAGATCTGATTCACATGGAACATGATAAAATTGAACTTATGAGACAGAAGAGAATTTTAGAGAATGAGTTGGCTAATACAAATCAATATAAAGAGAAATTCAAGAAAAGTTCAGAAGAACTTGATGATATGCTGAAAAGTCAGAAACCTAATGGAGACACTAATGGACTTGGTTTTGAAGTTGGTGAAAGCTCTAGTATTGCAAACAATCATGATCACAATAAACCAGTAAGACAACCTAATGCTTACAAATTTAATGGGAAATGATTTAACTGTAACAAGTATGGTCATAGAGAAAATCAATGTAGATCTAGAAATAATCAGAACATTAATGCACCCACCGGTCAATGCTCCAAATGCAACAAAATTGGTCATAATTCAGAAAACTACATAGTGAATGTAAGATGTTATGTTTGTGGAAGATTTGAGCACTTATCTAATCAATGCAGAACACAAACCGGCATAGGATATGGAAAGGCTATTCAGAAGAACAATGTAACTTGTTATGCTTGTAACAAGATTGGACATATTGCAAAATTTTGTAGAAGTAAGACTTCACCAGCAAATAATAAAGGACCCAGTTTGAAAGGCAAAGAGAAGGTAGATGAGGTAAAGCAAGAATTTTCAAAATAATGGATTATAAAGAGAGATCAGAATGTTGATGAGACTATTCCTTCACCGGTAGAACAAAGTATTACTCCACTGACAGGAGATTCTTCATCCAACTAAAAAGAAACCTTTTGGGGGTATTGAAATAAGTTGAAAATCATGTAATTTTACCCTCAATTGATGGTGAGAAGATGGATTTCTTATCTACCGGCAGATGTGTTAAGTTTCACTTAATCGACAAGCATTTATTGTGGTTGCTGAAGGAAAAGACATTATAAATTAGTGTTTTCCCTCTTTTTCATTCACCGAGCATTTAAATTTTAAGAGAGTGCAAAAATCCAAGTGGAATCCAAAGCAAAGAAGTGAAGCAAGTTCTTTCAAGCATTCAAACCTATCTGGCAGATTAAGGTATTTATCAATGGCTTCCTCCTCTGCTCTGGAATTTATTGCAAACCCTATTATTGTGGAAGTAGTAAAACGCCCTAGGCCAGTTTTTAAGATCATTCACGAGATAGAAAAACATGATGATTCCCTAGGTGCCTTTTCAAAAATTCCAAAAGGTGTTGCATATGCTAAAGATCCTAGAATCTATATTCATTGCAATATTGAGGAATTAGGTTCAGAAGAAATATTGAAAATGTATAAAAATGTTATTGTGATGAAAGTGGAAATGTGAAACCCGAACATAAGGTTATTGAGACTTTAGGTTTTTTGGAGTCCTAGACATCTCAAAATTTCCTAAGGAGGTAGTAAGGATTGTGCTTAGCAGAGTTCATGGAGAATTATTTGGCTAGATTCTGTTTGTAAGATCACTAAGGAAGCAGTTAGGGCAGTGATTGGTTTACCCTCCACCGATACCAGGCTAGATAAAACTAAAAAGGTTCCCAATAATGCAGTGATGACATTAACAGGAGCGACCTATGATAGCAGATCCCTTAGAGTGAATGATGTAAGGATGTGAATGTTAGATTCATAAGCATGATTTTAGGTTATAAGGCCACACATGCAAACCGACTGAACTTAGTTTCCAATGTTTGTATTAAAAGTGCATATGATATGGTTAATAGTGATGCAAAGATAGATATATGTGAGTGATTAAAAGATGAGTTAATAGATAATCTGAAAAAGATCAAAGGAGACAAGAAAGGTACATTTTGTTTTGGCAATCTTTTGGTGTGTCTAATGTTGTATCTTACAAAAGAGGTTCCTGGTATTGGTAAGAAAGACTTTAGTTATGATATATCGGTAGGCAAACAACTATTAGAAATCTTCACCGGTATGGGTATTGACAAGGATAACAACATCACTGAGTATTTCAAAGACTCCAAAGCAAAAATGAAAACAAGAGAGAGATTACCGCAAAGTATTGTAGACAAGTATGAGAAAGAAATTTGTTTTGTAATAAAACAAGATGAGATATGAATGGAGGCAGTTCTTTCTAGAATTGTATGGGTGATAGAAATGTGATATAAGGCCGATGTAAACATAATTGAAACTAATGCCAAAGCTCTACTAGAAGCCCCTAGAGAACCGAAAGAAAAGGTTTTTGGAAATGCTGAGACAATAGAGACTGGCATACAAACACTAAAATGGAGGAAGAAAAGAGAAAAGTACATTAGAAGTGCAACCAAGCAAGTGAAGGAAATAAAAGAAAACATTATGAACATCATCGGAATTAAGGAAAGTGACTTAGAAGGATTACAACCGAAGGCTCATCTCTCACCGGTTGGTACATCCTCAGAGAGTGAAATTCCTGTTGAATTTAAGAGAGTAGATAAGAAGAGAAAACCATCACCGATACCCTCTCCTACACCTAAGAAGACAAGGAAGAAGCAACAAACAGTGAGGCCACCGGCTAAGAAGCTGACACCCAACAAAAAGCAAAAACAAGTCATACCGCCATTGGACAACTTATTGAATGAAATAATTGATGATGGTAACTTATCAAATGTGAGAAAATTGTATGATACATTCACTAATGAAGAGAAAGAAAGTATTGAAAACAACATTATTCTATATCTAGACATTTACAAGAAAGTACTAATTGAAGTTTTAGATGATTTGCCTATTGAATTATATAGTCAGTTAGATGCTAAAAGGTTGGAAATTATGGAGTTAGATAAGAAAATCAAAATTGAAAAACTACTAGTTGTACATCCGGTCAAATCTATTGAAGAAATTGATGAATTAATCAGTGAAGCTAATAGATTAGTTTTAGCAAGTGGACACCGGCATGTAAGCCTAATGGTTGGCAGGGTAAATGAAATAGCAGAAGAAACAGCAGACAAGTGGGACATGTTCTTTGTTGAGAAAGAAAAATAGGAAGAGCTCAAAAGACCTAAAACTTTCAAAGTCTTTCAAAAAGACAAAGACAAGGGGAAAGGTAAGGTAGGTGGAATACCCAATATAAAAGTGACTGATAACCTACCACCACCTTCAGTTACTCCACCAGTACAAACTGATAGCATACCGACTACTAAGAATGTGGAAACACCACATGAGGATACCAACCCTGAGTCTGAAATTCTGTACACTATGAACATTGACACTCAGGAAGTTAATATTGTAGTTGATAAGGAAAGCATAGAGGAAAAGAAAAATGATGTTGCTACTGAGCAACCGGGAGATAAGATTGAGGTTGGAACACAGGCAAAACACATTGAGATTGGGGTTGAGACATAGGTAGAGCAAGCAAAACATTCAGTGGAACCCTTAGATAGTGTCATGGTTACTAATACTACTGATGCAAGCACTGAAAAACCTGCAGAGACAATAACTAAGATACCGACAAATAACACAATGTCACAAGCATAGAAACTGGCAGATTCATAGACACACATAGAGGTAGTGCAACTGGCAACTACAGAGAAACCCAAACCATTCCTAGTGGAAATGCAAACAAAGACTGACCCACCAGAGGTCGATTCAAGAAAATTGGTTACTCCTACCAGAAGCATAGAGATTGTAAAGGTAGTTGGGCAAACATCTAGTACTTCATTGACAGAATTTAGACCTACCAATGTAACTGAAGTACTTTTGGATTCAATAAATAAAATTATAGATAGTAATGCATTGCCTTATAAGGAAATAGATGACACAATACCCATTCTTAAGTTGATTGCACCCAAATGCAATTTGGATAATGTAAAGGATTCTTAAGTCAGTTAGACACATTGTCTAAATATATTACTCAAAATATACTGACTGTTGACCAAATAAATGAAGAAACATTCAAGGAGAAAATGGAAAAGGAAAAAGGAAACTTCTTTGAGGAAACAATAAACAAGTACATGGAACACATCAATACTCTTTTACTAGCAGTAAATGCAACAATTATGGAGTATAAGGAAATGTACAGAGATACCTGCAAGACAAATCTATTGACAGTTGACATTGACAAAGAAATCAGCAAAGATCAAAAGGAGATTGATGACATAGCTGATAACATCATTGGTTCATCTGAACCAATATTAGTTATTGAACAGGAAATTGTTGGATTTGAAGAAAAATTGGAGAAGTTAGAAAAAGAAAAGGAAAGGATAAAGGGAAAAGCCATAGAGCTAAAATGCAAACTCAATCCTAAGTTAGATAATCTTATCTCTATGTGGAAAGAAATCTCTGAGGCACTAATTCAAGGACAAAAGACACCATAAGAACAAATGCATCATCTCACCAATACAATTCAGAGAATTGAGGCAGCTATGAAGGAAAGTAACAGGTTTATTCAGAGTTTGAATTTGGTTTTAGCAAACATTTTCCAGATTGTAACCAACCAGTTACAAAGTTCAAGCTAAAAATTGCACTCATTTGCCAATTTTTGACAACCTTTGTCATTGATGTCAAAGGGGGAGTAGTAGGGCAAAGAAAAATGACTTTCAAAAGAGATCATCTACTCAGGGGGAGCACACATTTTTGGTAAATTTTTGGACTTCATTTTTGGGATGGATTTTTGGATTTTTCTCATGAGTGTTGCCATCAATGCCAAAGGGGGAGATTGTTGGCATCGCATACTCTAATGGTAGTTGAAGGTGACTGAAGGTGTTTTCATTGATGGCAACCTTGCAATCTTATGGCACTGACACTAGTAGACACTTCACCGGTAGTGACAACAATGTATACTGGCATCCCAGCCAACAGAATTTTGATTATTGTATTTAATTGTAAATATCTTTTTGTAAGCCGACATGGAATATTGTAATAAGACTCATATATGTATGAGGTCTTGTAAATCATTTTGATATAGGATGAACATGATGGACAGGTAGAAGTAATGAGTGAATATTAAGGTAGATTTTGTATATGGATATGGTTATAGTATGAGCTTAAACTGGTACTGAACCTAGCATAGAAGATGGTGAATTGTAGCAATACATTATATTGGATTCTCATAATCCATTTTGTAAATCAGTGAGACTTCCTTTTGTATTTGAGCAGTGAGCTATAGGTAGTTGGCCTTCCTGCATGTGCAGGCACCACATTGTAAGTAATATCCATTCATTGGCCAGTGAGTAAATATTGTGGGTCATAAATCCCACCGAGGTTTTTCCCACACCGAGTTTCCTCATTAAAAATCTTGTGTTATGGTGTGCTTTCTATGTTGTCTTTATTGTTTATATTCACTGCATTAATTCTTTTTTACTGGTACACTGTTTTGGAATGCAAATTACATAACAAGGTCAAATATTTGTCAACCTCTTAGATATTGATTCACCCCCCCTCTCAGTATCTTTGGGACTGTCATTAATCCTAATAGTCAAAAGAATATTCAGATACCTAAAGGGGACTGATGAGTATGGTCTCCAGTATCCACACAAGGGAGATTTCAATCTAAGTGTCTTCACTGATTCAGATTGGGCCGGAAACATCTATGATAGTAAGAGCACTAGTGGAGGTGCATTCTTTCTCAAAGAAAGGTTGTATCTGGGACAAGTAAGAAACAAAACTGCATATCTCAATCCACAACTGAGGCTGAGTATGTAGTTGTTGCAATTAACTGCACACAAATTGTTTTGATCAAGTAACTACTAGAAGGAATTCAAGAAAAGGTGGTTGGACCAGTAGTGATTCATTGTGACAACACCAATGTCATTGACATATCTAAGAACCCAGTAATGCACTCCAACATGAAGCATATAGCTATCAAATATCACTACCTAAGGGAACAATTTCAAGAAAAGGAAGTGATGTTGGAGTACATACCAACAAGAGAGTAGGTGGTTGATATATTCACCAAGCCACTATAGAAGGACACCTTTAAATTTCTCAAAGGTAAGTTGGGGGTTATGCCCCTCCATTCAATAAAGTAAGCAAATAGGGTTCTACATCAGTCTAGTATGCTTTCAAGATTTTTTAATTAAAAAAATGACTAGATTGATGAGTGTGGACTACTCCGGTTAGGGGGAATAGTCTTGTAAGTGTTCAAATAGGACTCTTTGGCATTGTTGTCAAAGGGGGAGATATGATTAGAGTGCTTGAGCATTGGCAGGTAGTGATTGAGCTGAATTTATTGTATCAGAGTATGATCAGTGACAGGGGGAGATATTCTTACCCAAGGAAAAAGTAATAACTGTACTGGTTTATAATTGAAGGAACATGCAACTAATTAGCTATATTTTGAAGTGTTTTCCATCAATTTCAAAGGGGGATATTGTTGGATTGTTGGCATTGTCAAAACTGGTCGATCTTGAGAATCGGTATATATGCTAAGGTTTGTCATTGATGTCCAACACTTATCAATGAAGGCACTAACCAATGAAGTGGTATAGGTAGAGTGGTGTTGTTTTTCTTTTTTAGTAAGAAAAAGTTGGAAACAACATTGGCATTGTAAAAGCAAAGTTTCAATCAGCTCAAGGAAAGATTGACTAAGCCAACCGGTCTATCATTTAGGAAGATTTGTCACTTAGATGATGGTGAAGTCACAAAAAGGTGACTCAAGCAACAAGACTTGAAGTTGTATGAAAATCAGTAACTCATTGGTAAATAGGGGAAGAGACTTGGTGCTAGCACAACAAACCGACATTCAAAGGACAAACTGGTAGCATATTTGTTCACTGGTATGACAGAAGAAAGACAAGTGATCACCTTAAATCTTGAAGCAGTGATCGGTTATTCAGTTGTAGTGGTAAAGGATGAGTTGGTGAGATTATGTCTACGCCAAATCATATGTTGGTAAGGTCAACTTTCAGTTATCATGCAGTCAAATATGATTACATGCAGATTTTTTTGTTCACACTTATTTGGCTGAACACAACACAAATGTTTCTATCTTTAGGAGATGTGGTGGTAGATTTGATTGAACCCTTGGTGGAATTGTTCTAAGGCACATAGAGAACAAGTGGGATATTTTGAATTTGAAATCTTTGAAAATCCATGATTGCTTTGATTAAGGAATCACCGGAAAGAGTCGGTTGACAATGTATAAAGTGTTCTTGAGCTCATTCAGAAAGTTTGGATCATGAAATTTACAACAAGGAGATCTTGTTAAAGGTGATCCAAAGCATAGATAAGAGAGAGAGGAAGTACCAAGAGGTGTTAGCATAGGAGAGAGTGTTTGAGGTAGACTGACTAAGTGCGGAGTCAAAATACATTGGACTAGCAGAGTGCAGAGCCGAAGATCAAAGGACTGATAGAGTGCAGAGCTGAAGGTCAAGGGACCAATAGAGTGCAAAGTCAAAGGTCTAAGGATTGGTAGACTACAGTGTTGAGGGATATGCTACTGGATAAGCGAAGAGCCAAAGGTGTAAGAAGGAAACCAGTGATATGCAGTGAAGACACAACTAGTGTGTATTGAGTGTGATGCATGTTGAGATCTGATCAAGCTATAAGTAGCTATTTTAGTTTATCATCCATTTGTTGCATTCTAACAACTGCAACATAAATCCCTTAATCAGGTGGACTTTAATAGGTCTCTATATGTAAAATCTCTTAACCGAGTGACATCTTAATTGATGTTCTAAGTCCTCTAACTAGAGTACCTTTAATAGGGTAAAGACACTACCCTGCCTTGATTAAAATCCCTTAACCAGGTGGTACCTAACAGTGTCTTTGTAATCTCCTAATAGATATGGCTCCTCATGAAATGAAATAAAGTAATTCCTTTCTCGGAGCGTGGCCAACCTTCACCCCCAGGCAAGATCTTCCACTAGACCGGTGGCTTGATAGGGGTGGGTCACTTTCTCCTGACTGTGGGTGAGGGCAAGGTGTTGGTTGGTGTTGGCTAGGCTAACATTAAGTCTTTACTCCCTTGCTCGTTAGTCCTTCATTGAGCTTCGTACTTCAGAAGAGTACAAATTTTGTGAGTTCCTACTCACACCGTGGTTTTCTCCCTTTTTGGGCTTACATATTTTATTTTAGTGATTAAGTATATTGTTGGATCTTAGATGAATGCAGATTTAAGTTAAAGGTCAAATTTTGAAATTTTGATTAAGTGTTGATTCACCCCTCCCCTCTCAGCACTGGTTGGGACTAACAATAAATATGGTCATATAGAAAGTTAGTGCAGAAATAGGAATAATCAGAACAATGCATCATTCACCAGTCTTGGAAATGTAAGATGTCATGCATGTAGAAGATTTGGACATATGACTACCTAATGTAGATCAAAAGGAAATCAAAGAAATATAGGGTTTAACAAAGCAATATAGAAGAACAATATTTTTTGTTATGCATGCAACAAGATCAGACATATTGCTAAATACTGCAAAAGTAATAACCCACTCGTAACTAATAGAAATGCAGATGAGAAAAGAAAGGCAAAGGTGAACGATATCAGAAAAAAACATGAGAAAAAGTGGGTAAGAAGATTAGATACACAACTGGCAGAACACCTAGTAGAGTCATTAGGTCCTGCACTAGAAGCAAGAACAATCGATGACTAAGGCACTCTGCCTTAGGGGTAGGCAAATCATTAAAGATCATGAAAATACCCCAGATTGGATCTATAGTCAAAGAATTCTAATTGCTAATGGATACTTAGGAAATTTCAAGTGTTTATGAAAACCTACTTGTAGACTATGTGATCTGGTAAAACTTCTCAGAAGCATTTATGACAGTGAAAAATTAGGGTTAACGGCAATAAAAAGGAAAAGTTAAGATATTTTCTTCACACAATGATCGAGCATTCAGAAGAGCGATTTCCAGAGCATTCAAGAGTCCAAGGCAATTTGTGCAAGCATTTTATCTCTAAAGAAATTCCATCTTTCAATATTTTCTTGAGGTATTTTTCGTTAGCAGAAACCCTAGTTTCAACACTTATTTGATCATGGATTCTTCATCCAATGTCTATACTCCTTTGGTGGTGGAAATCAAGAACCACCCTCGTCTTGAATTCAAGAAGCACCCCTTAAAATCTCTTTTGGATGAACCTTTGGGAGCCTTCTCGAGTGTCTTCCATGGTGTTCTTCACACTAAAGACATTAGGGCATACATTCACTGCAACATCGAGGAGCTTGATCCAACCCCCTTTGCCAGCCTCCTCCAATTTAACCATTGATATCTTCAGATCAATCTTGACCGTTGATTCTTACCACCTCACCCCTATCCTTGGGAAATCCTATAAATAGACCTCATTGTTGGAGCACAAAGGGTCCCAATTCATATCATTTGATGCATCCCATGTCATTTGCAATTATGCATTGCTACTAGAGGCATCTAGCTTCTTGTTTATCATTTTAGCAATATTATCATGCTAAATTTTACCTTAAATCTTAGTTAATTTTATAGATCAAATCATGAACTCATATAGCTTAATCATGCTATTTTTGCTATATCATGCATCTTCATTCAAATCCTCCATCTAAGTGTAGTCAAGTCATTGGAATTTGCATAACAAGATCTGAGAGCAAAATTCATACTCGTATTTACTAGGAGGCGATAGATCACTTAGTTATGGTTTTAGCTTTCTTTGATTTTAATTCATTAACCATGCTTGTAATGATCTATTGAGTGTTTTATGTTTGCAATAATAGGTACACTTCATAGGCACGACATTTTGGCACCCACCATGGGGCAAAAATCATCATTTTCGGCCTCTCAAGCTTCAACAAACATCTCTCTCTGTCGGACCTGAATCAGAATGTCGTACGAGGTTATTTTCCAGGTCGTACGAACTACCTTTTAGTCTGGTACGAAACCTCATCCTATGTCGTACGAAATCATTTTCATTGCCATACGAGGTCTAAATGCATGTCGTACGAATTTCTGACTAAGTGAATTTTGTGTCGTATGAACTAATTTTCATTGTTGTACAAGAGCTAAATGTGTGTCGTATGAATTTCTACATTGATTAGATAAGTGTCCAAATCTTCCACAAACATAACATCTTACATTCATTCTACAGTTTTCTAAATTATGACCAATTTTGTTGCATTTAGAACATTGACTGGTGGGTGTATTAGTGTTTTGATAATTTCTAGATCTACATTGATTTTCTCTATGACCATACTTGTTACGGTTAAAGCATTTTCCATTAAATTTGTAAGCATTAGGTTGTCTTACCGGTTTACTATGATCATGATTGTTTGCAGTACCAGAGCTTTCACCAACTTCAAAGCCAAGGCCATTTGTATCACCATTCAGTTTCTAATTCTTTAGCATGTCAACAAGTTCTTCTGAACTTTTCTTGAATTTCTCCTTGTGTTTGATTTGCAGCAATCAGTTCATTCTCCAACATTTCTTTCTGTCTCATGAGTTCAATTCTATCATTTTGTGTATGCATCAAATCTGTCTTGTGTTTTCATTTCCAGCATCATTTAGTCTTCTAGCCAAATCATCTTCATTCTTCTTTCTATCTTCAATTTCTTTATAAAATCTCATAGTCATATCTTGCATCTCATTCTTCATTGTACAGTTATCTTGTCTCAGTTGGTTCACCAGATCATTAAGAGTTTCCTTTTCATCTTCATCATTCTACATATTCTCACAAAGTTATCTTCTTTTATTCCTTTCTATAGTGAAATTTTCTTGAAGTCCTCGAATGATATCATGTGCAGCCTTCAGACCATCCTCAAGTTTGATATTCTTTACTTTGTCTGCATCATAGTCTAAAAGAGTTGTTTCCAATTTCTTTCTCAAGTTTTCCATCTTTACCGGTGTCAAGATCTTCCTCAAGCTATTAGGCTTTTGAAAATAGAGGACCAGGCTCTAATACCAATTGTTAGGATTCCAAAAGATAATGAGAGGAGGGGTGAATCAGTAACTGACTGGTATAATAATTTTCTTAACTTATAACATGAAAAGCATATCAAAACTATGTACCGGTAAACCAAAAATAATGCAGTAAATAAGAGCAATGACCACAAGATAAGAGACACATCATAACATAGTATTTTTAATGAGGAAACCCGGTGATGGAAAAACCTCGGTGGGATTTGTGACCCACAATATTCACTTCCTGGCCAATAAGAGAATATTACTGCTTACAATAGGGGCCTGCACGTGCAGGAAGGCCAAGTGCCTAGAGCTCACTGCTCAATTACAAAAAGAAGTCACACTGACTTACAAAATGGATTATACTAATCCAATGTCTTGTACTACTTCAGATCAGCATCTACTATGCTAGATTCAGTACCGGTTTAAGCTCTGCTACATACATAAATCCTTATCCTATATCTACCTTACAATTTGCATATTAGGTCTACATTAATCCTTCCATCTTCTTCTCATTCTAAATGATCTACAATGATCTCATACATATATGAGTCATGTTACAATCCGCCAAGTCATCTTACAAAAGATTAATTAAATACAAAACACATTTAAACAAAATTCTTGTTGGTCATGGTGCTAGTGATCAATCTTTTTGGTGTTGGTGATCTGTATGTTGGTGTTGAGTCTGCTGGTGCCAGTGCCTGCCAGTATTATAGGATTGCAAGGTTTCCATCAATGACAATACCTTCAATCACCTACAATTTCTCATTGGAGTGTGCATTTGCCAACAGATACAATATGTTTTATGGTAAATAAGGATGAATGTATGATGGAAGTAGTCCAGCCTAGAATAGTCTGGATCATGCTTATGGGTTACAAGGTTGATGAGGCCATATTGGATGCTTATGCTCAACATCTACTACAAGCACCAGTTGATGAAAAAGAGGAGAAATTTGGCATAGCCCGGGAGAAAGGTCTAAAAGTTCACCAAGAATGGGTTGCACCAGCTATCAGAAGACAAATGACCACGGTTGCAGTTGAGACCCTAATAAGTGAAGGGAAAGATAGGAAAAAGGTAGAAGAAAAAGTTAAAATTCTTAAAGCCTAGAGAAGAGTTGAAATGAAACAGAAAAGGAAGGAAGAGAGAGAAGCCAAGAAGGAAGCTTAGGCCACACCCAATGTAGTCTCGGTATATACTAAGTCTTCCAAGCAACCAGAAGAATCATCCATTGAGCCTATAAGTTCTAAGTTGGTTGAACAAGTAAAGAGAAAACATAAGGCGACCCGACAGTATATGACAATTTCTTTAAAGGAGACTGAATCAGATGAAGAAATTAACGTTACTCCAAAGAAGAAAAGTGTTTTTGTAAGGGTAGTACGAGAGAAGAATGAAGAACAGAAGACAGAACCAGCTAAGGAGCCTCCTCAGAAACCTAAAATCACCATTGTACATAAATGAAATCCAAATTGTGATGAGAAGTGTAAACTAGATGCCAAAAGAAGAACTGGTAAGAAGAAATTATATGCTCAAGACATTATTGATCAAATAATTAATGATGGCAATTTGGACAACATTTCTACATTCTTTAATAAATTTGATGAGAATGATAGAAAGTAGATTGAGGAAGCAATTCTTGTATATCTTGATTCTTTCAGTAGGGCATTAATTGAGTTATAGAAAATGTTGCCCAAAGAATTGTATGATAATCTAGAAGTCAGGAAATTACATGCACAAAATCTAGACCAGTAAATGAAAGAAATCAAGTTAGTGAATCTTTGTCCATCAATAACTCCAGCAGAGGTTACAGATTTGATTAATAAACTGAATTCAATCCAAAACACAAAATAAATAATTTAATGTTAGAAAGATTTGAATAAATCATGAAGGAGACCATGGACATTTGAGTCCAAATTCTTTTGAAGTTAGGTTATGAGTTGAGCCCCAATTTTGTTCAATCATAGAATATACAATTACCAAGGGACAAGAAACTGATAGAAATAGAGGAACAAAGTGTAAATATTGTTAGTCCCAACCAGTACTGAGATGGGAGGGGTGAATCAACACTATACCGATTTTACCAGATTTAACCTTAATCAAAGTTTCTATTCAAACTTAACACTTATCAATATAAGCAGCATTAATAAGAAACATGCACACATAAAATCAAACACACATGACTACCAATATTTATCATGTGGAAACCCAAATGGGAGAAAACCATGATGTGAGTAGAAACACACAACATTTGCACTCTTCTAGAGTACGCCCAATGAGGAGCCATCCCTGTTAGGAGATTACAAAGACACTATTAGGTGCCACCCGGTTAAGGGATTTTCTTTAAGGCTTGTTAGAACCTTTACCCTATTAGAGGCAGCCTTGTTTAAGGACATAGGATCATCAATTAAGATGTCACCTGGTTAAGGGATTTTACAAAGGGGTCTGTTAAAATCTACCCGGTTAAGGGATTTTGCTATTATAGTTATTAGAGAACAATAGAGAGAATGATCTGCTATAATAGCTACTCTTAGCTTAATCAAAACCAATTGAAGCTCTCCAATTTGACCACCAGTTATACTTACTCTGCACTCTTCTAGTGCTTTGTATTACACTTGCTCTGCACTCTACTGGTGCTCTACACTCTTTCTCTACTCTTCACACTATTTGAGCTCTACACACTCTCTTCACCACTTTGCTATTCACTTAGCAGTTATGCGCTCTTCTCTTCTCACCTTGCTAGATCACCTCTCTTCAAAATTGCAATTAGCAATTTTACAATCAAACTTTTTGGTTTTCGTCAAAAAAAATTATACCATTTTTTGCCAACACATACCTATTAATTCCTAAATGACTTTACACCTAACACTAGATAGATTTGAATTCAAATCTTCCTACACTTTCTCAACATTCTCTCCATCAATCTCTCCAACAACTCATCCTTATCTGCCACTGCAACTCATAATTCTACCAACTTTTGGGTCATGTTCTGTCTTTTTAATGCGAACTGAAAAATCCGCACAAATCTCACCTTAACTTGTTGTTAACCATTGTAGATTTCACTAGCAGTTTCTTTTGATGATATCTCACCATGACCGACTCACCTTTGGTCATCACATCTAGCTTACTGGTCACTACTCTGAGATTATTGGTGGATAGCATTCTTCAACTTGTATCACCAGTTCATTGGTGTAACTCTTCATCTTTTGCCACCGGTCATTGATCCTCAAGCAGACTAATCACCTGTTTGTCCAGAGTGTTCCAATTGTGCATAAGACTTCTAAACTATAATATTGGTATAGTGTCTCATTCACTTCATTAGCCTCATTGTCTTTAGACAATTTGCAACCAGTAACCATTGGAGTTCCAACAGGTTTGGAATCTTCCATTCCAAAGGTCTTCATTATTTCCCTTATATATTTGGTCTGGCTAATGAATAAACCATTCTTTAGCTCAGATACTTGCAAACTAATGAAGAATTTTATTTCACTAATCATGGACATTTCAAATTATTTCTTCATTTCTTCTACAAAACCTTTTCTTATTCCACCATCTCCTCCAAAGATGATGTCATCTACAAAAATCTCTACAATTAGATGTTTTCCTTCTTTTCCAATCTACACATACAAGTTATTGTTGTCACTGGTTCTCATGAACCCTATACATATCAGGTATGAGTGCATTCTCTCATACCAAGCTCTTGGTGCTTGCTTTAGCCCATACAAAGCCTTCTTCATCTTACATAGCATATCTCTTCAATCTTCTGAAGCAAACCCTTCTAGTCTCTCAATGTACACTTCTTCCTCTAGAACATCATTCAACGATGTTGATTTGACATACATTTGGCAGACCTTAAACTTCCTATAAGCAGCATAAGCAAACAAAATTTTGACCCCTTCCAGACTGGCCACTAGTACAAATCTCTCTCCATAATCTAAACCTTCTTCTTGTGCATACCCTTTGTAGACTAACCTTGCTTTGTTTCTTACTACTTGACCGATTTCATCCATTTTGTTTCTAAACACCATTTTGGTGCCTATCACATTTTTGTTCTCTGGTCTGGGCACAAGGATCCAAGTTTCAATCTTCTCAATCTACTCTAGTTCTTCATCCATAGCTTTGATCTAGTCTTCATCTTTCAAAGCCTCCTTTTCTTTTTTGGGCTCAATTTTAGAGAGCAGACAAGTACTCTACCTTGCTTTTCTCTTAGTCAATACTCCTACATTCTTGTCTCCAATAATATTGCCAGTTGAATGATTGTTTCTGACATACCTTGGTGGTACCGATTCATTTCTTGGATCCTCTTCTACCGGTTGTGCAAGTTCTACTTCACATGATTCCTCATTTGCATCTACACTAGGATTCTCTACAACGGGTTTGACTAGTACAGTGTAATTGAATCCTTGATAGTCCTCTAGTTCACTCTCGTTTTCCTGATCATTTTTCTCAAAGAACTCATCTACTCTGACATTTGCACTTTCCACAATCTTACCGGTCCTTTTTCTCAAACATCGGTATGCTTTACTCTTTTTGGAGTAACCTAAGAAGATTCCTTCATCACTCTTAGGATCGAACTTTCTAGAGTACTGATCCTTCTTGATGTAGCACCTGCTTCTAAATACCTTGAAGTAACTCACATTGGGTGAGTATCCACACCATAATTTAAAGGGAGTCTTACTTGTCCCCTTCTTCACCTATATTAGGTTCAAGGTATACATAGCAGTACTCACTGCTTCTCTCCAGAAGACATGTGGAATACCCTTCTGAATCATTAGAGTCCTCGCACAATTAATTACAATTTTATTTCTTCTTTCAAGAACATGATTTGCTAAGGTGTTCTGTGTGCAGACATCTGCCTCATAATCCTCTATTCTTCACAGTATTTTATGAACTCTTGAGAGGTGAACTCTCCTCCTCTATCTGATCTCAAATATTTTAAACTCTTACAGGTTCCTCTCTCCACTCGAGCCTTGAAGACCTTAAACATGTGAAAAGATTCATATTTTTCTTTCAAGAATACAACCCACATCGTTCTTGAGAAATCATCTACAAACAACATGAAGTGTTGATCCCCATAGAAACTCTTAGTCCTCATAGGACCACACAAATATGTATGCACTAAGTCCAGCACATTCTTAGATGAATAAGATTTATTATTGAAACTATATCTGATCAACTTTCCTAGCTAACAATCTTTACACGTATCATTCTCAGGTTTCATAATGTCAGGCATACCTCTAACACACTTCATTTTACTAACCTTTGCTATGCTATCAAAATTAACATGACACAATATTTTGTGCCATAGCCAACTGTCTTCTACCTTTTCCATAAGGAAACTTCCTACAATGATGTCTAGGTAGAATAGATTACCTTTATTTTGTTTATCGGTAACAATCAGACATCCTTATTAATCACTTATTTTGCATATTTCTTCATTAAACTCTAACCGGTAACCCTTATTCTTAAGTTATGCAACACTTAACAGACTATAATTTAGCCCATCTACCCAGTAAACATCTTCACAATTGGTTTTAATCATTTAGGGCTATAAATGTTCGCATTGAGTTGTCATTGATGTCAACTGGTATTGCAGGCAAGCTACTAGTAGAGTTATGTCATTCGGTATAAAGAAGAATGAGCCGATATGATGAAAGACAAGTAAGGTATAGAGAATATTAACATGAAGGCTTGTCAACTGGTATGGTTTATTGAGACCATATGTGACCTCACCGGTATGAGGTAAGATGTATGAGTGTGTGAGCATGTTGAGTGATAATCGGTAGAAATGAAATCGGTCTAGAGTATTAGCTACATGTTTATAATGAAATGGAAGAATGTTAAAATAATCACAAACCACCAGAGGTGAATATGTGCTACTGATGTAGTGTGCACTACCAGTTACCAGGAGAAGAATGTCTCATCGGGAAATGCTTGAACTGGTATGAGTTTGCTAAATGTTCAAGTGTAAACCGAGCTTGTGTCGGTGATCTAACTGTATGACCTGTTGTTCACCAAAAGTGATAACCCAAGTATACCTGCAATTGATCTATGAAGTAGCCAATTCAATCTGTGAAGAACCTCGGGGCTTGGACAACATGACAAGGATATGAATCCTTCTACTCTTCAGGCTCTACAAAACCTACGCGGGTATACCTTTGATGCATTTAATCAGATCTATTACACACAAGACTGCATCAATCAAAAGTAGATGGATCTCAAAAGGTTCAAACACTAAGAGGTAACTGCAGATGGGCTAGATCCACACTTGCAACTTAACATTTTTTTGAATCATGCGATGGAGGGACACTTCCACATGACATAAAATATAAAAGATATTTGGATTTTGGATTTTTAAATGGTGTTCTGACAACCTTTCAATATTACAAGAGACCAGTGTCTTATCCAGGCCATAGAGTCATGCATAAAACTGGAAGAGAAATCTCAGATGCAAGTTCTTTTCAACATTAAATTTTCATGTATCAATGCCTTACATTAATACAATCCTCTGCTCTGTCACAATATATATATATATATATATATATATATATATATATATATATATATATATATATATATATATATATATATATCTAATATGCATTCAAAATCATTAAAGCTGGGTTTTAGGATTTAAATCCTTCCTTGAAGAATACCCAAAAGACAACATTACACTCTTAGAGGAATCTAAAAGAGGCAATTCAAATTATCCTTGATAATATGAAATTATATGAATCTGAGTACATTTTGGAGACAATTTCATGGAAACTCACACATGCCTTGCATATGTGTGAACCTGCAAACTAAAACTAAACCTACAATAAAGAAAACCCTGAAATCATAGAAGAACACACTGTCATTTACACAAATAAAAAGATGTCATCACTGGAACCTGCAATTTTAGATTTCTCCCTTGGAGAAAATCTCTCCAAAACTGGAACTCCCACAAATGAGAAGAATTGGGAATAAAAAGGAGAGGGAAGAAAAACAAATCTGCAACTGAAATTGCCAAGTATCTCCTCTCTAACTGAATTTCACTCCCATGGAAACTACTCCCAAAATATCCAACATTTGTCAAAATTAACTATCTGACCGGATTCCTCATTCCTAGAGCTTTCCGGCGATATATAACACTTCATATTTTGGCCAAAAATGAGACCCTGGGCGAATTAATCCTCAACATGTGCACATCATTTAAATTTTTGAATTATTTAATATAGTTGAAACTATATCATAAACATGATTTTAATTTTAATTTTTTCTTTGATTGTGCTCTGACGCCTTGCCACGTGGTGGGACCTAATTGGTTGATGGGGTCCACTGGGTGCCACCTGGGATGATATCTTGTCACTTCACCACGTGTCCGCTTGCTTGTCGTCCACCTAGGCGCCACCTCTGTGCCACGTACTGAGACTTGCCTATTGGACCGCTGACTGGACCTGCCACTTGTGCACCACCTGGCTTTTGCCATCTCGCGGCCTTTATCTGACATGCATCTCCACTCCACGAAATCGCACAGGCCGTCGATCTACTCCAAACTTGCTCACTCTTTAACCTGCTGCATTTTCGCCATTTCACGTTTTGTTGTTTCGCAGACCTTAACTCATGAGCAACTTCCTTCGCGAAATAGCACGGACCATCCGATCTCCCGAAACATGCACGATCTTTACCCTTTCTGCCATTTCGCATGGTGTAACTTGCGTGCATCTTCGGCCCGCGAAATCATGCGCTTCATCAGATCCTGTTCAACCTGCTCATTGGTTAAGCTGACACTTCTCTACAAAATTCATCTATTTACCTTGAGAAGCGTGCATGCATGGGGTCCACCTGGTCACTGCTCAGTCACCTCCTCCGTCACCTCGGGATCCATGCCCACTCGTGGACCCACCTTGGGCACCCATAGGCACCGTCCGTCAAAAGCCCAGAGGCTTTGACATATTAGATGTGTGTGGATTTGGTTATAAACATTAAAAGAGTCCCTTCCACAGTGAATATGGGATATTGTGGTTTTGCCTGTAGCTGCATTTTGAAGCTCTTTTCTTGAGTTTTAATGGTGATTTCCAGATTTGCCTGGGAGAATGCTAAAGACTAATGCAGGGGAGGATGCTATTACATTTTGCATTATTGTATTTGCTAAGAAATTTGTATTGCCTACTCTAAACATCACCACCACTAAGGAAATGGAGAAGCACGTTAGGATGTTGACTAGCATTGAATTGCCACAAGCATCTGTTACCCTTGTCAACATACCATGCAACAGGGAATGCAATCAAAATGATAGAGTTTTCTTTAAAAACTTATGCCTTCCTCTACTACATCCCACGCATAGCATGGAGAAATCCTTTGCTTGAAATTTGAAAGCCCTTTTCACATGCCATGCAGAGGATTAAAACCATTTACTGCAATTTGAAAAAGACTTTTCATTATACCATGCAGAGGAAGGGAATAGTTTGGCTAGAGCTGCTGTCTGTTTGCATTTGAAGACCAATGCTATTGCTCCTGTCTACAAACTCTAATGCCTAACCTGCACCAGAGAAGATCATAGCCAAGAGGATGAAAAGGCACGTGAGAGGAGGAGGGCACTATTGTTTGCATTCCATTCCCCTTTCTTACCCATGCCGCGTGAGGGAGAATGCTAGGGTTTTCAACCATCTGTTGGAGCTTCACATGGGGGGATGCTATGCTAGCACTTACCTCAAAGTTTATGCAACTCCAAACATGCCCATGCTGCCTCTTCTATTGCTTGAGAAAGATTCGGCATCCTACAAACTTCCAATGCCTGGCCATCACCACAGAAAATCACAGCCAAGGGAGGAGAGGATAGCATTGTTACATTTGCAAGTTTCATTATGTTTCATTCGATGATGCCCTCTCTAACTTCAACACAGGGGAGTCTTTGGCTATGGAATTTGGTTATACACCATTTGCATTTTACAAAATTCAATGTGCCCAGTCTGCCACGAGAGAGAATTGGGATGTTTGGTACTTACCACTATTTTCCCCTTTGTCAGCATCCTCCCTTCACAATCATCATTGCCTTTATGGACATCCACACAAAAGGGGAAAGATGCTTGATCAAATTGCATTTAGTCCATGTTTCAATTTCCTTCACACTACTCTGTCAATGATGTTAATGGCCATGAGGCTACAAGGACTTCATCCAATGTTTGTGATGCCAAAGATGTTGGTCCTCTCTTGGCTGCTCTGGAAATAGTGACATCCTTTTACCCAATTTTCAAAACCATAAAGCTTCATAAAATCCTCTCAATTATATTCCCACATAATGAAACAAAATCGTCTCTTAATAAAACAATTGCCAACAAAACAATGCATGAGCATGAGCCAGGTCGGGCCCCAAAGTGGGTCCGACTAAAAAAAAAATTGTTTTCATACAACTGACCTTTGAAAGGCTTCACAGACCCCAAACATACCTCTGGAAATGATCGGCATCGTTTTCAGATCATTGAACCGCATTTTGCAACCTTCGGGCAATTATGCCACATTTTCACATTTAATCGCGAAGACGTAATTTTGAAACCTGTCAAAACACCTTTCTGGAGCTCCCCATCTGACAGGTGTGTACTCTCCTGAGCGAAAAGATATTAATCGGCGAAAATGACAAACTGGCTTTGTCGACACTGCGGACCTGACGAAGTCAATGTTCTGGCAACACATGACGCCTTTCTCAAAAATATCAAATGACCTTCGTAGGCCCTCAAATTTGAAACATAGGTACCTTGAAGTACATATTAAAAATTGGAAATCTCAGTTTGATCAAAAGACTGACAGGATGCAAATGGTGAGCTCACAAAAATGGCTACATTAACTGATATAGCACTAAAAGTGCGGAAGACTGAAAATGATAGTTCAATGAACCCTTTTGCAAACTGACTAAACGGATTGGTAGGATCCTGAAACTTGAAACGTATCTCATCATTTATACCAGTAATAACCTAGAGCAAACATTATGGCATGACTCTTACTGAGGCAACTTTTACACTTGTGCGAAACAGGGCTCCGACTAGCTGTCAAAACAGGGACTTGCCAAAACACACAAACTGCAAACGGATTTGGCTATGAAAACTGAGCAAATGGATTCGTCAAGACTTGAAATTTTGTAGAATGACTCATATTTATGCATATAATTGAATCCATTTTGATTTTCTTCATGAAAATAAACAGGGCAAAAGATAAAAACATTCAAAGTAGGCTACTCAATAAAAACTGCATTTGTGCCTAAAATGCACTTTCAGCTCACCCCTCAAACTGGGTACTTCATAAAATTATTCAAATTGAACTCTGAAAGTTGCACATCACTAAATAGGCCAAATGAAAGGTGTGGGACATGAATCTTGATCCTTACCCTCTGAAAATCAACAGGCTCCATTTTGCCCTCTCGCAAACTAGGCCATTCAAACTGACTCATTTAGGTGCCTTTCTGACATGCAGAGCAAAATTTTGAATTGGGCCTCTAAAATTTGACACAAATTTAATGAGTCCCAACATGACCATTGTGATGCCATGTGGAGCTGAGGTGGCAAACATGCAAAGGGCGGTGAAGCCTCCATCGACATGGTTGTTGAAATAGCTAGTCGACATTAATGAAACAAACAAAAATCATGGGATTGTAACTGACTGATGTGGCTCAAGGAAGAAAGAATGATAGAGGAAGATCAATGAGTAGTTGACACCTTTATCAAAGCAAATAAATTAGACTGTAAAAATATCTTGAGAAGGAAACAGCTGAGCTTTTTATGAGTCGACATATTTCAAGGTAGAAAATCATGTACAAGATTGCTATCTTTAGCAAGTATGCATTGGATAATGGAAAATGTGTACAGATACATTCCTCAAATACAAGTGATCGATCCAAGATAGACTGGATCAGATCTCATGCAGATCTTGTTGGGTGAAGGAAACCCTAATCGCCTAAGTTTGAATTGTTTTCTTAGCAGGAAAGATCAAGGTTAAATATGATGAGTTGAGTATGTTGTTGTTGTTGTTGTTGTAGAGTGAAGACAAGTGTGAAATTGTTGTCTGAGATCTAAAGTGATGAGCACTTGAATGGTTGGTGAGTGAAGAATAGACCAACAAGGAAAAGTAGAGTATACCTGTATAAGGAACAACTAGTGGAGTGTGCATTGAACACATAGGTGACACAATTGGCAAAAGTTGTGCCTGATTAAGAGTGATCAAGTGTGAGTTGAAAGAGGGGTCTTACAAAAGTATTCATCAGATTCAAGTTGCAGAGTGGGAGAAGAGAATACAGATCGGTAAGGGTGAAACTGGTAAAGGAAAATATTATAATGTTGCAAAACTTCATTTGCAACAGTGATTTGATTTGTATAACTAAGTTTTATATTGTTTTCACTAAGTTGTATCTTAGTGCAGGGGTTGTAGCTCCTTTAGGTTGGAGCCTAAAAATTGTGCAAGGGTAGGTGCTCCTTTAAGTCAGTGCTTATAAATCAGGGGTTGGTGCTCCTTATTGTGAGGCTAGATTGGAGCAGAAGATCTCCAACAGCTATTCTCACCGAGGTTTTTCCCATATTGGCTTTTCCTCATATGTATCTAGTGTTGTGTGTTGCATCTTTGTACATGTGGTATATTGACGTTTTAGCAAGTCCATTCGCACACCATGCTTCCATTGTTTAAGTTGTCAATTATCACTCAGTTTGTTCTATATATATTACCAGTATCTTCTTATTAAAGGAGAAGAGTGTAAATCACTTATTCACCCCCCTCTCAGTGATCCATTGTGTCCAACAATTGGTATCAGATCCTAGGTACCCTATTTTGTCAAAGCATTCTCTAGCTTGGGTAGATCCTGTTAAATATTCACAATGGAAAGAAATGAATCTACCTCCTCAAAAGCTCCTATGTTTGATGGAGTCAATTTTGCCTTTTGGAGTATAAGAATGGAAACCTATTTATCCTCTCTAGGTTGTGATGTATGGATGTCAGTTGTGAATGGGTGTACAGTTCCTAATAATCCTCCTACCGATCGAGATGCTAAGAGGGAATATGAGAACAATGCTCAAGATAAGAATGACATTGTTAGTGGGTTGTCTGACAATGTGTTTGTCAAAGTTATGCATTGCTCCTCTCCAAGGAAACTTGGAAAAAGTTGCAGAAAATATTTGAAGGCGATGCTAAAGTCAAGGAAGCCAAGTTGCAAACATTGAGAGCACAAATTGAGGGTTTGAAGATGAGAGATGAAGAGAAGATTTTTTACTATCTTTAGAGAGTTGATGAAATAACAAACACCATAAGAGGACTTGTAGAAGAAATAAAAGATGAAGTTGTAGTGAAGAAAGTACATAGATCTCTGACATCTAAGTATGATACAAAAGTCTCGGCAATAGAAGAAGCAAAACATTTGAAGGTCTTTAAAATGGATGAGTTGTATGGTTCCTTGACTATTTATGAGATGAGAATTGATGATACTAAGGCTGTGACGAAGAAAGCTGCATTCAAAACATCAAGAAAAGGAAAACAAGAGTCTGCTCATGATGCAACTTGTGAAGACTCTGATGAAATTATGGTCAACTTTGTGAGAAGATTGAAAAGAGGTTCTGGGAAGTACAAAGGAAAGTTTCCTTTCAAATGCTTCAACTATGGAAAGATTGGATATTTTGCCGCTAAATGTCTCTATGGTCATAAAAAGGAAGATGATCAATCAAGTGGTAGCAGATCATATGGTAAAGATAGGAAGAAGAATGTCTACCGACATGGTAAAAGAGGAAACTGGAAACAAAGCAGTCTCTACACCCATGAAAAAGATACCTTAGATGATGATAGTGCCTCTAATGATTGGTACAATGAGGATGGAATTAAAGTAAATCTTTTCATGGCCCAAGATGTCCTGGTACAAGAAGAAGAAGAAGAAGAAGAGGAAGGAGAAGTAGATCTAGAAGCTGAACTCATTAGTGCTCTGGGTGAGCTAAGGAAAACAAGGCGATCTGAAGAAGGTAAAAAAGATTGCAACTGAAGAACAAGAGCTATTAGAGCAATCTCTTGAAGAGTCCTAGAAGACTATTGTAGATCTAAAACTGCAACTAGAAGAAGCCAAAAGGATCTATGAAGTTACTAGTACCAGTCTAAGTGAAAAGGAAAAATAGCATCAGAATCTGGAAGAAAAAATAGTGAAAATTTGGAAGGAATTAAAGAAATGTTAGGAAGAGATAAAATTTAGAAGCAAATATGAAGGCAACACTGAAGCCCTAGATAAGATATTGAGCAAACATAAGCAGTCTAAAGATACTAGTGGCTTAGGTTTTCAAGAAGGTCAAAGTTCAAATAGTAGAGACACATCTGATAAGGAAATACAATTCACCTCTTCAAATGAAGGTGAAGAGAAGAAGACATTAACAGTAAGCAAGGATACCAACAAGAAGACATATGTAGATGCTTCTAGAAACCACGACACAAACCACTATGCTCAAACAATGAACTGGAGATTATACTCAATGCACCGACATGAAAATCCAAGGAGAAATGCAAATAATGATCATGAAGGATTCACAAGAGTTAGCAGCATGAAAGGAAGACCCCCAATGAGGCAGTTGTTTGCAAGTTCAAGGCAACCTAACTAGTATGTTCCAAATTTTCATGGTTACTGTCACGGGTGTAATAAATTCGGTCATAGAATGGAAGATTATAGGAAAATGAATGTCAGTCCTAGTTTTGAGAGTAGAAACTCATTTGTTGTATTACAAAGTACAAAGGTTACATGTTATAATTGCAATGAGTTCGGTCACAAGAGTTATGAATGTAGGAATAATATGCAAATGTCCTACAAGAATGTATTGAATACATCTTGCAGTGCTAATGTGAAATGTTACAAGTGTCACAGTTTTGGTCACATAGCAAGGTTTTGTAAGTTGAGAACTAACAAGCAAAATAAGATGTACCGGATGAGAAGTTAGAAACAAAATCGGAGCACAAAGTGATAGGAAGAGGAAAAGAAAGAAGAGAAATTAGTTTGGGTAAAGAAGGAGAAGACCAAGACAGAGTCCAACCTGATTGTGCAGACTGCTCTACATGCTGAAAGGAGGAATTTATGGGTAGTTGATAGTGGTTGCTCAAATCACATGACTGGAGATAAGAAGTTCATCAAGCTTGATGATTGGAATGGTGCTTCAGTCCGGTTTGGTGACAACTCCTCCATATAGATCAAAGGCCAAGGTACACTGAATATTGATGGAAATCTCAAGGCTTGTGATGTGTACTATGTGGAAGGATTGAAACATAAACTATTGAGTGTAAGTTAGATGTGTGACAAAGGGTACAAGTTCTCATTTGAATCTACTAGTTGTCAGATAAGAAAGAAGAGTACCGATCAGGTGGTAGTAGAAGCAAAGAGAACAGAGGATAATATCTACAATCTAAAGGAATTCTATTAGTCCCAATGCATGATGGGATAGGTTGATGAAAGCTGGTTGTGGTACTGGATATTAGGACATGTAAATTTTGATAATCTGGTTAAGATAAGCAAGAACTGGTATGTGAGAAACATACCTCAAATCATAAAACCGGCAAGCACATTCTGTGATAAATGTATTAGAGGTAAGCAAGAAAAGGTCAGCTTTAAAACAAAAGAATATAACACCTCAAGACCTTTGGAGTTGATACATATAGACTTATTTGGGCCAACAAGGACAAGAGAATTAGCTGGAGAAAGGTATTTCATGTTGTTCATAGATGATTACTCAAGAATGACTTGGGTAACCTTCCTGTGTGATAAGTCACAAGCATTTGAGAGATTCAAAATTTTCAGGAAGATGGTAGAAAATGAAAGTGGACACTGGTTAAAATGCTTAAGATCATACCGAAGTGGAGAATTTTCTTCCAATGAATTTGTTGACTACTGTGAGAAACATAGAATCTAAAGACGGTATTTAGCTACAAGGACACCTCAGCAAAATGGGGTGGTAGAAAGGAAAAATAGGACAGTGAAGGAAATGGCTAGGACTATGTTGAATGAGGCCAACATACCAGATATATACTGGAAGGAAGCAGTTCATACTGTTGTTTACACTTTAAACCACATACAACTAAGAGTGAATAATAGAATGACTCCTTATGAGTTATGGAATGAAAGGAAACCATCACTCAAGCACTTCAGAGTGTTTGGAAGTAAGTGCTTCATCAAGAGAGATGCTGATGGTTTAGGAATTTTTTATTCCTGAAGTGATGAAGGAATCTTCTTGGGATACTCAACTAACATTAAAACCTACAAATGCTACAACAAGAGATTGAGAAGGGTGATTGAGAGTGTAAATGTGAGAATGGATGAAGACTCACATAGAGGAAGATATGCACCGACACCTTACATTGATGATTCAGATGCTAAAACTAAAGAAAATTTTTACAATGGACCGATAGAAGATACACCAAACAAGATCCCCAACAGGGATGTGCAGAAGAGTCATCTGAAAGAATAGATCATTAGAGATAGGAATGAAGGTGTGCAGACCAGAAAGAGATTAAACCAAGAAAGTGAGCGGGTAAATTTATGTCTCATGACTAAAGTAGAGCCCAAATTTTTTGATGATGCTAGCAAAAGTGAGAAGTGGGTAGATGCCATGGATGAGGAATTGAGACAAATTGAGAAAAATCAGACTTGGGAACTTGTTCCTAGACTAGCAGACAAGAATGTCATAGGTACCAAATGGGTCTACTAGAACAAGATAAATGAAGAAGGTAAGATAGTTTGTCATAAAGAAAGATTAGTTTGTAAGGGGTATGCACAAGTGGAAGGTATTGATTTTGAAGAAACCTTTGCACCGGTTGCTATATTAGAGGCAATAAGAATGTTTTTAGCCTTCTCGGCCTACAAGGGATATAAAAAATATTAGATGGATGTAAAATCTTCTTTTCTCAATGGTAACCTTGAGGAAGAGGTGTATATAGAATAGACAGAAGGGTACTTGTTGCATGAAGATGAGAGTTTTGTATGCCGATTGAAGAAATCCCTTTATGGTCTAAAGTAGGCTCCCAGAGCATGGTATTCCTAGTTAGACAAATACCTAAAGGAGCAAGGGTTCTGAAAAGGAAATACAAACAAATAATTGTATGTCAAGGTAAATGGAGATCACATGATTATAATTCTTGTATATGTGGATGACATTATCTTTGGTGGAGACAAGGATATCATGTGCAAGGAATTTGCAGATCAGATGAAGACAGAGTTTGAAATGTCCATGTTGGGTGAGTTGTCCTATTTTCTTGGTTTGTAGATCTCACAGAAGGAGAAAGGAATTGTCATCTCCCAAACCAAGTATTCCAAAGACATGCTAAAGAAATTTCAAATGGAGGACATCAAACTAGTAAAGTACTCCCATGGTCACCAGTTGTAAGTTGAGAAAACTAGATGAATCACCAGAATTTGAGAAAACACTATATAGGTCTATGATCGGTAGTCTATTATATTTAACAGCATCTAGACCAGATATTGTACAAGTTGTTTGCATGGTAGCAAGATTCCAAGGTGCTCCTAAACAATCTCAGTTAAATGCAGTCAGACAAATCTTCAGGTATCTGGAAGGAACTATTAGTTATGGCCTGTGGTATCCAAAGAAAGGAGACGTTGCTTTGCAGACTTATATTGATGCAGATTGGATAGGAAGTATTGATGACCTGAAAAGTACAAGTGGAGGTGCTTTTTACTTAGGAGACCAGTTAGTATCATGGCACAGTAAGAAGCAAGGTTTAGTGTCATTATCTACTATTGAAGCAGAATATATAGCAACCACTACATGTTGTTCACAAGTTTTATGGATAAAACAGATATTGAAAGACATACAGGTGGAGATACTGGAACCCAATCCAATCCAGTGTGATAACTCAAGTGCAATCAACATCTCCAAGAATCCAGTAATGCACTCAAGAACAAAACACATTGCAATCAAGTATCACTTCTTGCAAGAGAAGGTAGCAGAAAAGGAGGTCATAGTAGAGTATGTTCCAAGATTGTTGGCATTGAGTTGTCATTGATGTCAATCGGTATTGCAAGTAGGCTCCCGGTAGAGGTATGTCATCCGGTATAAAGAAGAATGAGCCAGTATGATGAAAGACAAGTAAGGTATAGATAAGATTAACATGAAGGCTTATCAACCGGTATGGTTTATTAAGACCATATGTGACCTCATCGGTATGAGGTAAGATGTATAAGTGTGTGAGCATGTTGAGTGATAACAGGTAGAACTTAAACCAGTTTAGAGTATTGGTTGCCTATTTATGATGAAGAGGCAGAATGTTAAAGTAATCACAAACCACCAGAGGTGAAGATGTGCTACCGATGTAGTGTGCACTACCGATTAGTAGGAGAAGAAGGTCTCATCGGTAAAGGCTTGAACCGGTATGAGTTTGTTGAATGTTCAAGTGTAAACTAACCTTGTGTTGGTGAGTTGAGTGTATGACCATTGCAGTGCCATGTGGAGCTGAGGTGGCAACCATGCAAAGGGTGGTGGAGCCTCCATAGACATGGTTGTTGAAACAGCTAGTCGACATTAATGAAACAACAAAAAATCACAGGATTGTAACTAACTGATATGGCTCGAGGAAGAAATAATGACAAAGGAAGATCAACGAGTAGTTAGTGCCTGGATCAAAGAAAAGAAATTAGACTGCAAGAAGATATCGAGAAGGAAACAGCTGAGATTTTTATGAGTTGACAGATTTCAACGTAGAAAATCATGTACAAGATTGCTATCTTTAGCAAGTATGCATTGGATAATGGAAAACGTGTACAAATGTATTCCTCGAATACAAGTGATCGATCCAAGATAGACTGGATCAGATCTCATGCAGATCTTGTCGAGTGAAGGAAACCCTGATCACCTAAGTTTGAATTATTTCCTGGTGGGAAGCTCAAAGTTAAATAAGATGACTTGAGTTTGTTGTTGTTGTTGTTGTAGAGCGAAGGCTGTCGTATGTAAAATTCATCTTAAATTAACAATATATCAATTAGAAATCAAAGGGAAATCATGAATCCCTATCTAATCAAAGAATTATAACAAATAAACAATGAAATAACATAATCAATCACAATAGGAATTAAAATCATTCAATAAAAACTCCCTATTTTGTGACTATGTATAGCTTCCATTGTTCTTCTCTTCTTTGTGGTATGATGGCTCTCAGATATTGTGCTGGTAACCTGCAAATGACACAAAGATTCAAAGTTCATGATTATTGATAATGGAGATTGAATGCTCAATTTATAGATTTTTGGAGAGGGTTGATTGAAAGATGGAACAAATTGATCAAGAGGTGGAACTCAGGTGAGCTCAAATGAAAATTGATAGTTGAACTGTTGATTGGAGGAGTGAAACTCAATAGATTGAATAGATTAAATTGAGTCAACTGATTGAGAAAAAGCTGACTGAAGGAAGAAAAAGAATGATTGGAGGAAATAAAGAGGATGACAAAGAAAGCTTAATTTAGAAAAAGCTAACTGAAAGATGAAAATAGAGATTGAAGAGATAAATGATTTAATTAATTAATTTAGCATGTGATTGCATTTAGAGTTAAATTTAATCTTTGCATGAAATTTATTCAAGTAATTGAATTTATCTTAATTCAATCTAGTATTTGAATATATTTAGAACTTGACTTTGATTTGCAATTTGGTTTTTGAAATCATACACATGTATTTGAATTTGGAAGAAATTAGAAGAAATAAGAAATTAAATGAAATTAGAATTTGAAGAACTAGAAGAATTAATTAGTTAATTAAATAATTTAAAGAAACTATTTAATTATTTAGAAATGAAACTTAATTAAATAATAAAGATTATTTAAATTAAAGGAATTAAATCACAATTAATTAAATAATTAATATTTAATTAATATTTAGAAGAGGGTTGAATGATTAGATGATGATATGATTGAGATAGAAATTGAGAATTAATTAGTAATTTATTTAAATAATAAAGATTATTTAAATTGGGGAATTAACCATAATTAATTAAATAATAAATATCTAATTAATATTTAGAAAATGATTAAAATAATTAAATGATGAAAGAATTGGAAAATAAAATAGTTAGTAAGATGATGAGGAAATATGAAATTAGAAGAAATAGTTAATTAAATTAATTAAATAATTAAGATTATTTAATCAATTAGAGGAATAATTAGTACATGATCAATGAGACATTTTTATGTGTCTACAAAGACAGGTGCGAAATTATTGTCTGAGATCTGAAGTGATAATCACTTGAAGGGTTGGTGAGTGAAGAATAGACCAACAAGGAAAAGCAGAGTATATTGGTATAAGGAACAACCGATGGAGTGTGAATTGAACACAGAGGTGACAAAATTGGCAGAAGTTGTGCCTAATTAAGAGTGATCAAGTGTGAGTTGAAAGAGGGCTCTTAGAAAAGTATTCAATATAGTCAAGTTGCAGAGTGGGAGAAGAGAATACAGACTAATAAGGGTGAATAGACAAAGGAAAATATTGTAAGGTTGCAAAACTTCATTTGCAATAGTGATTTCATCTGTATAAATAAGTTTTATATTATTTTCACTAAGTTGTAGCTTAGTGTAGGGGTTGTAGCCTATAAATTGTGCAGGGGTAGGTCCTCCTTTGAGTTGGTGCTCATAAATTAGGGATTGGTTCTCCTTGAGTTGATGCCCTAAATATTGTAATAAAAAGAGTTATTGTGAGGTTGGATTGGAGCAGAAGATCTCCAGCAACTATTCTCACTGAGGTTTTTCCCACATTGGGTTTTCCTTGTATATATTCGTTGTTGTGTGTTGCATCTTTGTGCATGTGGTATATTGATGTTTTAGCAAGTCCATTCGCACACCCTGCTTGCATTGTTTAAGTTACCGATTAGCACTTAGTTTGTTCTATATATATTACTAGTATCTCCTTATTGAAGGAGAAGAGTGTAAATCACTAATTCACCCCCCTCTCAGTGATCCATTGTGTCCAACAATAGATCCCTTACCTTTTACTACACATAGAGCATCATTGTCGAATCTCACCAATCCTCCATCAGAGTCCTCCATGCTGAGGAATTTATTCATGTCACCAGTCATGTGGTGAGTGCAACCACTATCAATTACCCAGTCTTCACACCAGTTTGAATTGGAAATCAGTGTCATATTACTTTCCTATGTGCTATCTTCCTTTACCACTACAAATGCAATCCCTTCTCCATCATATCCTTTTTATTCTTCATCGGTAACTCCTTCTACAAGATAGCACTCCTTCTTTCTCTTCTCTTTGTATCTTCTAAAGTTATCCTTCCTATCATTGTCATGACATCTCGGTGCCATATAACCTATTTTATTGCAAGAGAAACACTTCAGAGGTAGTTTACCTATGTACTTTCATTTTCCTCTCGGCAGCCTTCTTGCTATTAGTGTTTCAAGCTCATATTGTTCTTGTTCTTCAGATAACAAGTTGCCATGTTCATGATAATGATCGGTTCTTGTAGTAGAACTACTTCTGGTTTCTTTTCTTCTCATTGTTTGTGCAAGTATCATAGAGGATTTGAAGGCAGCATCAATCTTTGTCATACTATTATCATAGTTGCTCAGTTCAAATGCAGTCAACTTACTTATCAGGGAATCAAGTGTAACATTAACTGTTCCCAAATATCTGAGTTCTTGAATTGTAGAAACCCTTATGGCATATTGTGGTAGCAAGGTTCTCAAGATTTTTATGACCACATCATCTTCCTCAGGTTTTCCTCCAGCATTTCTAATGGAATTTACCACATCCTTTATTATTTTGTTGTACTATTCTATATTCTCTCCTTCTTGCATCCTCATCTCATCAAATTTTCCTCTCCAACTATCCACCTTAGCCATTTGTACATGAGGATCTCCTCCATAAATAGTCTTTATCTTATTCCACATCTCATAGGCTATTTTTAAATCTTGAATCTCAACATACTTGTTATCAGATAGAGTACTAGCAATCACCTCCATAGTTGTGATGTTATCATGCTTCTCTTTGATTTGATCTGCAATGAGAACCCTTGTAGGTTCATTGTACTCTATGCTTACATGATTTCACTAATTATCTCCTAGAGTTCTTAGGTAGAGATTCATTCTACTACACCATAATGAGTAATTCTCCTTAGAGAACTTTGGGCCTTCCTTTGGTATCATCTTGGATCTTTCCTTAAGTTGTTAAGAGGTAGCCTTGTTAAAGGACTTAGGATCATCAATTAAGATGTCACCCAATTAAGGGATTTTACAAAGGGACCTGTTAAAGTCCACCCAGTTAAGGGATTTTTCTGTTGTAGTTATTAGAAAACAACAGAGAGAATGATTTGCTACAATAGCTACTCTTATCTTAATCAGATCCAATTGAAGCTCTCTATTTTGACCACTGGTTACACTTGCTCTACACTCTTCTAGTACTCTGCATTACACTTGTTCTTCACTCTACTAGTGCTCTACATTTCACTTTCTCTGCACTCTACTCATGCTCTGTATTTCACTTTCTCTACACCCTACTGGTGCTCTGCATTCTTTCTCTACTCTTCACACTATCTGATCTCTACACACTCTCTTCATCACTCTGCTATTCACTTAGCAGTTCTACACTCTTCTCTTCTCACCTTGTGGGATCGTCTCTCTTCAAAATTTCACTTACGATCAAACTTTTTGGTTTTCGGCAAAAACCTTTATGTAAGGCCTTCCCCAAACCAAGCTTTGATTAACTTAGTTGACCATGTTTGACCCTATTAATAAATGCTTTATAATTCAATAGAATGGACTGTGTTAGACAGATAGATTGGTGAGAAAAGTAATTGAACCAAGTTATAGAGTTATTGCACCTTGTGGTGTACATTTTGATGTGTTATGAATTTGAAATCCTAAAAGATCCATTGATTGGATAATCTTGATCTAACATATGTCAGCTATGTCTGGATTTAGAACTTATATGATTCCATGATTTGGATAATGTTGATGAATGTTGATGCTTCATTTATATGCTTTATGATATAGAACTCAGTATGATTCTAGATTAGGATAAATTTGAGATGATATATGCCACTATTGGATTTGCAGGACTTTACTATGATGATAGAAATAGGATGTATGTGTATTATGGATCAAAATTATGAGATTATGATAATTGCTTATGTGGATTTATTTGGATATAAGATATATTGATTTGTTCAAATGTAAATTAACTTCAGAGGGGTTTAAAAGGGGTTAAATGGACACCTAGGGGTAGTTTAAGAGTGTTTCCTAAATCCCATAAGGTATACCTAAGGGTTAGGAGTAATTTTAGGCAAGTTTCAACTCCCATGTGTCCCTTTAGACACCCAAAAAAGTGGGTTTCCTAAGTTGAGCGAAAATTGAAAATTAGAAGGCTTGAACTAAGTTGTAAACCTTCCTTTTCAAATGAGAGTTCCCTTTCCCATTTTACCTTACTTTCCTTTTCAGTTTTAGAAACTTGAGAGAACTCACACTAGTGCCTTCTGAAGCAAGAAAGAGAGATTTTGGGGGTAATCACCCACTCTCCATTTTTGGAGACAAAAGAATTTTGAAAAAAAAAAAAAAAAAAAGATAGATTTGGGATTTAGAGTTTGGCTAAGTGTAGAAAGAAAAGACTTGTGGAATTGGGCTACTCATTCTCAACAAAACTAGCATACCTTTGGGCAGTTTAAGGTTGGTTCTACCTTTCTTTTAATGTTTTCTTATTGCATGTTGTTTTGAAAGAAATGCTTGTGTAAAAGACTAATTTTCTTGCATGAATTCCTTGGAAATTTATTTGGTGTCTTGAGATTTTGCAATTTATGTGTTTTGGGAGTAATCAAGACCTCCTACTCTTGGGAGAGAGGATGTTCTTGTGGGTGGTAGAAGTGACAGCCCTCAAGTGAGAGGCTCTTGTTATGAGAGTGATCACAAGGGATTTTATGTGACCCTTGCTGCATGGCTTGTTTATGCATTGGGGGTCATAAGGAGGGAAATAAGGCATGAATGCCTTGGGGGGCATAAGGAATATGGGATTGTTATACTTGATGTATTTGGGTTTCCATGAGGTGGCTATATGTTTTGGTTTGTCATGAGGTGGCTATATGTTTTACCATACTTGTAGTCTCCTTAGGGTACTTGGTCCACTACCACCCTTGGAAAAAAAAAAACATCACAACGTGTGGTGCAGTGTAGCCTGGGTTGGGATTGTGTTTGAGATTGCTTTTCCCTTGTCTTTGGTGTATGCATATGTGTTACCTATCTAGGGCTTGGTTCTCCGAGCTCGGGGGTGGCTACTAGTTAGCCTAGGCTAGGAGGTGAGCACTCCATGGTCATATCCTTGCTTTTATTTGCAGGTTGTTGGAAGGAAAGGAATAGGACAAGTGGAAAATTCGATGGAGTTATTTGCTGCAGAAATCTGATTGGAAATATTTTTACTATTTTGTTTTAGAAGTCCTCATTTTTAATAATGAGAGACCTATTTGAAAAAACAAATGATGATAGTGTCTTTTAAATGTAATTTAAAGAAATGAAATAGGTTATTTGCTATATTGCAAGAAAATGAAATGAATAAATCTGGATTTAGTTTCCTAAGCTTTTCAAAATTTAATATTTGTTGAGTAGCTAATATTTTGGAAAAGCAATAAATTTATTTTATTCCCTTATGCATATGAAATAAATCAAGGAAATAAAGTAATGATTTAAAGATTGCATGCTTGTTGCTTGAAATTAAATGATTCAGTTTAAATCCTAATTGCATGGTTAAAGTTAAAGGAATTCTAGATAAACAAAGTGCTATTGAAATTTTATTTAATTCTGTCATTTTATTAACTTGCAAAAAATTAAAATTCTAAAGTTTATTAAAGTCGTCTCCAAAGATTTATTTTGCATTTCTAGATTTAAATAGATGTTGTGTTAAGATTGTTTAATTCTGTTAATTACTTTAATTTTGCATAAAGAAATGCCTTATTTTAGATAGCCTAACTATTTCTACTTGGCAAATAGGGTATAAAACAAAAAGGAAATTAATAAAATAATCAGATTTGCAGAAAATATTTAATCTGTTTAATTATTCGGAAATAAAAAATAATAATTGCAGGAAAGGAGATTGCCCTGGATGTAATAGTATTACATTTATACAAACATATATATACCTGCAACTAAATTATATGCATGTATAAATGTATAAATGCATACATTTCGTAAAGTTAAATAAAATAAAATTGATTGTTTAAAATATATATTTATATAGCTATATTTGCATATATATACATATATACACATATGTGTATATATATACAAATACATATATATATATATATATATTTATTTATTTATTTATTTATTTTATTTTATTTGCATTTATATATAAAAAATATATATATATATAGAAAAAAAAAATGTATTAAATCTATTTTTTTTAAAAAGGGGGACAACGGGTAGGGCACGGGCCGAACCCACTGTGCAAAGCATAGTGGTCGGCTCGGCCTGAGCCGCCACTGTGGGCATCCACAGTGGACAGAGCTACTGTGGCATCCCACGGTGGATGGCCCAAGGGTCGCCACTATGGGCGACCATAGTGGACACCACCACTGTGGAAACCCACAGTGAGCGGGGTCTGGGTGGAGTCGTCGGCACCCTCCGCTCCCTCCACCTCTCCTCCCCTGTGTGAGACCTCTGCCACTCGCCGCTCATTGTCGCCCCCTCAAAGCACTGCCTCCCTCCGCCATTTGCCATGGCCGCCACCCATTCGACCCTGCACAGTCCCAAAAACAACAAAAGAGAAAAGAAGAAACCCTAGCCCGGTTAGGGCTAGAGTAAAATGTGGCTATAAATGAAAATAAATAAATAAATAAAATAAGGTGAGCCTTATTTTATAATAAAAAAAAAAGGGGTTAGGGTTTGCATGGGCAATACCCTACGGGATATATATATATATATATATATATATATATATATATATATATATATATATATATATATATATATATATATATCATTATATTATCATATTATTATTTATAATATCTATGTATATTTATTAAATTATTATATATATATATATATATGGTTGTATATATATATAATTATGTATATAATTATATAGGTGGAGATGTTTAGGAATTAAATATTAATGAGGTTAATATTTTTTTTTGTTTTGTTTTAAATTTAAAAATATTGAGATGTCATAAATTAAATATTAACGAGGTTAATATTTATTTTTAAAACTTAATAATATTGAGATGATATGAATTAAATTTTAATGCAAATAATATTTAATTGTGAATCTAAATGGGTTGAGATATTTATGAATTGAAATCTATGGATTATTATTAAATTTTTAATCAAATAAAAGAAAAATATTCATTTCAAATATAATCGACCCTTTAGTTGCTTTAGCTCAGTCTAATATTTAATTATCGTTAAGAAAAATAAAGACACTTATAATCTAGGTGTCAACACTAATTTAAATGCTTCTTAAAAACAAATAAAGACTATTGGGAGTTAATGGTATCCTTGTCTATCAAATTAGATTTTTGGATCCAGAATTATCTATTGGGCTAATTCTGATGAGTTAAAATAGTTATTAATTATTTTAGTATTCCGCATTTTTATTTAACTAATAATTTGCTTACTTGAGCTAGGAGTTAAGATTAACTCTAAACATAGTAAGACAAAACCTGTTATAATATTTTATATTTGTCAATTTAATGTTTTAAGTTGTGATTTTAAAAAAAAAAATTACCCCGTTCTTGCCCTAAATTTTGGGCATGACACTTTATACCATTTTTTTCCAACACATACCTGTTGATTCTTAAATGAGTTTACACCTGATACTCAGTAGATTTGAAATTCAAATCTTCTTGCACTTTTTCTGCGCACTCTCCATCAATCTCACTAGCAACTCATCCTTATCTGCCACTACAACTCATAATTCTACCAACTTCTAGGTCATGTTCTGTCCTTTTCAATGCAAACCAGAAAATCCACACAAATCTCACCTTAACTAGTTGTTAACCATTGTAGACTTCACTAGTAGCTTGTTTTGATGATATCTCACCATGACCGACTCACCTTTGGTCATCAAATCCAGCTTATCGGTCACTGCTCTGAGATTCTCGGTGGATAGCACTCTTCAACCTATATCATCAATTCATCGGTGTAACTCTTCATCTTTTGCCATAGGTCACTAATCCTCAAGAAAAATGATCACCTATCTGTCTAGAGTGTTCTGGTTGTGCATAAGACTACTAAATTTTAACCTGAGTCACCTCTTGTGACTGCATCATCATTTCAACTGCTTGTTTAAGAAACTGATCTCAACACCTATCAGATGCTTGACTGACCGGTCAACTACTTTGTTTATCCTTCAACCGACTAGTCTTCAACCAACACACCACTCAAGTGTGTCTATAATGCATATTACGGAAGCATTGGATCCTCCATACTGATTGCAACCATGAGGAAACCATTGAGGTTTACCACACCTCCTTGCCTATGAGATCGGCCTTATTCACTGGTAAGTGTTAATCATCAATGACAATATTAATTGATGAACCAATTTTGCTAATACCATCAGTTATGCCAACAAATACAGATCAACCGGCTAGCACTCCACTAGATACCACTGTACCGGCTAGTGAGTCAAATTTTGTACCAGAGGATACCCCGATAGTTAATGTATAGGATACAAAATTTAATGTTGAGAAAGAAATAGGTAAAGAGGTGGATATAGCCAAAGATACTGATAATAAAATTGCTAAGGAAGTACAGGGTCAGGTTAAGGCACCAAGTGGTGAAGCCACTAGTGCAGAGAAAATAAAGGATTCAATGGATGATATATCTCTGGTAGACAAAGGGAAGGAAACTATGACAGATCCTCTTATCGGCATGGCAATTGACATTACATCCATTGCCAAAGGAAATTTGTCACAACTCTACATCATTTTTGACAAACCTTACCATAAGATGTCTTTGACAGAGAATTTTTTTGCAATAGCAGCACTCCAGGCCCAAGCAACTCAAGACTTGGCCCATGAGGAATCTAAAGACAAAGAGTTGATTAAGCACTATATTTTAAGATTTGAACCAGTTGGTACCTGAATTCTAGGCACAGGAGAGTGCAAGATCATCTGATAATATGCAAGAGCTAATTGATTTCATTCCTAAGCACTATGATTTTTTGCTCAAAATTTCAATAAATGAGGCTAAGGACAAATTTTTTGAAGCCCAAAAACAAACATTCTTACAAATGATTGCATCTGAAAAGGGTAAATTCCAAATTTGCTTGCAATCCATTGATACAGCATTGGAGGAAGGAAATAAAGTTTATAAGTCTTGTTTATATTTTGCCAAGCTCACAGATTCCTTAGACAAGCAACTTTTAGACTGCAGGAATAGTTTGATTCAGATTTCTAACTCCTACAACCTGACGGCTAACCTTACAAGTTCTTTAAATGGTCCACTTTTGGTAATTATGGATTAAATTTTGAAATTAGAGAAGAAAAGGGACAACACAATAAAGCGAGCAAATGAGCTCCAGAATCTCATAGGTCCTCGATTGGACAATCTGTTATTTCACAAGACTAAATGTATATCTTACATGCAGAAGCAAGATCCCACCATACCAGAAGAAATTGAATATTATGCCTTAAGAAAGGTTGGGACTCTTATTTTTTATTTTTTAAATCTATGTATGTCGATATTTTGAAACTTGAATAGAACCAACATGTGTATACAATTGTACAAATTTCTTTGTGGGTACCCCACTTTGTCATTGATGCCAAAGGGGGAGTAGTATAGTGAAAAATGTATATATTGCTCAGGGGGAGTATCAGATGTATATAGAAGATTCATGTATAGGTTAGGATGTACAGATTCAAAGGCAAATTTAGTGACAACACCATTTTTCACATGAGTGTTGTCATCAATGCTAAAGGGAGACATTGTTGGCAATTAACACTCATCTGGTAAGGGTTAATGGCCTTTTGGGTTGTCATTGATGGCAACTCATCTCCAGGTGTTGATATTCTTTGTCGAGATTCATTAATTTGTCATTTTTATTTGATTGGGCTAACCAGTATTCACTTTGCTTCACAATCAGTTAAGTCGTCATCCTGGTAACATGTATTTGGAACCCGAATAAGGATTGGACCCAACTAAGTTATCTTGTGGCCTCGATAATTTATTTCTAGGAATTTTTGGTAATGTGTGAAGAGCGACATGGTCATAGAGATTAAGTATGAAATACCTTGTGATCAGGCAACTGATAGGATTATATTCTTCATTAAAGTCGACATGGTAAAAAGTTAGAAGGGTATTTAAGGAGATCCCTTTAGCGATGAATTTAAGAAGTTTGTGGAATGTGATTTTGGTTGCGAATATTTTAGATATCAATGATATTCTTTTTGCTCGGTGAAAGGAAACTTTTGTGTATAGTTTCACGTGCACAGTCTAAACCAATAGTAGAACAGGGTAGAATGGAGCATCAAAAAAGCTGATATATAGTGAGGGTTAATAGAGCTTAAATTGAAACTTGTCCAACATGGTTACATGCATATTATAAGTTCATTTTTGTTTGTAATAATCTTGTAATATTGTGTAACTCGATGAGACCTCTATTTGAGCATTGAGCTCTAGGTAGTTGGCCTGATTGCATGTGCAATCCCCTCAATGTAATATTTGTATACCTTGATCAAGTATATAGATATTGTGGGTATTAGCCCCACCGTAGTGTTTCCCTTTGCAGGGTTTTCCATGTATAAATATTGGTGTTATCGTGTTTCTTCCTTATGTGTTATTTGGTTTATGCACTTTAACTTTATTTATTGTTAACTGTTTCAAAAGCAATAAGTTCAAAACTACTATTATTAGAACATCGATTCATACCCCCCCCCCCTCTCAGTGTTCTTGGATTCCAACATAATATACATTCTCATTCTCAATTTTGCCATCTATTTTGATCGAATTGCCAGTGCTTCCTCTTTTATTCATCATTGATCCTTGATTTGTTGAAAGTTGATACAAGCGTCATGGTATAATAATGACCTGAGTATAACATGGATTTTGATATTGCAAGATGACACAAGCATCGAGGTATAATTGATCCAAGATGACCTGAGTGTTGCTTGCATAAAATAGACAAGAGCTAACCTTAATCCTTTAAAAATTTGAAATGTCCTCAGTGATATGCCACCGGAACACGTCGTAAGACAAATTTGCATAGTAAAAGGCTTCACTCCCAAACAACAGAAAAAGAAAAAATCACATTCCTTACTTGCTTCTCTAGTCTTGGAGACATACTTGAGTTTCTTAGGAGATATGATAAGAAAAAACCCTCAACCATAAGTAAGCATGCACGGTATCTTAAATGTATCCTTGTCAAATAAAACATCTTGCAAATAGATCTTTTGTTTGGTTGAAATCAGTTCAAGTCCTTGATGTCTATCCTTGATGGTTGCACTCCCACATTGCTATGGTCATTGTTGGTTGCTCTAATCCTTGTTGTCTTACTATGCATTTGGTCTATTGTCTAAACCCACAAGGTGAAATAGCCCCAATGAGGTCGGGATCTTGCCCCTTGTTATCGATACTACTTCGATATGGATATGTACACTAATCACAAAGTCATGGTGGGATATGATTCAGATAATCAAGGATAGTGACTGTGCTAAGTATGTCTAGGATAATATTGTGTGTATAAGTGTTATGTGATGGCTATGGGATTAGATTAGATGGAGCCAAAGATATGATATGAGTATTAATAGATAAAGGAGTTACTCTATCACAAATAGCACCTGTTGCCAGGTTTTCACCACTTATTTTTATTGCATTTTTTAATTTGTTTTTCATTTTTTTCTATTTTTCTTGATTTTTAATTTTTTTGTGCCACAAGGTACCTATTTACTAGGTGTTCACCCTAGTGATGATTTTTTGATAATTTTTTTTTTGTTGTTGGTTTTTTGCTTGATCTGTGCATTGGATGACTCAAGTGTAGAATTTCCTCAGATGGATTTTGTTAGTTGGCTCATCAAGCACGTCCCCTTCTAAATTTGACAACTGATATGATCCTAATACATAAGCTGATATGATGGCAAAGGGCCCCAACTAGTTAGATTCAAATTTCCCCTTCTTTTCTCGATCTTGTTGATTCTGAGGATTTTCTCTTAGGACTAGATCACCAATTTTGAATGTCCTTGGAATGACCTTATGATTGTAGCTTTGGCACATTCATTGTGGATATGCCTTGAGATGATCAAAGGCATGTTGTCAGCATTTGTTGAGAAGTTCTAGCTCTTGCAGTCTTTTGACTCGATACTCCTCATCTGGAATGAGGCCTTTCAATGATACCCGACTAATGGAATTTATACCTCAATAGGTAGGATAGATTCTGATCCATACCCAATGAGTATGGTTTAGCTCCTTTGGGTGTGCAGATACTCATTTTGTATGCCCAAAGTGTAGGATTAAGTTGGACATGTCAATCTTTACCAACGTCATTCACTATCTTCTTGAGGATCTTCAAGATCATTTTGTTTGAGGCTTCTTCTTGGTCATTCCCTTGTGGATAATATGGCGTTGAAAAGGGATGTTGGATATGGAATCATTCATAAATCTCTTGTACATCTTGATTCTTGAAGGGTCATCCATTATCTATGATAATAGAACTAGGGATGTCATACTGACAGATGAGGTAGTTCAGAATGAAGGAAGCTATCTGCTTGCCGGTAATAATAGTCAATGGAACTGCCTCAATCCACTTTGTGAAGTACTCAGTGGTTTTGATGATAAACTTGTGTCCATTTGATGGGGAAGGATGAATCTTTCCTATGAAGTTGAGTCCCCATTGGCAGAAAGGCTATGATGTGGTGAATGACTAAAACTCCTATGTTGGTGCATGTATGAGATTGCCATGAATCCGACACTAAAGACATTTCCTATTAAAGTAGTAGGACTCTTTTTCCATTGTCAGCCAATAATATCCCATCCTTAGAAGTTTCTTGGAAAGAGTAGGAACACTTGAATATGTGCCACAAATACCTTCATGGAGCTCATGTAAGGTGAAGACAAATTCATTACAATTATGGCATCAAAGAAGAGTACCATCAAGACCTCGACAATAAAGTATATTAGTGGTTAGGGTATAAAAGGCTTATTGATGAATGGAGTTGCATTTATGGTTAAGAGATAGGTCTAGTGGAAGGGTATTGTCTTGTATGTAGGTGTAGATCTTCCTGTAGAGGGGGGAATCAAAACCGCTTAGGGCACAGATGACTTGGGATTCCAAATTGTCATAGCTAGGTGAAAATAATTGCTCCACCAGGAATTCATAACTATTCTGTCTATTTGTAATTTCTAGGAGCGAGGCAATGGTAGCCATTACATCAGTAGCTTTGTTGTCTAGCCTTGGGATCTGCTCAAATGTGAAGTGTACAAAGTATTTCTTGAAATCATCCATCATATGCTTGTAGGGAATCAACTTATTGTCCTTCATCTGATTGCCATCATTGATTTGATTGATAACTAATTGAGAGTCCCTATAGACTTTTAATTCTGTGATTTTTCATTCCATGGCTACTTTGATACCTATCACTAGAACTTCATACTCAGCAATATTATTGGTGTATGGGAACATCAACCTATAGGATCTCATAATTGTGTGTCCTTCTGGAGTGATGAACAAAATTTTGGTACCTGATCCATGTTGTGTATAGGATCCATCAAATTATAAGACCCATTACTTTGGTGTAATAGTGAGAACGTCTATATCTGGAAATTCCACCCATAGTGGGCGTTTGTCTGGTAGAGGTGCTTCTATCAGTTGGTCTGATATTGCTTGTCCTTTGATAGCCCTTCATTTTGTGTACTGAATGTCAAACTCACTTAGGATCATGACCCATTTTGCTAACCTCCCTGTGAGAGCGGCTTTGTTGAGTAAGTATTTTAGTGGGTTGATCTTCGCTACTAGATTGATAGTATGAGCTAATGTATAGTGTCACAACTTTTGGGAAGCGAGCACCATGGCTAAACAATCTTTTTTGATGAAGGTATAATTGACTTTTATCCATTTAGTGTCTTGCTAATATAATAAATAGCTCTTTCCTTTCATGTTGAGTCTTCCTATGCTAGTAATGCCCCTAGTGACACTTACATTACTGATATGTAGAGAATGGGTGGCTTGCTCACTATTGGTGGAACCAAAATAGGTGGATTCATGAGATATTGCTTCAGCTAATAGAATGATTCTGCACACTTGTCTTCCCATATGAAAGGTACATTTTTATGTAGATGGTTGAATGGGAGACATTTGTCCGCTAGTTGAGCAATGAACCTTCTGATAGATTGTAGTATGCCTTGAAGAGATTGTAACTGGCTAATGTTCCTTGGAGGTGGAATTTCAATGATAGCTTGAACCTTTGTGGGGTCCATCTTGATGCCTTTTTCTGATACAATGTAGCCCAAGAGTTTATCAAATGTGACCCTGAAAAACACTTTTTAGGGTTTAACCTAACATTGAATTGTTCTAGTCTCTTAAATATTATAGAAAGAATATCCAGGTGTCCCTCTCTTGTGAATGATTTGTCTATCAACTCATCTACATAATCCTCCATGAAAGTATGCATCATGTCATGGAAGATTGTTGTCATTTCTCTTTAATAGGTTGCACCAACATTTTTCAAACCAAAAGGGTATGTACCCCATGGACATGTGAAGGTCATTTTATCCTGATCCTCTAGAGCTATCTTTATTTGGTTGTATCTTGAGAAACCATCCATGAGCGATAGCATCATGTTCCCTATCATGAGAGCCACAATTGTATCAATGCTTGGTAGAGGAAAATCATCTTTCGGACAAGCCTTGTTGAGGTCCCTAAATTCAATGTAGATTCAGATGCTTTTGTCTGAATTAGAGACTGATACAATATTAGAAATCCATTTTGCATAGTCTATAGGTTGGATGAAACTGACATCTAGTAGTTGATAACTTAATGATGAGCAAATAGTACCAAACCAGTACTGAGAGGGGGGGGTGAATCAGTACAGACAAAAATTTAGTCCAAAACCAGTTTGACAGGAGACACTTCAAACAACTAGCAGACAGTGACACCGGTTTGAAACAGAGTGCAATTGGTAAAGCTAAGAATGTCTGAGACAAGCATTAACCAGTTACTCACTTAGCTTTTCACTCAACTCGAGACTACACTACCATTTCACCCTTATGCATAAACATGTAATCTATCATCAGATCATAATAACAACTAGTTCAACATGTTTTATTGACAGACATAAAACACAGAACCATCATATGCTTGATAGACAATAGCAAAGAATCACAAGATACAATCATCACACATGACACACATATTTTTCACGTGGAAACCCAACTGGGAAAAACCACGATGGGAATGAATACCCACAAGCTATTTTTGAACTCTTTAGAAATCCGCTCTATTAGGAGCCTTGTTCGGTTAGAGACATTACAAAAGGTTCTACTAGGAACCGCTCCTGTTAGAGATCACCCGGTTAAGGGATGGCTACAATACTTGGTTAAGGGTTAAACCCTGTCAAAGGTTACCTTGTTAGAGGATTTCAAGAATTCAATAGCTAAAGGATTCCGAACTCAATAGCTTTGAGTTACCATTTTAAAGGATTTTCAGCAAGTCGGTTAAGGCTACCTTGTTAACGGATTTTCCAACTATTGAGGTGGTTAGAGATCAACAAGTATTACAATGATCTGGTAACAGCACTCAATGCCAATGTAGATTTGTTTAAGCTCCTCTTCACCTTCTGCACTTACACTCTGCAGGTATCACTTCTCTCCTTTTGGTTTGGCAAGAATCACGTATCCCTTCTCTTGGATACACACACACAACTTTTGCCAACAACCTCAGGAAGAGACACAACATCAACCTTATAGGAAAATAGATAGGTCAGTAGCATAAACCCTAAACTCTAAACCTATTAGGTTAAGGAATTCAAACAGTTCAATCCTGACTGTTGAGCACACTGCATTAAATGCAGCAGATCTTGATCCAGACTCAAGACATTCTCCATCATCCATTTCCACCTATTTTATGGTGGTTGATAACCCATCACATGTTACCACCATTTTACAGACTTCACACATTCTTGAGGTAGATAGGAGCAATCTCCCTCATGCAAGATCCTTCACGCACACAAGCTTGCATGGCAACACGATCTGTTCTTCTTTACAATGCTAATTCATCATACAATATCATTAGTTGAGCCACACAGGCTTGAAGCACATCAACCAAAAACCCTAAAGTTGAGACTAACAACCGGTAGTCATACAATACTTCCATATGCTGGTTCCCATAACTATATGTCGGTTCATCATGAACAAGCACACCGCTTCACTTTGGCACAAATACCGATTCACAGTGTTATACTGGCTCTCATCTATGCTGGTTCACACTTCTTCTTCATATTCACATCAATGACAACATACAATGTCATTATGTCCTCATACCGGTTCACATTCATTACGTCCTCATACCCGTTCACATAATGCCAACAATCTCCCCCTTTGGCATTGATGGCAATATACAAAGATATCTCTCCACTTCATTTCTTCTCCCCAATTTCTGTAGATATCTTCTCCACTTCACATCTTCTCCCCATTTGACAACAATTCCAAAGTGGAGGCACAAGCTACCCTATTCCATTATGCTTCTCCCCCTGAGGAGTAGCATCCTTCAACACATCAATCCAAAATAAATTTGACTATGCAATACTTGATTGATGTGGAGCATATGCTTTTAGTTCACCTCCTGAAGGGGCAGTACCCCTAATTCACCTCTTAAGTATGTAAATGTAGTCTTTGGGAGAGGCTTGGTGAATATGTCTGCTAACTGCTCCTTACTAGAAACATGCTCCAGTGCAATCTCTTTGTTCTGAACCTTTTCCCTCAAGAAATGGTACTTAAGCTCAAAGTGCTTGGTTCTAGAATGTAAAACCAGATTCTTGGAGATATTAATTGCACTGGTATTGTCACAAAATATACTTACCGGTTCAAATACAGGAACTTTGAAGCCATTCAATACATGCTTCATCCAAATTGTCTGAGTGCAGTTCATGAAAGCTACAACATACTCCGCTTCCGATGTAGACTGAGAGATACAACTCTGCTTTTTACTCATCCATGAGACCAGTCTACCACAAAGGAAGAATGCACCATTGGTTGTGCTCTTTCGGTCATCTACATTACCAACCCAATCAGCATCTATGAACACTTTCAGGTTAAAATCATTATTGTATGGATACCATAACCCATAGTCAATAGTTCCTTTCGGATACCTAAGAATCTACTTGACTGCAACCAAGTGGGATTCTCTTGGACTTTTCTAGAATCTTGCAGTAA